>NC_137983.1:54342833-54662833 GCF_963924665.1 Micromys minutus | reverse complement strand
AATGAAGAAGAGGTTATGAGCTTGAGACAGTGTTGGGCAGACAGGAAGGAATTAACGGAGAAGAGGGAGGCACAGAGGTGATATAAATACAGTATTCGTGTCGAAAAACTTTATAAAACATTTAAAAATCCTCTCCAGAATTCACTCTCACTGGATTGGCTTTGTTGTGGCCTGTCACTTCTGGTCCACCTCTGCTCCGTATGTGAGCTGAACAAGTTGTTTACTGTTATATGGAGTTGGTCTGGTGTCTGAGGTCAGTCTGAGCTGCTTCAGCTGTGGTGAGAGTCAAATGACAGATGTGAAGTATTAACACACATCGCAGTTACCCAGGTACATATGAGAGGCAATCATGGTCTAACTGTGGGTCGTTTTGCTTGAAGGAAATCCAACTTAAATACAAAGACAAAATGTAAGGCAATCGTGTTTTTTTTTTTTTTCATACTTTTAGAAATTATTTTTAAGGTATTTATTATGAACATAAAGTTTCATATATTTTAAGAACTTGTCAGTAAACCCTTTCTGAGGAAAAAGTAGATTTTTCTTTCTGAATTAGAAATTAGGGCATATTGATCACAAATGGTATTTGTCAAAGAGAAAATTAGCTAGTAAAATCCATTGACAATCTGAAGCGTTTTCACAATTCATTTAACAGCGATGGAGATTTAAATTCTCCTCTGCCTTGGGTATATTTAAATCAATAAACGTTTAACTCTCTGCAGTACGGTTATATACAATTTGAAAGCATAGAAGAGAAATTGCCTCCCGTTCATAGAAGAGAAAGGTTGCATTCACTATCAGGGCGAAGCCTTGGCCATGGTCATTTTGGACCTCCTGCCTGTGTTCATCAGCTGGTTTCTTCCAGAGGTGATCTGCAGCAGAGACGTCCGACACTCTGTCCTCAGCTGTCAGCCAGTTGGGTAACTCCTCGGTTACAGTTTGGATGCTGGAATTGGGTAACACCCATTTTCCTGTATTTTTCTCCCTCCCTCCCTCCCTCCCTCCCTCCCTCCCTCCCTCTCTCTCTCTCTCTCTCTCTCTCTCTCTCTCTCTCTCTCTCTCTCTGTCTCTCTCTCGCCTCTCCCCTCTATCTCTCATTCCCCACTTTTTAAATTTGGCTTCTTCTGTTTTCTGCTTTCTCCTTCCTGTCAAAAGTATCCAGAGAGCTATCATGCTGAGAAAGGTAGAAATATGTTGGTTGGTCCTCTGTATCTCAGTCTAACTGGGAAGATACAGACTCCAGACTCCATGAAACAATAAGGCAGTTGGGGTCCAGCCAACGGGTGAGCATCTGTCCCAGAAAATGCAGAGGGCGTGACATCAATGTCAGGGGCGCAGAATGGAGACTGTTGAGACCAGAATTGGAGGGGTAGCTCCTAAAAGACACTGAAAGGAAGGACATAGCTCATTTGTATGGCTGCTACGTGGAGATTATATAAGACTTGGTAGTTTATTGACGTTTCTTTTTGTAAATTTATGTTGGATGACAAGCAGGGCAAATGATTGGAACTTTTAAATTGGATTTCAACTTCTTTTAATTATCTACCAATTTCCATTTGCAACACAGTATCAGCTACATCAGTCTCGTTTCTTGATTCCTTTGGCGGCAGACGTAATTGCCTATAATACAAACATCTTAGGTGCCTGTCTGCTACTTAATACTTAACCCCCTCACCTTCCTGTGTAGCTGGAGAGAAAATAACAGCACTCAAACCAAAAACTGTCTTCTGTGTGCCTGGCAGTATGCCCTTGGACCTGGCATATGGGACCTAAGTCATTTTCCTTATAAATGTAATTGTCGTTAATGATCTGTTTTGTAAATACAGCAGCTTTTCCTTTCTCTCGGCTAAATTTAAATGTGAAAATAATTAAGAAAACAAATGTGAACTTTACACATCTTGGAGATGTTTCTATTATTCTGTTTATTTTATGCTTTGTTCTAAATTTGCATTTATTTCATTACAAAAGGTCTCAGATTTATTCAGATTTGTGTAAACATTCACTGAAGACACAAGGAATCTTTTTACTTTGCATTTCCCCTGCTTTCTTCTCAGTCGATGGTTTTCAGTGCAGTTATTAATGACCTTCCAAGTGGAAGAGACAAGAGCTAAGCACAGTCAGCATTTTAACAATGTCCTGATATTCTAGAAACAGGGTCTCACTACGCAACCCTGATTGTCCTGGAACTCACTGTGTGGACCTTGCTGGCCTCAAATTTACCTAGATCACTTGCCTTTGCCTCCGGAATGCTGGGATTGAAGGCGTGCTCCCTATATCTAGTTAGAATGGAGATCTTTTGAAGAGATCATGATTCAAGCCAGGACTGGTGATAATGTTGCATATCCCCAAGTCCCTCCCTGTTAAGAAAGCAAAGACTCTGGCAAATGACTTTACAACAACCTATGCCAACGCACAACTCCAACACGCCTGCCCGTTCTCACTGAATAGATGAAGGAATGATTTTGCAAATACCCTTCATTAAATGTCTGCTTCCTGTCCTCATATGGATTTAAATTGTAGTTTAGAAAAAGCATCCAGTTTGTCAATGCCATAATCTCCAGAGATGCCAGAGCCTAGTTTTTATGACTCTGTGCATTTTCTTGGGACATTGCAACAGGGATCCACAGGCTGAGTGGCTTCAACAATCCACATGTGTGATGTCACAGCTCTGGTTGTTATAGCCAAGCTGCAGAATCCATCCAGCCCTGTTCTGGTTCCTTGAGATCAGCTGACTGTCTCGATGCCCTTGACTTGCAGAATTCGGTCTTCATTCTTGCATTCTATTCTTGCTGAATACACTTCCCTACCATGATGGTCACAGCCTTGTTAGATCTAGACCTCCTTAATAATCACAGCTACATGTTCTTGCTTCCAAGTAAAGATGGGTTGTAAGCTTCAACACGGAGATTTTAAAATGGGAGACAGGATTCAATGCCCACATCACACAAAGATCCTGACCAGTTCAGTTCAGAAATGACACATAGAAGCTACTTAGTGCAATGAATCCAGGATGTACAATGGTAGTAGCAGTAGTAGCTTAGTGTGGTCATGTCTGGTACGGGGTTGTCAGGGTGCTCTTTATGGTTACTAGTAGAAGGATGTTTGTGAACTTGAACACAAGCTTCAGCCAGCACACTGAGAAGTAAACAGGTCTGTACGCAAGCTCAGCTCTTGTCCTGAGTTTGCTGACCCACCAGGAAAGGCAGCGCAGCTAGAATCCCCTCTCTGTTCTGTGGTGTCAGCTCAGCATCAGACAAGGGGCTCTTCTGCACTCCACAGCAAGGTAGCAGCCTTGGATGGATGAGCTCTGAACAGACTTTAGCTTGGTGTAAGCATTTCTCTCCTCCAGCAGACATGGACCAAAGAATGGTGATGCTCATTCTCTCTGTCCTTTGCCCTTGCATCTTGTAACCACAGCTCCCTTTGATGCGGATACATCTTTCCTTTTCACCCAGGCACCCATGGTGTGACACTGAATTTGATCATGACTTAAAATGCAGATCCAACCACCAGGCTCTGGATTCCTGCTATGCCCCAATTCCTGTCCTACAGCTTTTTGGGCAGTTTCTTGTCCAAATCATGGTTTCTGGGCAAGTAAGTTGGTCAGTCAGTCTCATGAAATATATATACACATTCGTGAGTCACCATGCTCTGGCTGGGATTTCTGGAGCTCATCAGAAGCCAGGGACCCATGTTGTGGTGGCTTTTCTGCTCAGCTGGTTCTACACTCTTGAAACAAGCCTCCAAACCCAGTTTTGTCAACTATTCTGTCTCGAACATCACCAAAAATTGTCAGGAAGCAACATAACTGAAACGGAAATGTCTGAAGGAGACATTAGCACCAACGCTGCAACCTTGTCTTCGTCCTGGGTTGGCTTGAAGAACACCCATGGAGCACACAACTGTGGAGCTGGGTCATATGCACATCAGATGATTAACTTAGTAAGGAGGTTTTAATGATAATCCTAAAAACAAAGTCTGTATGCACAGGCCTCTTTTGATTGAATGCATTGCACTAAACTTACATTGTTGAGAAACTTAATTACACGACTCTTTTCACACACTTCCTGGGTGTCTTGCCTGAGCAAACAATACCGTTTCTTTTCCTTAAGCTTGGCAACAGATGAGGCTCACATCTCCACACTGGGCCTTCCAGAGGGGCCTAGGGAGGGGTCCGGGGAGGGGACTGCAGAGGCCAGCTGGCGAATGCAGAATTAATTACAGATTGCTGCTCTCAGAAGTGCAGACATGGGTGACCACCCTCCGATGACAGTGGCAGCTGCTCCTGCCCTCTTAGTAACAGAGCAGATACTTCTTTTTTCCCCTTTGGAAGCATATGTTGCAAGCTTCAGGATTTGGACCCTAGAGCTTTGTCACAGATGCTGTGTCAGAAGAAAACTGGATGCATGCTATTGTCTGAAGGGCCCGTCACAGGATTTGTTAAATCACCAACTTGAATATTTTGGTAAACATTTCAGAAGCAGCTAGCTTAATGTATACCCCATGTGACTTAAAGCAGGAAGCTTCCAGAGAGATTGTGAGCGATGCTTTCTATTCGTGTTGGATGAGATGGAGGGAGCGGAGTATCCAGGTACAGCCAGAGAGGACTGCTGTGTTCGGGGGAGCAGTTTTTACGAAGTTGAAGGAATAGATTTGATAACATCACAATAAGATTTGTGGATTAATCACCTCAAAATATGATTCACATATTAATAACCTCACAATATAATTTGTATATTAGTTTCAGTTTCTCGCTCAACCTATTGTGTTTGAGCTTTGGTTAAAGTGTCCCACCAACGGATGTGGTGGATAACCTATGGATATTCTGTTTGATTTCTGCCTCTAGTGGTCACTAAGCCTCCAGAGTCTGCTGTCAACACCCCCTTAGCACCCTGCTTCCATCCCCAGGAGAAGCTGAGAAATGCCAGCGTGTTTGAAGCGCTGACGAACTGTGGGGCTTGAATCTTCAAACACTGTTCTTGTTCTCTCGCTGACAAATAAGGTCAAGCCGTTGAATTTGGATGAAATCACAAACCCGTGAGGCCACAGATGGCGAGATAATTACCAAGAGGCTGGTGCATAAAACCCCACTGCCTTTGACAAAGTGGTTCATGGAGTTCAGCAAGCGACAGAGTGTTTTCCAGGACGGGCTTCTGCAAATGCAGCTTTTCCCAGTTAGCATCCCCTCCATAGCTAAAGGAAATCCTGAGCCAACATCGAAGTTTCACAACATATCCAAGTTTAACTGATAAGACACAAGTGAAGTTTAGCGTCAGCTTCAGTGTGGAAAATAATTGCCCAGTACCTGTCCAGCTTGGCTTTGTTCTGCGTGCTTGTGTTGGGTGAGTGCACACCTGCTCCATCAGGTACCCTGCTCTATAGCTTCCAGGTGTTTGCCAAGTGAGTCCCAGAGATACCACGCTTACAGTTTTCTATGGATCCCCCTTTACTGCAGTGAGTGGCTGAGTGGCCATTGCATGGAAAGTGGGCTCGCTAGCCTTCCTGGGCCTATGGTGCCTGCATGCCCAAGCCCTTTCTGTGAAAGCGAGCTATTGTCTGCTCGACGGTCTGGGGTGTAGGCACCACAGTGGTACTGGCCTGCCTTCTCTAGAAGACATTCTTAGCTTGTGTCCCTGGTGTGAGTCTCTCCTGACAGTTGACTTTCTGGCCTGTTATTCCTTTAACACCCAGGAAATTGGTACCTGCAGGCTACCAATGAGTCCACTGTAACAGGAAGGAGCGAAAGGCATCAGGCTCACACAGGTGAGGGTTAGCATTTGTAGGAAAGTAACACTCAGTAGCTCTTTGCTACTGCCTGCGAGTGTCTTATCCCACTTGAGAGCTGTATGAGGACAGACCCGACCCCACCCCCGCAGGGTACAGACTCTGCACTCAGCAGATGGCACAACCGGGGCTATTTATGGAGATCTGAGGACGGAGTTTGGACCAACAAACATTAGATACAATGACAAGGAAAAGACCAGACACTAGGGTGGTGAGGAAGTGAGATGTTTATCTGTCCTGAAAAAAAAAAATGTGTCAGGGCTGAAGTGTGCATCCCTGTGTTAACGAGGAAGTGTGAAGTGTGCACCCCTGTGTTAACAAGGAAGTGTGAAGTGTGTGACCCTGTGTTAACAAGGAAGTATGAAATATGTGATCCTGTGTTAACAAGGAAGTGTGGTGTGTGCCCCTATGTTAACAAGGAAGTGTGAAGTGTGTGACCCTGTGTTAACAAGGAAGTGTGAAGTGTGTGACCCTGTGTTAACAAGGAAGTGCACAGTTCCAGATGATGCTCCAAGGCTGGCAGCCTTCTCTCCTCCCCTTTCTCTCTCTATTTCCTTCAACTAGATTCCACGTCTTTTTCCTCCTTACGTCATTTTTTTAGCACACACATTTTCTTGTGTGCATGCACACATGTGAGCATTGTGTGCATGTGCTTGTGCATGTATGTGAACCTGTGCATAATACCCAAGGTTGGTATCCATTGCTCTCCACTTTAGGTACTGAGTTGGGGTCTCTCACTGGTCCCAGAGAAAACCAGTTATATCTAGTCTAGCTAGCTGTTGTCACCCAGGGATCCTCATCTTGACCTCCTGAGTGTTAGGGTTTCAGTGGACCTCACCCTTCCTTGATTATTAAAGACATTTTAAAGAAATTATTACGTATGTATATACAGGAGCTTGCAAACTAGTGCTGGCATCTGTGAAGGCCAAAGGCTCCCCAGGTGAGCTGAAGTAGGTGATTGTTAGCCACCGAACCTGAGCAAAGGAACAAGACGGCCATGGGTCACTGTGAGAGAAGACAGAGCTCTAACCAGGGAGCCTTCCACCAACCCAATGTGCCTGGATTTACAGGAGTGCTGTGTAGCAAGTACTCAGTCCACTGAGCCGTCCCGGGAGCACGGATGCATTTTCAACTTTTCATTTTCTCCTAAAAATATGTGAGTGGAAGGGAAAATAACTTTGTCGGAGTAAGGGGAGCAGGGCAGGGTGAGAAGAGAAAGACTAAGGGGAACGAGCCACTCTTGGGGTTAACCTTACATGGGTCAGAGTCATAGGTCAGCAGTAGACTCCCTCCTCTGTAAGTAACATCACCATGTAAGCTCCTCCCATTCTCTTTTAGTCACCAAATTATCCAGAACACTTGCCCCAGGAAATCCTTTTTTGACTGACCTGTTCCAACTTCAAATAATTGCCCCCCCCAGTCCCAAATGCCGAGCCCATTCACCAAGCCCTCCTAATCCTCAGCTGTCGGGTTGCGGCTGCTGCATTTGGCATCTGCCATAAATATGTCTCACAGGTCTGCCCTGGTCTTACATGCACCCTGGTTTGAGGTCAGTTGATTATTGGAGTGTGCAGGGAGGAGGGTAAGGTGGGCTGGGATTCTCCATGTTCCAGCCCCCAGTAGAGCAGGCCTCACTTACTCATCTGTGGAACTGTCAGTTTGGATAGCTCACTCACTTCCATTTGAAGTCTGTTTTGTATCCCACTGAAGTGTTTCCGATTGGAAGCACACAGGCATTCCAGTAAGGAAGGGATACCATCTCTGTGTAGCCATGAACTTATGCCCCCATCCGTTGTTAAAACAGTAGGGAAACATCTTTGTGTTCTCCAGAGACTGAAAGACCCCCGGACTAGGGAAGCCCCTCACTCAAGTATCAGGATACGCGAACCCAAGAACTCACGGAGAGCCTGTCTTGCTGCAATCAGGCAAGAGGTTTATTTCCAGAGCTCTGGGGATGACAGGTATCTCATGAAGGAGATAGAGGAGTCGACCCTGAACTCAAATGGGGGGACATATTTATAAAGAAAATTACATAGGCAGTTAGCAATAGGCACATAGCATTTTTGCATTTTTTTTCAAATTGGCACACTCTGTCCATTTTGGATACAATTCAACTCTAGGTCACTTGCTTTTGGGGCACACTGACCTTCATACTTTGTTTCTCTCAGGACTGCAAGGCCAGCCCAGACCTTATCGAGTCTAACTGGTCTGGGTTTGGGCCATTTCTTTAAACAAGTTATTTTGTTCTTAGCCTTGAAGCATACTTGTCCTCAAAGCAGCCTCATTTTGAATAATGGTCTTTAATAATTAATGCTGATTTGATTAACCACCAAGGCTCACATTTATAATTCAGAGGGAGTAGTAAGCGCCTGGTCTCGCTTTCCTTTGTTCGGCTGTCCTGGTCTTTGATAACTTCAGTCAATGGAGGTTCCCGGACTCCATGTCATGTGGGTGTCCTAAGGTCCGCTTCTTCAAGTACAGAAAGAGCAATCATTTGTTGAGAAATGTTTCTTTTCTATCACCCCCCACCCCGCACTAATTCGCTTAGGTCCCCACAGAAAGCCTCCAAGGAACCAGGCTTCTCTTCCTGTTCTTGCAACTCTCCAAGGAGCCCAGACCCCAGGCACCTCTGCCCACCCTCCTGCGCAGCCCTGGGGCTCCTGCAGTCCGGACCCTTTTCCAGCTTTCTTCCTTATCCAGAGGACAAAGAGCTGAGGGAGCACAGCCTCTCACAATGTTCCCATGCAGAAATGGCAGAAAGAAAGCAAATGGAAACTGTAACATTGTGAAGGTGGGGAAAATCACGAAAAGAGAAGGTGTAACTGTAAGACACCCAAGAAAGGGCACTGATGATTTAAAACTTGGGAGGCACCCAGCAACATTCTTGGCCATTTCTTTCTTTTAGTGAAATTAGACCTGAGGACATTATTTGTTCTAATCATAATAATGGGATGCAGAGATTTAAAAAAGTGTTATTTATTCTTTCCATGATTTTATATTCTTTTGGGACAAGAGGTTTTATTATGAAATTTTCACGAAGAAATGTAATAATGTGCCCTGTGCCTCCTGCTGGTCCTCAGCACCTCCCCGTTTTACCTCTTTTCCACTTTTCTGACTGAGATTGCATGTACATATAAGACACGTTTGTCTTCTTGAGTCTGGCTTATTTCAGTTAGCACAGTGATTTCAAGCTCTATCCATTTTTCTGAAAATGACACCATTTCCTTCTTCTTTACGGGTTCAGTGACTCCACTTATCTGTTGAAGAATGCTATATTATTCAAGATTCTTTAGGTCCTCTAGAGGAACAGAACCTACAGAACTTCACATACACACACACACACACACACACACACACACATAAATGCATACTCACACACATGCACACAAACATGCACACACATACACACACATGCATATATACATGCACACATACATGCACACATACACACATGCACACACGTATGCACACATATGCAAACACATACATACACATATGCACACACACACACACACACACACACACACACACACACACACACACACACTGGGGGATGTATTAGAATGGCATACAGATTGTGGTCCAGATAGTCCAGAAATGCTGTCTAATACCAGAAGGTCCAAGAATCCAGTAGTCTCAGCTGGACTGTAGTCTACACAGTAATCCTGAAGCTGTAGGTTCTGATCCAGTGAAGGGATAGACTTGCCAGGGGGAGGAAGCAAAGGGAGAGGAAGCTTCCTTCATCCATGTCTTCTATATCTGCTTCCAGCAGAAGGTGTGGCCCAGATTAGAGGTTGATCTTCCCACCTCAAAATTCTAGATCAGAAGTGGAACTTCCCATGTCAAATGACGTCATCCAGGTTCCCCACAGGTGTGTTCAATGTATGTTTTAGTTAATTCCAGATGTAGTTAAGTTGGCAACCGAGAATAACCAACACAGCTGCCTGGGCTGATTTTTAGCGCTCGGCAACATTGGTGAACATCTCTGCAGTTAACAGGGCAGGGAGGGGAGGTGGTGTGTGTGTGTTTGTGTGTGTGTGGACTCCTATTATATTTGATTAAGATTCCTTCAGGTACATATGCAATTGTGGCAAAGCTGGATTGGGCTGTGCTTGTAACTTCCCTTTGGGGAGGTTTGTTTTCCCTTTATGTCTCTTTTTGTTTAATTTTCACATATTTTAAAGTATTATTTTTTAACACACGCACACACACACACACACAAACACACATATTTATCTCTCACACTTTGGAAATCCACTCCTGTGTCCACCCAACTCATGCCTTAAAAAAACAAGTTTGAATCTCTCAAGACTAATTTGTGCTGCACCAGCATTGCTGACCTCGTGACCTTAATGTGGAGCCCACCGGACTTGCCAGGGTCTAAGCTTTTAATAGAAAATGGGCCATCCCTCCTCCAGACGCTGTCAACTGCCATTTGCTTCTCTGTTTATGGGACTTTGTGCCAGGTTTCCTCTCCATGACGAGGTCTGGTCTGGCCTGAGTTTGCGTGGTCTTGTGCGTGCCTTCTCAGCCCGGGTGCACACCTCCCTTCTCCAGCACCATCCTCTCTCGCTGGCAGAGAACTGTGGTCGTTTCCTTGCTAATAGCTGTTCTGTGTCGGCAGAAGGGGAATCTCAGTGTACTTTGGATTTGCATCTCCTGTACTGGCCAGAGGAGGTTGAACACTTCTGTGTATAGTTTAACCCTTGGCACTTCTTTTGAGAACTACCTTGTCGCTTGCCCTTACATTTATGTTTCATTTATTTAATAAACTTGGAGGCCATTGTCAACTTTCCTTGTCAGCTTGACACTGGGGCCCAGTCTATGAGGTGCTAACCCTGGGCAGCTGGGTCTGCATTGTGTAAGAACAGGAGTTGAGTAAGCCTTGGGGGAACGCCAGGAAATGGAGTTCCTTCTTGGTTTCTGCTTCTGTCTTTCCCCTGAGTGTCTCGCTTGTTTCCCTGGATGACGGGCTGAGTCCTGTCAGTGAAATAAACACTTCCCTCCTTAGGTTGCTTTTGGCCAGAGATATTATGACAATAGACAAGCAGGTTCAGAAAGAAATGTTCTTAGTGTTTCTAAAGGCTTTTATCAAGAAAGAACACAGAACTCTGTCAAATAACTGTTCTGCACAGACTCAGATGATCACTTCATTCATTGCCCTTATTCTATTTTGAATTTATTTGATTCACACAGCTTGAATTGCTTTTTTAATCTCTGAAACGATACTCACTTGATCGTAGCACATGATCTTCTGTTTTCCAGTGAACTAGCTTGGCAAGAATTTTACTCAGAAATTTTGCACCCCAGATCCTGGAGGGAATCAGCCTACTGGTTTTGTGTGTGTGTGTGTGTGTGTGTGTGTGTGTGAACTTTATTAAATTTTGTAGCCACAGAATAGGCTTTGTGGAGTTATTTATCTATTTGACAGCACTCTGCTCTCTGGGCTCATTTACATGTCTCATGGGATTTGGCCTTGGACACTCCGAGCCTTGTGTCACTTTGTTAGGCAGTGATCATTGCACCAGTCACATTGCTGGTTATAGAACAGTTCAAATTGTTTATGTCTTGGTATAATTTTTGTAGGTCACACATGTCTGAACATTTATCCCTTTCCTCCAGACTTCTAAAAGCACTGGAATACAATTTTCACTGCACTCCTTTAGTTCCTCTGGATCGCATTGGTTTCTGCTTGAATGTTCCTCTTTTCCCCTGAATTATTAGCTGCTTTCTGTGGATCAGTCACCAAGGGGTGTGCCCAGGGACAATAATCCTGAGCTTAGAACTACTAGATGCCTAAAGGTGGGGTTGGTCAAACAGAAAACCAGTCCATGATGTTCTCTGTGAGGTTTGGACCACAGAAGTTCCTGGATTTAGAAGCTTCAGCCAAGCATGCAGTGTGCATTTACAGGCCATGCTTTCTAATGAAGCTTTCGGCATCATCCTGGAACACTCTTGGGTGAATTTGGCTTTGCCATGCTCGGCAGGTACATGAACCTCCCCAGAGTTGTTTCTAGTCTGTGCGCTTGCTTCATGGTCAACATAACCACTTGTACATATAAGACATTCCAGTGAGCTTTGTGAACCAGTCCTCACCACAAAAGAATTCTGTCTTGTCATGCAGAATTGCAGCTTGAACTTATGTGAATCCTTCCTGTGTCAGGCCATGGGCGGAGCTGTGGGGAGTTACAGTCAGTTACATGTAAATGGTTATATGTAGAGCACCCCTCCCAGTGTGCTAACCAGGTAGCATAAAGGGCAAAACAGTGAAGGATCCGTGTCCAGAGAGCTTTTAGAGTTAGAAACACAGAATTGCAGGGGGCACTTTATGCTAGAGAACATTTGGAGGCATCAGATTATGAAATGTATTTTGTGTCTTAGCTGGGGCAAAGATCAAGCTCCCAGTTGGAGTGGTAACATGTGAAATCTCTGTGGTATCCATCTAGGACATCATGAAGGTCATGGAAGGTCAGGAGCTGCAGTAGTCTAGACCAGTATGTATACCCTGGATGGAGAATTTTCTAGAAAGAGTGTCATGGGTGTTTCTGATTTTTCTTTCTAAGAAAATGTATCTGTGTTTCCTATAGTGTTATGAGTGTTTCTGGTTTGCCTTTTTAAAAGAGAATATTTGTGTGTGTCCCAGTAGTACTAAAATGCTCTCAGAATCCAGCAAATAACCGTAGGCGAAAGAAGAAACATTCGGCGAGGTGATGGGTGACTGTGATACATGAGGGAGGTGCACAATCACGCCCGTTTCTCACGTGCATTCACAGATGAGTGTATGCAGTCTCACATCAACTTTCTGACCCAGGGTCTTTGCCTTGTCTGGTGGCAGCACAGACGCTGAGAGGATTTGTCTCTTGGACTGGGCATCTCACCCAATAGCAATTAATCAGGAAAGAAATTTCTATTTGGGATGATAATTTATTCATTTTAAATTAATTCATATTTCATTGAATTAATAATAGCCTTGAATGAAAAAATGCAGATGTCCTTCTCTAGTGGTTTCATCTGCCTGAGTTCTATGAAATATGCACAGTACCCAGGAAACAAGTCCTTGATCTCATTGCAGTCCCCACTGGGGCTCTAGAGGACGATCCTCCACCCTTGCCCTTGCTTTTGTGCAGTTGTAAAAGGCAGATTCTACATTTGTTCAGATAGGCTGGTCACTGAGTATGTTAGAACACCAATTATCATAATCCACACACAGGAGCAGAAATGCTGACTTTACTGATCTTAAGCAATTCTGCAATGTTGCTTTTTGGAGGTCCTCTCATTTGTCTGTAGACATTCTTGTGTCTCAAAAAGATACTTTGTTTCATTGTGCCAGTAGGAAGTTCAGAAAGTCGGCTTCAAACAGAACATTTTCTTTGTAACATCCTTTCAGGGCATTCTTGGAAGTAATTTCTATCCATTGGACCACTGCGTCTATTTTTTATTGAAAGCAGGGCCATGAGGTAATGGAGAACATAGTGTGGGGCAGTACCTGAAGAGCTAACTCTATAATCAGTTAATCAGCCACACGGAAGTTGTTTTTGCTCAGTGAGGTGTTTTAGTGGAGTGGCTACTTTGGGGGTCAATCAAGCTCCTATAATTAACCTTTCAACCATGCCCTGTACTTTAGCACACTAAAGTCACTGGCTCTGCAAGCTGAACTTTAGTGGAATCATGTGGAATCATGATTTTTTATGTCTTGTTGTCCTATATTGGGAAAGTGGGCATCAATTCGGGTTTCCCTAGAATTTCTGCTGAAATACCAGATATGCCCCAAACTTTCCTAATTGCTAAATCATTTACTTAGCAGCCTTGATGCTCACCCTACCAAATTTATATTTTAAAAATCCCCTTTATAGAAATGTCAGATGCAGGTAAAGAAATTTCACCTTCGTGGAACTCCACATTAGTGTGTGTGTACATGTGTGTTTAATTTTGTAAACTATGGGGAAATTACCAGAGAGCAAAATGTTCTAAAAGCAGTGCCAGCATAATGTGTGATGTAGGTCAAGTATAAGTCCTTGTTGTCTCTAGCTAGCCCTGTCTCATTCAGGCCACCTGAGCAGAGACATTGCCACAGGCTTGTTCTAACCTTCTTGGCCACTAATCTCAGTTCACCAGACCTCTGCGATGTGCAGGGTTTAGTTTGCTCGATACCACTTCGGAATTTCCCAGCAGGGGCAGTTGATTGCTGAGGTTGGGTGGGGGAAACATTTGAAGACAGCATCACAGGGGACAGCCAACTGCTTGGGATGAAAGGACAGCGACTCCTATTGTTCTCCACACACTCTGGAGTCAGAAGCTCAAGAGTAGCAGACCTCAATAAGGGGCCTCTGCTTCCTCATCAGAGAAGGAAAACAAACCAGTTACTCAGTTAATTGTTTAATCATGGGATATCTGCAGAACAAATGAGTCAGTCTGACTTCTTATAAATCATGTGAGGACGATATAATGGTGAGAAAGTTTAGCTGCACTTTCAACTACATTTGGGAGCTGTTATCTCTCATTTTCTCTGTCATATGTGTGAATAATCAAATGCCCTAAGATACACTTATAAAAGTGTTAAGTAGAGTATTTAAAACTGAAGAGTAGCTAAAATGGTCTTGTTTTTCCTGATAAAGAGTCTGAAATGGATTGAATGGAAAGGGACCCTAAATAAATCTCAACAGTTGTAATTGCAACAGATTGTGTTACTAGAAATAAGGTTGGGATTTCTAGCAGGGGCTTTGCATATTATTTGTAGTCACAGGTATTAGTGTGTATGAGAAATAACCTAACCCAGGAAGACGACTAAGGCACAGTGTCACTGAGAGAACACAAAATGTAGCCTGAATGTTTAATATGCACTGGCTGGAGTTGGCAAAGCAGAAAGATAAAATGTAGCAAAGGATCCAGGGAGATCTCCAGGGAAGATGCTACATCGGGAAGGAGAACTGAAGTTAAAATTGACAAGGATTCTTGGTGAGGGTGAGCAGGACCACTGCACAAGCCAATTAATTTGTTGATAGCTTTGGCGGGAGAAATTTCATGGGTATTTTGTGTGAATGGGGCAGGGCATCAAATCCAGGACATACAGAGTAGAAAGTAGAATGTCCTGACACTGAAGTAGAAGCATAGATTCTGATTTCCTCCCCACTGGAGTTCAGCATGGCTCACACCCTCACCTCCCTGCCTTGCCTGAGACTCACACCCTCACCTCCCTGCCTTGCCTGAGACTCACACCCTCACCTCCCTGCCTTGCCTGAGGCTCACACCCTCACCTCCCTGCCTTGCCTGAGGCTCACACCCTCACCTCCCTGCCTTGCCTGAGGCTCACACCCTCACCTCCCTGCCTTGCCTGAGACTCACACCCTCACCTCCCTGCCTTGCCTGAGGCTCACACCCTCACCTCCCTGCCTTGCCTGAGGCTCACACCCTCACCTCCCTGCCTTGCCTGAGGCTCACACCCTCACCTCCCTGCCTTGCCTGAGACTCACACCCTCACCTCCCTGCCTTGCCTGAGGCTCACACCCTCACCTCCCTGCCTTGCCTGAGGCTCACACCCTCACCTCCCTGCCTTGCCTGAGGCTCACACCCTCACCTCCCTGCCTTGCCTGAGACTCACACCCTCACCTCCCTGCCTTGCCTGAGGCTCACACCCTCACCTCCCTGCCTTGCCTGAGACTCACACCCTCACCTCCCTGCCTTGCCTGAGGCTCACACCCTCACCTCCCTGCCTTGCCTGAGGCTCACACCCTCACCTCCCTGCCTTGCCTGAGACTCACACCCTCACCTCCCTGCCTTGCCTGAGGCTCACACCCTCACCTCCCTGCCTTGCCTGAGACTCACACCCTCACCTCCCTGCCTTGCCTGAGGCTCACACCCTCACCTCCCTGCCTTGCCTGAGACTCACACCCTCACCTCCCTACTTTGCTCTGTTACCCTCTTCCACTTCCTTCCTTACTGCTCACTCCCGGTGCATCTCTACTGTGCCCACTATTCAGACACTTTGTACTTCTGCCCATACCCTGTGGCCCCTGCCCTGCACACTGCTCACACCCTGTGTCTCTCTGTCTTACACACTGCTCACACCCTGTGTCCCTCTGCCTTGCTGCTCTTTCTCAGAGCTCTGCCATTTTCTTGTTGTATTCTCCGATTTAGAAGATAATGGTTCTGATGATGCCATTTATCAGAAAAAATGCTTTCTAGAGTTTCATTCTCTGTGCTTGAGTTTAAAAAATGAATTTGACCAGGACTTGTCAAAGGTACCCTTAACATTAATAACATATATAATACATGGACATCCAGTGTCTAGTATCTGTTTTATGGAGATTAAATTCTTTTACAAACTCAGCAGCCTTCATTAGGGCACACGGAGAAGAAGCAGCCATAATCCACATTTCATGGTCAAACAGCAAAGGGTAGGCTCTTTCTGATCCAAGTCCCACTTTTTGAAGTGCTGGCATTTCATCCCCTGAGCAGATGAAAGAGGAGAGGCTCAAACCATGTGTTAAACTTCAGAGTTCATTCAGGATGCCAGGCATGAAACTGAAGATTGATGATCTACCCTCCCCTGGGTCAGATAACTCATGGTCTGTCAGACAGTGAGTAGGATGCTGTACTTGTGGAATATGACAGTAGTCATATGCAGATGTTTCTTGCATTGAAAAGTGGGTTTATTAATGAATACTTATAGGGAAAGTATTAATTTATGATCCCATTACTACATATAATTAACTAGTCAGCGGTTGAAGATCCATGGAGCTAAGATCTACAAGTAAGTAATAATCAATTTCTAGTTTTGATTTTTTCACAGGAAGGAGAATGTTGTTTGTAAACCCCAAGAAGCTCAGTTAAAAAAAATAAAGATCAATATTTCATTTTGTCATTTGTTACCAGATATACAGACAGATACACTGTGTTTTCCCCCTCTTCCTTTGGCCTTACACATACTTATACATATACAGTTCTTGTGGTGTGGAGAAGTGGTGTAAACTGGAAAAGGTGTAACATCAGCCTGCTTTTTACTGTAAGTTAGAGGATTCATTGCTTAGGT
This sequence comes from Micromys minutus, assembly GCF_963924665.1. Classification (NCBI taxonomy): domain Eukaryota; kingdom Metazoa; phylum Chordata; class Mammalia; order Rodentia; family Muridae; genus Micromys; species Micromys minutus. The sequence goes on along the minus strand of NC_137983.1, from coordinate 54,646,023 downwards.
GCAAAAAAATTCGATTGTGATAAATGGCACAAGAGGGAAGAAGTCTGACCTCATGCCCATGCATGCTTATACATGTTCATGCATGCTCACACATGCAAAAACAGTCAGTACTGTAGTACCTAGCAGAACTGGCAAAAATAAGCAGTGAGCAAAATAAAATATGAATGGCTGATCAGTACAGATGTTATGTTAAAGTAGTGCTTTCTAGACCCTGGGGAACCAGTAGTCCTTCTGTAAAGGAGGAACTAGAAACAGTATCCACTTGTAACACTGGCACTTGAGGAAATGGAAATAGTATCCACTTGTAACACTGGCACTTGAGGAAATGGAAACAGTATCCACTTGTAACACTGGCACTTGAGGAACTGGAAACAGTATCCACTTGTAACACTGGCACTTGAGGAACTGGAAACAGTATCCACTTGTAACACTGGCACTTGAGGAAATGGAGACAGTATCCACTTGTAACACTGGCACTTGAGGAACTGGAAACAGTATCCACTTGTAACACTGGCACTTGAGGAACTGGAAACAGTATCCACTTGTAACACTGGCACTTGAGGAACTGGAAACAGTATCCACTTGTAACACTGGCACTTGAGGAACTGGAAACAGTATCCACTTGTAACACTGGCACTTGAGGAACTAGAAACAGTATCCACTGTAACACTGGCACTTGAGGAACTGGAAACAGTATCCACTGTAACACTGGCACTTGAGGAACTGGAAACAGTATCCACTGTAACACTGGCACTTGAGGAACTGGAAACAGTATCTACTGTAACACTGGCACTTGCATAGAATGCTCACCATGCTCTGACCCACACAGTGGTGCTCTGAGTTGGCTGACAGAACTTCTTGCAAGAAAGAAACATTTTAGGATGTGGAGTTGTCCAAATTTCACTTCTACGAGAAATGAGAAGATGAGATTCTATGTGCTGATCTTGTAGAAAGTCTGCATTGGGTTTCCAGTGCCCACACAGACAGTGTACTGTCACCTAAAACCAAATCTTAAGAGCATCTATGCCTTATTCTGGCCTATGGATTAGGCACCTGTACTCAAGGGCACATAGTGCCCATATATATATATATTTAAAACTATTAATGAATATGCAGGAAACTTTTAATTCCCTGATATTGCAAAAATTTGTAATTTTATTAATGAGTGTATTTATTCAGCATCGTCTAGGAGAAATGAGACATCCTTAGGTGAGATAAATCTTCAGAAACAAACAGACTGAGTTTCTATGATGTGGTCAGGGGGACCAGATTTTTTTCATAGGAGAGTTGGCTTCTATTGGATGTTTCTCATTCAGAATTTGTCAGTAGCCTTGGAGAACTCTCAACATCAGATATTCATCACAATATTATTGAGAACTAAGTTTGGGAAACTAAAGTAAAAATGTACATGTTTCTTATAACAATAGCTGCATAAGAATGATTTTAGACCATTTACATAATCAGCATCTACTAAGGAATATACTTTTTAGGAATAGCAGAACAAAAATGTATGCACATAATATTGCAAATGAAATTTTTGGTACATCAATTTTTGGTACAGACCAATGTTGAACACAAAACTGTCCTTAGCTGCTGAGCTGCTTGCTTTAATTCACACCTTTAGCCTGGACTTTAGGGTTTGAACATTGAATATTTATTTTACCTTATTTAACATTTTACTATAAAAATTTCTGTATACTATAAAAAGGGTCTATGCTAATCAGGCTTCAGATGTTAATTCCACTATGATAATTATTTCTTAACAGAAGATTGATAGTATTTGTGCTCCTATCACTTCCTTTGATGTCTGAAATTCTGAAATATTTCTTGAAAGAAGTTAAATGTGCAAATTTTGGAGGGATTGGCCCTTGATTTGAAAGCTTATATATAATTCTCAGAAATAAAAAGTACATTGACATTTAAGTAAATGTTGCTATAGAAATGTTGGCTGGCTATTGGGACATTTACCATAATAGTAGAGGAAAAAGGGTTAGTATAGTAATTTGCACAATGTACTGGAAAAATATTGCTTTCTGTCACTGGAGCAAACAAGAGAAAATTCACCTACATCTTAGACAATTAAATATTGTTCTGTTTCACACAAAACAATTATTTCATTAACCCACATGTTCTTTGCTAACTTTCACCAATTAAAAGCATCAGTCAGTGTCAACTAAACAAATCTTTTCTGTATAAAACTGTCAAGTGAGCACGGAAAAAGGATGAAGAGATTGTTAATCATACTTCCTGTGGAATTATCTAACTGTATGAGGACTCATCGTCCTTTCTGTGAGTGTGTCTGATTGCCCCAGTAGAGATAGCTAAGTCAGCGTCTCCATGGAGATACCTGCCAGTGTCTGTGAAGATGTCTAAATAACAGTGTTTTTCTGAGGATCACTGGCTCAGCACTCCTGAGAGAACCATTGTAAGACACCTGTGCCATATCTACAACCTTTTCTCAGTTGGTGTGAGGGCGGTCAAATCAGTGCATCTGTGTGTGGGCTGGAACAACATCCTCTCCTAGTGTTCTCGGCAGCTGTTCTCTATGCAGACATTGGCGGCTTCCAGCATCCTGGCTCTGAGAAGCTTTATTAATGTGTGATGGGAAAACACAGACATACTGAGGTCAGGGATATATGCACATGAGCAGGGGAAGGAGAAGGGAAACCCTAGGTGGAAGTTGCAACTGTTGCCAGAGGCTGCAACAGCTGCCAACAAGCACAGGATCCCAGAAGGGATTTCTTGTTATAACTGGATGGACACTATTCTGGTTCAGAACTCTTGTAAAGACCAGCTCTTCCATGGTTGTTTTTTTAAAGACTGTTAGATAAATCCAAGATGACCTTGACAAGAGTCCTAAGACTTTTGTGGTATGTGATGTTGCTGTTGTTTCCCGATGGAGAAAATAATTATCTCTTAAGATGATCTATGTTTATCTTTCCCACTATTATCTCTGTTTCATGCACACAGCTCAGAAGACAACCTAACCACTAGAGTAGCAGCTCCAGAAACAGAGGTCTGAGACTGTCCTTAAATGGCCTCTGTTCATCCTTAATCCTCCCATTTTTGTACCAGCTAGAAAGGGGAAGCCCTGACAAGATCAGAGAGTTTGTGCATATGCCTCCCATCTCATCTTTGGTTCATGTTATAACAAAGAGACTCATCTGTGCCATGCACCTGTCAGAGCTGATTTTATGGTCTCTGAACAAGAAGCCACATATAAATTGCTACTAAGATGGGGCAGGACACTGTGATCTGGGTGGTACAGGGGACACTGATGTGGATGGGACAGAGGGCATTGTGATTTAGGTGGACAGGAGTATTGTGTATGTGTGGAACAGGGGACATTGTGTGTGGGTAGGACAGGGAGCACTGTGTGTGGGTGGGACAGGGGACATTATGTGTGGGTGAGATGGGACATATGATGTAGGTGGGACAGGGGACACTGTGATTTAGGTGGAATAGGGGACATTATGTGTGGGTAGGACAGGGAGCACTGTGTGGGGGTGGGGCAGGGGGCACTGTGATGTAGGTGGGACTGGGGACATTATGTCTGGGTGGGACAGAGGACACTGTGATGTAGGTGGGGTGAGAGCACTGTGATGTGCAGTGAGGTGCCATAGGGAAGTGTATTGAGGTCTACATTGGCTGTGAAAAGCTTTCTATGGAAAGCCCAGGTGGCTGAGGTCTTCCAGGCCTGGAAAAACAGGACTCTGGTTGGTTGGATTTAAAGAAAAGAATCTTCAGTGTCAGCTGACTACTGAGCAGCCAGCTGCTTCTTTTCCACTCTGCATGGTCCTTCTGAGCTTTCTGAGCTTGCCCCTTGAGCTCCCATTGGCTCTGCCACACCAAGTTTCACTCTCCAAGCAGGGCAGCTTGGAGCAAAGAACCGTGTCATGATAAAGGTTAGGAAAGGAGCTGAGCTGTAAACAAGTAACATGAGCAGTCAATGTGGGCTCTCCTTAATCATCTAGTTCCTTTCAGTGTGTGTGTCTTCATAGTGAGAGTTTGTCCTGAGGATAATAAGATGTACTAAATACAAAACTCAGTTTTCAAGTTCACTTGGGTGATATCCTGCTGCAGCTGCATATGATGGTAAAGGGTGGTCATGACTGTAGTGGTGAAAATGAGGGTTGTGACAATTCTGATGGTGGTGGTGGTGATGGTGGTGGTGGTGGTGGTGGTGGTGGTGGTGGTGGTGGTGGTGATGGTGGTGGTGGTGGTGATGGTGGTGGTGGTGGTGATGGTGGTGGTGATGACAGTGAAGCTGGTGACAGAAATGACAATATTGATGATAATGGCCATAACAATGATGGTGACAGCAATGATAGCAGGGCTGGTGATTGTGGTGATTGTAGTGTTGACTATGGTAGGTGCATAGATGTGTAATATGGTAGGGATGATGCTGATGTGACAGCATGGTAGTGTTGGTGTTAATGCCATTGGTGGAAGAAGGGGGCTATTTGATGTTGACTGTGTCTACGGGTATCTATAAATGCCTTTTTTTACCAAATGATGCCATTCATACTTTTTGCTATAATGTACTTCATTTTTACATGTGATCAAAATCTCATTTAAAAGTGAAACTACAATTTTAAATATTTATCTGTCATTGTTGGTGATCATTAAGATGGCTGAATCAGACCTTTGCAACTTCTGTACATTTGGCAGGGGCTGGCTCTCTCTCTCCCCCTTTCTCTCTCTGTCTCTGTCTCTGTCTCTGTCTCTCTCTCTCTCTCTCTCTCTCTCTCTCTCTCTCTGTATGTGTATGTGCCTGTATGTATGTTCCTGTGTGTGTGTACCTGGTATGTGTGTATGTGTGTGTGTCCCTGTGTGTGTGTTTGTGTGTATATGTGTGTGTGTGTGTGTTCCTTTGTGTGCCTAGGGTGTATAAGTGTGTGTGTGTGCTGGCATGTGTGTGCCTAATGTGTATATGTATGTGTGTGCTTGAGTGTGTGCCTGTGTGTACACCTGTGTGTATATGTCTTTGTGTGTTTGTCTGGGTGCCCACGTCTGCACATTCATCCACTGTGACTCATTTTATTTAGGAGGAAGTGTCTGCAAGGGTAATCTATCAGAATAACTTAGTCCATGACAGCACTCGCCGTTGCCAGGCACATTCGTGATGGAAACCAGGGTGTTAAATGGCTGTTTTTGTTGGCTGGGGATGTCCCAGAATATCTGTCTTTCTTCTCGCAAAGATGAAATGATAAGGTAGTGTGATTACTTATTACTTTCAATTTATTTGCTGTCAACTGGTTCAGACCAGTCAGACTTTACATTCCCCTCACACAGGCTTTGGCCTTGCTGGTGCGTTCATGACTCCATGACTCCATTAGAGAGACTAACATCACTGAACGCATGGGTCTGTAACTTCTGATGGGTGCTGCTACACTTACATATCTATCAGTGCATTGCTCTGAATATGAAAATGAACATGAGACATTCTAACAAGACACATTGGTTCCTTTCTTAGCCTTGCAGCCATCTAATATATAAGAAAAATGTATGCTGTTCAGAAATCTGACCTAAGCTTGTATGGATTCATCCTTTGTGATTTTGAGATGGGATGTTTTGTAGTTACTATGGTATATAATATATATGAATATTATAAAACACATTGTTATATTCCATTTCATGTGATGTTAATTGTATCTTATCCTGCTATGTAAGTCATAATTTGTGAATAAGTCTATGATTTTAGAACATCTTAAAGGTTCATTGAATGTTGTATAGCATTTGTGATACCAAAATTACTGTAAAATGGTGTGTGTTGTCAGTTGCCAAAGCTTTTTTCTCTCAGGAGGATGCTACAATTTTTATCTTGCACATATAGAGGTTGGAGGTGTGTGTGTTTCTATGTCCAATACTTACATGACACATACATATGTACACATAGGAGTATTTCACACCTCTGTTGTACAATGTGTTCTGTAACACTAAAATGTAGTTCATTCATTTGTTTATTGTCTTTGTCTATTCCTTAAAGCACTGTATTTTGTTTATTTTGCTCACAATTGGATCCCAGAAATTACTCTCTTTCCTCCTTGTTCCCTCCCAAACTGATTTCAGCACGACTAAGTTGAACTTATGTTACCATGTTTAAAATGGCTATTCAGTGCTGTTGAGGATTTGTGCTGTTCAGATTCCTGTCTTGGAATGCAGTGACAGTTCCAAGTTTATCTTTACATCTCTCAGGAATGCATCACAATTTGTAGTTTTCCCACAGGGATCGGAAATGCATTCATCTGGATATATGATATATAATTTATATCATATGTCAGACCTGTTAGTGACGAGAAAATGAATTCTGCACCAGAAATGGGAACTTGAAAGTCATTGGAGACATGCTAGTCCTTTACAGTGGCCCACCAACCTTGCTTAATGATTGTCCCTGCATGCTGCCCGGTAGCTGCAGAGACTGGGTCACCTGGCTTCCTAGAAGGGTGAGGAGCTCATGTCTCTGGCTTCCGTTTCCCCACATTCTGCCCACACCTAGCAGCAGTGGCTAAACACTGTAAGCAAGTGGCGACATAGGGCATAGGCTGGCCACGTCACACTTCTGCTGTGTGTGAAGACAGCCAGTCCCTAGTGATAAGAAGATGGACATTCTTGGAAGAGATGCAGGAAAAGGAGGAAAGAGACTGGTGTAACAGAAAAGGGCAATTTTCAGAAAATACACTTACTAGGCACACATAAAGATTGATTGGGAAACAGCCTAAAACCAACTTATCCTTACACCACAAGATATTTGAAAGAGATTAAAGGTTAATAAATCTGATCTCAAATTGACACTGATTTCAGCAATAGTGAAAGGCAGAATAACTGAATCACACTTTCCTGGACCGAGCTGTGCTGCAGACTCTCTGGGCCCTCGGGTCGACCACCTGAAGCCTGAGTCTCGAATGCGCTTCTGTGCATTGAACTGCGGTCTAATTTCCCCATTTCCACCATGTGCCTTGGGGCAGCTGGCCAACCCCTCTGCACCTGGGACAGAAGGACCTACTGGCTAGAGGAAGTTAGCATGTGAAGAAACAGTGGGTCTCAGGGACACTTTACCCGCCGATGACAAGGTCTCTCACCCACCTCCTTGGCATAGTTATGCTTCCAAGGTGTCAGCCTTTTGGCAGCCGTACACTCTCTGAAAGAACCCAACCTTTTAATTGCCGGGTAGCCACAGCCACCTTGTAGCGGTTAGCTTTTTACTCAAAAGCCACGTGTGGGTAAAACAGAGCATGCACACTGGTGAAAGCCATCAAATTACCTCTAAGTGATGCAGACTTCACATAGCCCTGAATCCAGACAGGTCTTCAGAGAAAGGATAAAAATAGTTTTTTATTGCACTCGCTGGAGTAAAAGCAAGATTGAAAATACAAAGGCAGGCAGTGGCCATCGAAGCAGCCATTTGTGTTCTGTCGTGACTTTTGATGCCTGTGGGTTTGTTGTGGACTCAAACTGAGGTGACCATAGCCACCATTTATGTTTCTTATCATGCTTACCAGAGTGATCTCCCACAACTGGATTTGTTGTTTTATTTAAAAAACAAAACCACTGAGTTTCTGTTACACTTGAAAGTGAATTAGTGCATTTGAAGAAACATGTTCTGTTAGTTTGTTGTTGTTGTTGTTACTGTTTTTGCTGGCAATGTTACTTTGCTGTCTGAGCGCCCATATTAGAGATGTTTTGTATCTACACAGTGTTTGATTGAAAATGGCTGTAGGCTACTATGTGTTTGACAGACATCATAGTGGTGACACATGCATTTTGAAGTAGTTGGTGTTGATGTGTTTGAATATTTATAAAGATGTCTTTCCTGAACTCACATTCAGAGCATCATATAACACTGTCCTTAAGTTCACACCTGTGCTTTGCCTCATCCCCATCCTCAACTCCCCCCTCAGTTCACACCTGTGCTTTACCTCACCCCATCCTCAACTCCTCCCTCAGTTCACACCTGTGCTTTACCTCACCCCCATCCTCAACTCCCCCCTCAGTTCATCCTCAACTCCTCCATAGTTTTCTTCACATTTCTAGAGAACTGCACCATTTCCAAGGACTTCCGTGTTCTTGTACATAGCTACCCTGAGTTGTCCCATCTCCGCCCTGGTTTCTCTCTTATAGCCATATTTGATAATGTTCTAATCTATACCATTAACCCAGTCTTCTAAGACTCAGACATAACCATTCACCCAACTGTCTAGCAAATTCTTGTTCCCTGAGACTGATGCAGCGACACTGCCTGACCCGACACACTTCCTCCACATGCACACGGCAGGCTTCCTGTGCTCAGGGTTCTTTCATTCTTCCTCAGGGGCATCTCACTGTCAGTTCCTCATGTTGAAGATGACCACTTGGCATGAATCAGGAAAGGCTTATTTAGGGTCATGACCTCATAGGTTTTAGTCCATGATATGGTGACACCATTGCTTCTAGGCCTATGGCATGAGGAAGAAAATGACGGGGAAGGGGGTTGTAGGAAAAACTATACAGCTCAAAGTATCCCAGAAGCAAGAGAGAAAAGGGGACTAGGGATGAAATACACACCCATCAAGGCATGTCTCTCCCTTGCTGTCTACTTCTGAGAAATTATTTCACCTCCTAAACTCTTCACCATCTTTCAGTCTCTCATTTGTCTGTGACTGTTTATGGATTAATCTACTTGTGATGTCAGAAACCTACTGAGCCAATCACTTCTCAAGGTCCAGCTTGAACATAGCAGACCTTTGCCAATTTGCCACTAAATATGCCCTCATTTAACCCATAAGCCCTGCTTCCAACTTTGTTCCCATAGGATTATGGCCATCTATATTCAAAATACAGTTTTATTTCCAAAGTCCCTGTCGTCTTCAACAACTCCAAATGTTAAAAATCTAGTCTATGTCTCATCTGGGATCCAAGGCAATATTCACCTGTGAACTCATATAAAGTTAAAAAAGGAAACCCCAACATACAATAGAAGAGAATAAATATTCTCACTCCAAACAGAGGAACTAGGAAATTATAAGGAAAGATTGGGACAAAGAAGACTGAAGCCCAGAAGGCAAATAACAAATACTACACCTTCACGTGTGGCCCTTGAGACTCATGGGAGAACCGTGTGTATTGAAAAGCGTCGGGCAGCCCCACTCTTCCAGTTCTGTCTCTGAAGCACACACAGCTGCTATCTTGGGGAGACTCAACTATGCTTGTGGTTTCCTCAGTGGGCAGCTTCTGGTCCTGGCACACAGTGAACTCTCAGGGCTTCTGTCCATGGGATCCAACTATGCCACACATCCTCTGGTTATGGGCATCTGAGGTGCAAAGCTTCATGATTCTATCAGCTTTGCATCCTTCACGACTGTAAGATCAGTAGTATGTGTCACATACTGTCAAATTCTGCCACCAGCTTGGACTGAAGCCTACCTCCCTCCGTATAGTTTCAGTAGCTTCGTTCCTGACCCGAAGCAATACTTCCCAGACAGTTGCTCTTCAGAAACCGGGAGCCTTTCAGTGTTCTCATTTGTGTTTCACAGCTTGTGTCCTTGGATGGGTGGGATCTTGCCTTTCCTACTGACTCAATGAAGCCAACTCTTTATCTTCTCCATCTCTCTCTACAGTTTTAAAGTTGCCCCCATAGCTCCTCACTAAGCTTCACATTTTGATTTCTGTTGGTTCCTGAACATCTTTCATGCCCCAGACTCAACACCAGATTGAAATTTCCTCCGTAATTAGTAATGTAATTAGTACATTACTCCATAATTCCCCCTCAAGCAAGTTCTAAAGATGTGGACAGAATGAAACCGGATTCTTTACCAGAACGTAGCAAGAGTGACTTTTAGCCTAGGTTGTGCCTCTAAATTCCCACCAGCATGGCCCACTTACCTGTGCATTCTAGGACCTTTATAGACCACAGCTCCAAACACTTCTGTTATTCCTTTAAGCTTACATAGCACATGGCAGATCTAGCCCAGGATTGGCTCCAACCCCACCTCTGTTTCTGTGACAAAAGTAGCTTAAAGAAGACAGGATCCACTGTGGCTTCTAGTTTGGACAGAAGTCCAGTGGCAGGGACAGGACAGCAGCGGAAGCCTGTTGATCACACCATGTTCCCGTCAGAAGGCAGAGAGAGGTGGGTGCTGCTCACTTACTTCCTCCTTTTTACTTGCAGAGCCTTTGCACCTTCGTTACCCCAATCTAAACAGTCCCTCACTGCTACACCCAGTCGGCTTGTTTGCCAGGTGATTCTAGATCCTGCTAAGTTAATAACCAGGGCTGAACATCAGAGTAGGGAACGTCTTTTGTACTTTGACTCATGACTATCTTTATTAAGTTGTTTATAGCTCAGATAAGAGCTGCACTCCAAGCATACTAAGGTTGCAGTGATTTCCCCCCTCAGATACACTGTCTCCTGTAAGGTAATCCTGAAACAATTGTAGCTCCCACAGATTTTGCTAACCAAGCTATCAAATAAGCTTCAGAACAGAAAAGCTCATACAGGAAATCAAAGCTGGTGAACTTTCCTGTTCCTTAACTTAAGCAAACATGTAACAAAAAGCTAGAGGAGGACATTTGAGTCAACATTAACAGTTAAGTTAATTAACTTAACATTAGGTTAAGTCAACATGGACAGGAAAGGCAATAAGCAGGCAGAAAGGCCATTCCCACATAAGTCCGGGAATAGTACTCATGGCATTGTGGTTAGGAGGAGAGGCACCCAGGAGTAGAAAGATCTTAAACCAGTGACACATGCTTCTCCCACGTAGGACAGGCTCTCTGACTGCTGCTGTCCATGCTCCTAAGAATCCTCAGACATCATGGTCTCAATCACTATACCTGTGCCAAGAGTAAGAGGGGCTCAGAATATTAGAAGTGTCATTGACACGTACTCTATTAGGGTGACAGAGAGGGGACGGTTACCCAGAAGGTGCAAGATAGTGGCCCTAGAATCTGTTCGATGTTTCCAACCTTCTCGTCTCTGGCTGATGCCTTTTGTTGAAACGTATTTGGTTTCTGTAGCTCCTTCATGATCTTCTCAATGAGTCTGTCTGTAAGGGAGCAGCCCAAACTCACAGGAAGACATGACACGCCCAGTCTATGGGTGTGTGTTCACACGTGTTAGGTTGTGCCAGTGTTTATGTGTGAGAATGACTTAGTACTTGTTTCTGCCTCTCTTCATAGGTCAGCAAAGCAGGGTTGGGAGGAGGCCTGCCTGGCCTTTATTCTGTTTGTTTTGCCAATAAAGTCGTGATGATCTGAACCGACTTCCCTGATAAATTCTGAGTTCTTAATCCCCAGAACTCCGTGGACCTGTTGGAAATAAGCCTTTCATGTGTCATCAAGAGAGGATGAGGCAGTAGGGTTGGCTACAGTCAGCAGGCAGAGTGTCCTGACCAAAGCATATAGGGAAGAGAATGTAAAGACACCTGAGAAGGGAGGGACATTTGAGCAACGGAACACAGGCTGGCAGCCACAGCCATCCATGACAAGGGACACTACCCCAAAGTTGTTTGGAGGAGGAGGGTCCTGTAGATACCAGAGTTTGCACTTCCAGCAACCTGATGTGGGAGCAGCTCAAATTCAGTTTGTTATGCCTCTTCTTTGTTCCTACTTTGCCACACTGCTAGAGAGAATGCTCAGACAAACAGGTAACCACAAAGCCAGTGAGATTCTATAAGAAAAACAAGGTATGTTGTGACTAAGTTTTCATGACCAGCAATCAAAGGCCTGAAATGTAACCAGCAGCCTTTCAGTTGAAAAGGGCATTCTAACTAGATACTCAGTCGTCAGTCACAACAGCAGTGCAAGTTAGCTCAAACTTCTCTTTGTAGGGCCTTAAAGAAAATTCATGTGCACACCTAAAATATTCCTTTCAATACCACAAGTTACTGTTAGATTTCTTTTTGTGGTGTTTAAGGTGAGGAGTGAGGGTCAAAGAGCCCAGAGCTAGGGAGGCACAGTACGGCGAGTTCATACAGTGTAGTTTGTTGAATACTAGGGCTCAACTGGTAGAGCTTAGCTGGCATGTGACCATGCTGCAGAGTTGCTATGGTAACATCAAACCGATGAATGGACCACCTCCCAGAGACAGGGCTATGAGTAAGTGTGAAATTGATTTAGTTGTGCACAGGAACACATTCAAGCCAGTTTTGTGAGGATACAATTTCTGGTAGGAAAACAGCATTTTTAATGACCTGGACACTGTTGATATGATACTGAATATTTGCTTTGGCTATTTCAGTAATGTGGTGTTTAGAAATTAGGTATGCTGTGCTAATTTTATGCCGCATCACGTAATTTCTATGCTGTATTTATTTCAGGCAACCCTGGTTTTGTTTCCATTCATCTGAATTTATTTGTCTAATAAATATTGAGTTTGCACTTGAGATTAAAATTTCAGGTATCTCTGTTTGCAGTTAAACTGCTCAAGTGTTTGGTTATTTCAGATTATTATGCTTAGAGCAATGATTTTTGTTGTTGTTGTTGTTGTTGTGTTTTAAATGAAATGTAAATGAAAGTTGTTCTCTGCAGACATTGTTTAATGTGACATTTGTAAACTGCATTTTGCACCCAACAGTATCCGATGTAACATGTAGTATAAGTCATGGAAAGCAAGGGTTTTAATATTTCAGAACTTAGGAAGCTTGCAGTTTGGCTTCATGAAAGTATTTCTTTGTGTTTAGAACTCGTCTTAGGAGCCATTTATCTTACAGTGTGTCTAGTCATTAAACATGCCTTGAACAAATTTTATGTGTTTCTTTAAATTGCTTATTTGGAGGGGGTATGTGACAAAATGACGGGCCTGCATCCCTTCCTTCCCTACACAGGCTTTGTCTACATTAAAATATTGTTGAGCACATAAAAGAACCTGTTCTACCTAAGCACCCTTTTAAGGGCTTAACAAGGGGTACTTCTGAGGGGGCTTCTGATGGTCTATCTGTGGTTCTATCTAGGGGTCCATCCAGCTAAGGAGCTGTAAAGTTCTATTTAAGGATCTACCTAATTGGGCTAATTGCCAACCCCACCCACTGATATCGGGTGTAGCTCTTTTTAACAGAATGCACCTCCCGGGGCACAGTCAGCTTGAGATGAGACTGTGTCTCTTCTCTGGGGACACCCCTCCCCCAATATCAAAGGCTGTGAACTTTCCCATTAGTAGAACAGAGAATCATGACTTGCTTGCACAGCCTTTTCTTCTCCTGGCATAGACCGCCATGGGAAGCGTTTGCCAGACTCTGGCAGAAGCCCTGCTCTCGATGCATTTCTTCTTTGCTGACAACATGAGGGTGCTCTGAAGGAAAGCTTGGCTACACTGTGGCTTCCTGATAGTTACATACAAAGTCCTCCATGGCTTTGATGAAGCAGGACTTGTGCTTTAGCTAAACTCACGCAGGATACCATAAGACACACTTCATGACTAAAACTTCAGTGGTGGACTAGAATCTATCTGAATAAATTTGCACATTCAAACAATGCCACAAATTAAACTTGACCTTAAAATTTATCATGCGCTGATCTGTTTGTATCAAGAGCTATTACCAGTTTTTTTTTTTTAATGCTAAACCCATTTGGACCTAAATAAAGTGAACCATTTCAAGCAAACACATCAAATTGCTGTTTTCAATCCAAGTCAGTTTGGTAATGATGCTGTTTCCTAGTAGAAAGCATTTGTGTATTCAAAATAGAATCTACATAGAGGAGAAGAGATACCTCTAAGCACAATGTCGCTTCATCTAGGTTTTTAAGTTATGTGAGTTTGGCCACTGGATTAATTGAGCCTATTTTTTCTATCCTGGATGAGCTTTCATATAACAAAACCTGTCTGAACTAGCTTGGGCTACCTTGGGCTGGTCAATAAAGTGCTCCTGCCTGAATAGGTTCTATGCAATGGGGTTTGCTACCTCCTTCTTTGGAGATTGGAGGTCTGAGGTCAGAGTCAAGTTCTGCAGACATAGTTCTGCATCCACTCACAGTCAGCAGGTGGCTGAGAGGGCTCCGTGCGGCTTCTTAGACTGGGTGCTGTAGTTTCTGCCTACTCTCTTCCTCATAACCTAAATGCTTCCCAAAGCCTCTGCTTCAAAATCCTGCCACAAGATTTGCCAAATCCTGGCAAGATCTCCCCCATATATACGAGGATCTGTTCATTGTATTCCAGAATTCTGTAGGAAGAAAGCCTGGAAGAAATGGGGGTGTAGTGACTCACTTTAAGTCACTGTGATGTTCACACACACACACACACACACACACACACACACACACACACACACACATCAAAAAAATCTCATTGTGGAAGCTTCCATGTGTCACACTGTGCCCCACCACATACCCTTTTATTCACACATCTTCACTTGCAAATGTTCACTGCAATGAGTCATTGGTCTGGTTTGAGGCCTCTGGCTTCTGCTACACTATCAATACTGGATCCATACAAGGACTCCTCCCAGATATCCTGTAGTTTGGTTCTGCAGGACCACCCCTGCATGCACATCAGCAGTTCATAGATGGGGTAGATGTTGGGATGGAACAACTTAAAGACCTGGATCTGGGATTGGTTGGTAGCTGCGCTGGTCAGTCATGGGCTCTCCCATGCCCACACCACCAGGGTGAGCTCTCCAAGACTACTCCCACCCTACCCTACCCCCTAGCTCACTCAATGCCATAGCCAGCAAGGGCCATGACAACCTCTTCTGCTCTCGTGCCCTTGTGGCCAGCTCACCCCCCTCTGTGCCACTGGGGCCAGCTCTACTGTGCTGCCCGGGTAGGCTCAGGGCACACTCTCCCTGATGCTGAAGCCAGTGGGGAGTGGGGCTGGCTCTCCCATTCTCACCACCTTTGGGCCAGTGCTCCTGCCTGGTGCAGTGAGAGGGAAAAGAGGGAGTATCTTTCCCTTGCCTACGCTGCCCCATGGCAAATAAAAATTCTGAGCTCTCTGTTTATAATTTTTTTTAAAAGACAGCTTAAAAAACCATGGGGTTTATTCTCACTAAAAGATAAAATATGACTTTGTGCTCATAACTATTTACACATCTAATCCAGAAATTCTATTTAGATAATAAATCTATGATAAAAATAATAACAGCCCTAGCATAGTAAAAAACAGACGAGTCTGCCTCTTGCTTGAAGACCCAGGCTGTGGGCACGTGTTACAGATGAGCCGGGCTTGGTTCAGCCCCATGTCATCAATCTGTCCATGCTGGCTAAGGAAGCAGACACAGCATGGGACACTGTTTACCTGAGATGAGGTAGAAGCTTCCAGTAGCTTCTAATTTCTCTGGCTTTAGTTGTCACAAGAAAATTATGTGGCCATATCCAAATGTCTTTTCTTACCATGAGTTCATATAGAGGTACATGGGCAAAGATGTTGACATGAACTCCATCTGTAGAGTGTGTGAAAGCTATGGCTTTGAATCCACCATAATGAGTGAAACTAGGGGTTATTTTCCTTTTTCTTAATATTCAGTTTTAGAACTATTTTTATAATGAGTACTAGTTACTTTAGTAGATGGGAAAAATTTAAAGGTAAATTAAAAATAGGCATATTTTAATATCCTGAGTTTAAAGTTATGGGTATTTTAATAATTAAACTGGTGTGATCTACATAAACAGTTCTTGCCAATTGCATACTTATATTTTGCTGACTGAATTACTGACTGAATATTAGCATTTTCATGGTAGCAGTAGGGAATCAGATGGACCAGGGGTGGATACGGGGTAGATTTTGAGAAGAATGTCAAGCAGGTCAAGTGGTCAAACTGTCTCTTTTGTGGTGGGCTAGCGGCATAGAGGCCACAGATGACTGTGGTGTGACTTGGAATTGGTTCAGCCCTATGCGGTATTTCTCTATTTACACGGGAGTTGGGACTAAGGACTATGGAGATGCTGATGATGCTGAAGGCCAGCTTCAAGCTTTGTGTGGACCCCATTCCTGCCAGTGGGTGATTCATCTGACATCCTTCCTGGCTTACATCTCTCTGATATTGTCCAGCTCTCGGTGGTTTCACAGAGTTCAGAAAACTTTCAAAGCCACATTGTTAGCTAAAGTAGGCTAAAGTCAAGTTGACATCCACTGTCTCTCACGGTAAGCTGGGGACTAGTGTGGCTTTGAGAGACTGCAGGACTGAGTTCAAAGCCGGGTTAATAGATAAGGATAATTACCTAATTAATTGTCTAAACAGTTATCATAATTAATTCGAAACAAACTTTTCTTTCTTCACTGATGACTAATGAAGCCCAGAGCACTTGTTTTCTTTTGACAAGTCTGGGGAGTTTCACTTATGCAACAGGAGGATCTCAATTAATTTACGGCTAGATTTTAATACTTTGATACAGTAACTCACCACACAGTAACCACACAACCAGTATCAAGAAATTCCAACAGTCCTAAGCTGTTAAACATCTAAAGTTAACATCTCCTCATAGTTAGGCTCTGAGCATTCTTGCTGTAATAGAGTTGGGAGCCATAAAAGAAGAGGGTTGTCTTGTTTTTTAATTAAACAATCTGACATAATTTGCAAAAATAAGGCAAAGTTCTCGCTTTTTACAAAGGGTTTCTTTCTTACATATCATTTTTAATGACAAAAACAGAGCAGGGTCAGCAGCTCAGGACAGGCTGTGTGGGATAAGGACAAGCCATGCCTGGTGACTGTGTTGCGCATTGTGTACTCTGTGTTGCAGAAAGACAGAGTGACCATGGGCTCATGGATGCCCTCTGTCCGGTTCAAAGACCTGTCTCTTTTATGTCCTTCACACTTTCAGTGGCCCATGTCCCAGGGTTCACTTCTACAGTCCTAAGCAATAGGTAGCTTCCATCTTAGCTGTATGGCATTGTGAACTCTTAGGCAGCTGATGGAGAATCAATTTCCCAGCTCCCAAATCTGTCTCTGTCTTGACCCACAACAATGTCTTTCAAAGTGCAGCACATCATAGGCATCTCTGACTTCAGAGCATAGCTCTTCAACCCTCGAAGTCACTGCAGGTTTCAAGAGAAGGTCAAGGCTGAACCTACTATATTCCTTCACCGTAGGGATGAACCAAACTTTCCATGTGGCACCCCAGAAAACCCATAAAATCACACCTGTCTTCCTTGAGGAAGAACCTATCATGAATTATTTCCAAAGAACTCTTTAATTTTTTCCCCTCTCCTAATTAACAATGTCTTGACTCTTGGTAAATGTAGGTGCAAAACTCCAGAATACCAAAGAAAATATGGAAAATACCCAAGTGTGATGATTAGGATAGAGGGCATGGCATACCATGGCATAGACACTGGGTCTGAATGAAGCCTATTCCTTGAAGATGAATTACAACTTCAGCCAGTGAGCTCTTTTAAATGCAGCAAGCTGTGTCTCTGAGAAGGAAGCAGCCACAGGAGTTCTCAGCCTCTCTGGGGTCTAGGAAGCTGAAATGCTGCATATATCAGGATGATACAGACCATTAGTAACTCTGCACTGTTATGTGAGCTCAGATGTCTATAAGGACAAACTACCATGGAGTCAAAAACAATACTGATGTAAGCAGTTTCCTGTCACTCATGAGATAGAAAATATAGGAAGCTGTGTCTGAAAACCCTTCCTAGCTAATTGTGTTTAACCTGAAACTATTCTGTCATCAGAGATTTTAATTATAAGACTACAAGAATCAAATTACAATATAAATAAAGCATTATGGTTTGGTTGTCAAAATGGCTGCAGCTTGTATTTCTGACAGTTTCACAGGTGTATCAGCTTTACATTGAATTATCGCTGATTGTTCCCATGCCTTTCAGTCGAGTCAGTCTTCCTGAAGTGCACTCACCACCACGTGATTTTTCTTGAAACGTCTTTTTTTCTTGGGGCTTCAGTGGCATTTCCAGTTCTGTGATGTAGATGTCTGTGTACAGGAGGAAGCCGTACACATCGAAGTGTACACCCCTCATTCTGTGGGAACCCACTGGACAGAATCGTGTTTCAGATAAGCAGCCGGTACATGGTCGGGTGCTCGTGGTCTCCAATCCTTAGCTGTAATTCTGCTTCCTGGTCTGCAGGTATGGATCATGACAGGACTCTCATGACACTGTGAAGATGCGCTAAGGGGAGAGTGGAAGCCCCGAGTTTCAAGGCTCTTCCCTAGTTATTACATAGTCTCTGGATCCCTTTTGTGCCTGTAGTGGTTTGAATGCAGATGGCATCCATGGGCTCGAATGTTTGAAGACTGGGTCCACTGTAGGAAGAACTATTTGGGGAGGATTAGGAGGTGTGGCCTTTTTGGAGGAGATGTGCCACTGGAAGTTGACTTTGTGGTTCTAGAAGAGCACACATTCTCTTTGTCTGTGCTCACGGATTAGGATGCAACTCTGATCCAAGAATTTGTGCACTTTCCTCAAATGACTTAGAAGAGTTGGGAAAACTCTGCAGACTTTTTTTCTGACTTTAAGTCAATAATTAAAATGCTTAAAATGTGCATCTAAACCGCCATCTGAAATGTTAGAAGCATGTAACGAGAAGCCTTTTGATAGTGAGATGTCCACCACCACTCAACCTCACGGCTGGGACTACTGAACAGGAAAGTGCTGAAGAGCGTGCACGGGCTGCCTGCATATATGCCAGTCTGAGAACAGTGATGGCTTACTGTGTATGAGGTCTGTGGCCCACGGTGCTGTGTGGGTCTGTGTGCCTGGTTCTGGATGCCTGTGAACTGTCTCCTTGTCAAAACTGTTTATGCTTCCTTGGGGCTCCCAGCCTTTCATTAGCATTTCTACTCCCCCCCCCGTAAGAGTGCCGCTGAAGGGAGCCCTGGCGTGCTGATGCACCATCATTCCTCAATCTGTGCTTTAGAACCTGGGGACCACTGCATCAGCTGGACATATCTGAACACCAGGGAAGCCGCATAGTCCAGAGCCTGTCCCCTTGTGCTGGGGCATGCTCATAATTACAGGCTCTGGGGATTGGAATAATTAGAGCATGTTTGCCTCTTGCTCACATGTGACCTGCGTGCCTGCCTTCCCATGTATAGATTCATCATGTATGGCTGACCTCCATGTGGCATGAAAATCATTCTTGTAAAAATTTATTCAGAAATCTATGCATGTGGCACCCAGTTTAATGGCTTTCTAACTGTTCTCCGGTGTGTATATTTAAGTATAGAAGGAACTAGATTTGTTCTGTAAGATATAGACTTCTAGTTTGCCTGGGCATTATTTCAAAGACTCATGCAGAGGCATGGCCTGGAATGTACATAATTTTTTTAAAAAATCATGTGATTTATTTCAAATGGCAGTGTTGGCCTTGGCGGGTCCCTCCAGTAGCAATAGGCTCTAATGAATTCTTCCTGTTTGGAGTTTTTTCTGAACGCGAAAGCGCCAGTTTCTCTACTCTTACCCCCGGACATAGTTGAGCATATATCCACACTCCAGTTTACTGCCCGGCTTCTAGACAAGAGAGGCCACAGTTGCTGCAGCCGTGAACCCACTAACCCCTGGGGTTTTCTTTCTGCTTCTCAAACTGTAGACATATGGTATCAGTGTCTTATACCGAATTCACTCAGTCAATTCTGTGACCGGTACGGCTCTGGCTTTGAATGTATGCTCTAGGCTCACAATTGTGCTTTGTCCCCTAAACCTCAGCATGGTTCCTTGTCCGTGTTTTGAGGCTGAATAAGTCAACCTGAGAATGTATTCCCTGGCAGAAACTGGATGTTTTACGTATTTGGGGGATTTATCCATGTGAGCTTAATTTATGCATATATTATGGGAGCTCATGTCCACTCCTGTTTCCACTCTCTACTTCCCTCCACACGTTCCCAGATGACAAACGGTACCTTCTCAACATCATGTTTTCCCTTCTTCTCTTTGTAAATAGCCCAGGAAATCCATCCAATGCTCAGGAAACATCTTACAGGAGGGACCAGAAAGATGGTAGGAGCCAGAGGATGGGGAGGGCTACTTTAAACATGACCCACGTATTGTGCATTGAGTTCTTAATGTGAGCTCATGAATCTATATTAACACATGCTGTCATTGAATTATTGCAATAAAATGCAATAGATGTGTAATAATCCAAAAGAGAGTAGTGTTTGGCATGCTTTTGTTTCTATCACCAACATTTCTGGGGTCAGGGTAAGTGATGGAGAAAGTTACCTAAGACACATGGTGTAGTGAAGCTCTACTCTACTGCAGTGATTCAGGTACACAGAGGTCCTTCATAGCACAGAGTAGCCTAAGCCAAAAAGACTTGAAATGGCCTTTTTAAAACAGAAGAGTGTAATCCATAAACAAGTATTTGTTGAAGTCTTGCTATTCAGATAAATTTGCAAAATTCTGCATAAACTTTTGACACTGGGTTTTAGATGAAGTTATCCCTCTATATTTACTATTAAAAAAACCTATGAGAAAATCAAAATACAAACACAAAAATACTCAAAGCAATCAATATTTCATGTCAACTTTATGATGCATTTGATTATTTTAGCCCACTTGTATAAAGGAGCTATAAATAATTATAAAGGAGGCAGTAGATATGAGAAATGGCAGGGAAAACACAAGTTTATCAAATTGCCTTCCTAAAAAAAATAAGATGATTATTTTTAGAGAATGACATACTGAGAGTTGTGATCAATATAAGGTTAGCATTCTTTTACTCAATATAACTTAGGAGCCATCCAAAATAGCCTCTTCAGATCCAATTTAATACCTAAATGTTGGTGTTATAAGCCCAGCCTTTACTTACTCACACTCTCCCATAACCTACATTCCTTTCTCTTAACCTTGGTCTAGTCGGACCTTCCACTTTATGTTCCATACTCTGAACCTGGCAGATCATGAGTTAATTCCTACCGTGTTCAACAGAAGCTTCACTCTACAACACCTTTTCCTTCTGAAATGCTTTCTTCAGCAGTGGGAACAATCGATTCCCATCAGAAAAGATGAAAAGTTGCTCTGGGTTGTAACTAAGGCTGTGGTATGCACACACCACACTAGTGGGATGATTGTGAGTCCACGTGGCACAGGGCATTCCTGAGAGTCTGTGCTTCAGTGGCATTGTCCTTACCCAGTGGATCTACTAATGCTGCAGGCCGTGTGATGGTCCATACTGACAGTCAGCATTCACCTGTGCTAGGCAGCAACACCTGTCTCTTTCTATCCGTTGAAGATAGATGCAGTGTGACAGCTTGCCTTACATTCCTGCCACTGTGACATTCCCTACCATGTAACCACAAACTGTGGGACAACCATAAACCTTCCCTTCCCTAAGCTGTTGTCAGATGCTTGTCACTGAGAGTGACCAATACATGCAATTCCTATGGTTAAAGATGTAACATCAGAGTGAAGAATCTCTCTAGGAATAGTTATCAAATGATGGAAGTATGAATTATGAAAAGGAAGTGGACTTCTAGAGCTAAGATAATGATACAAACAGAGGCAGCCCAGTCAACACCACGCTTAGAAGGTGGCCTCAGTACCATAGTGGATCTTCCTCAGCATGATCCATGTTGTTTTCTCCTCATGGATTCTGATTAGGATGACATTTGTTCTGGTTCTGTACATAGCATACTCCACTTGATATAGCCACACCCCTTCCTGCTGTAGCCACACCTCCTGATATAGCCACACCTCCTCCTGTTGTTGTCATACCTCCTCCAGCTGTAGCCACACCTCTTCCTGCTGCAGCCACACCTTTTACTGCATTAGCCACACCCTTCCTGCTGCCCCTTCACCTGATGCTGCCCCACCTATTTCTGTTGTAACCACACCTTTTCCTGCTGCATCCACACCTCCTCCTGCAGCCACACCTCCTCCTGCAGCCACACCTCCTCCTGCAGCCACACCTCCTCCTGCAGCCACACCTCCTCCTCCTCCTGAACTAGTTCTGATTTGTTATCGTTGACCTGATGAATGTTTTAGTGTAATTGCACATTAGGATTTTGCTTCTCATACTTTATCATGTGGTGACTTTCTATTTTCAAGCCCCTGTGTCTTCATAAACTCACTGTTGTCTTTCCTTTGGATTATGTTTTTCTATCACACATCATACCATCCTGTAGTAAATAGTATGAAATAGTAAATTTTGGTTAGCTCTACTGGCTGGTTTTGTGTCAGCTTGACACAAGCTGGAATTAATCACAGAAAAAGGAGCTTCAGTTGGAGAAGTGCCTCCATGAAATCCAGCTGTAAGGCATTTTCTCAACTAGTGATCAAGAGGGGAGGGCCCAGCCCATTGTGGGTGGAGCCATCCCTGGGCTGGTAGACCTGGGTTCTATAAGAAAGCAGGCTGAGCAAGCCATGGGAAGCAAGCCAGTAAGTAACATCTCTCCATGGCCTCTGCATCAGCTCCTGCTTCCTGACCTGCTTGAGTTCCAGTCCTGACTTCCTCTGGTGATGAACAGCAATGTGGAAGTGTGAGCTGAACAAACCCTTTCCTCCCCAACCTGCTTCTTGGTCATGATGTTTTGTGCAGGAATAAACTTCCTGACTAGGACATTAGCCAATAATTACTTAGAAATCATTATAATAATCACTAAAAATAACTAAGAAATCACAAAGAACTCCCAAAGAAATTGATGCTGAATATTACTCTTGATACCCCTTTCATGGGATTTTTGTTGAGTCGGGTAGATGTGTTTGATGTGTTTTGAGCGTCTTCCTAGCTTTTGTTTTTATGTCTGTCTTGCTGTGTTCATGTGTCACCCAGTCCAGGTATGTTTTTCTCAAATCACAACATTTATGTATTTGAAAGGATCAGATGCCATTTTCAAGTATTTTCTGGAACCATGACTCTGGGAGGTTTGGGTTAATCTGAAAGAATAGTTCAAAGAGAGTTCAATATTCTAGTCACTTCAAAGCAAAAGGGAGAAGCACACAGCCACAGCCAAGCTTCCAAATAGGTACCCTGATATCATGGATTTATTCACATCAGCTTCTCTAGCTCCAATGCCTTTGATATGTGCTTTCTGCCCTTGCCTGTGATTCTAAATGTGCAACACACACACACACACACACACACACACACTCACCAAACCTAAGTGTTTTATACTACATAAGATATTAATTTTAAAGTATTAAAAATTTACAATCATATCAGTGAGATACTTTTAAGTTCTTGAAGGCTAATTTTAAACCCTCTGTTTTTTACCAAAAATATTTCAGCATAAATTGTATGGCCAGTATACTTTCAGTTGCCTACTAAGTAAATGAACATCCCACTTAAAAATATTAGTCACTTTGATGGAAACCCTGACATTCATGTCTTTATCAGTGTTTTATGGATGCTCCCATACAGCAGATGACTTAAGAATTACTAAGGAGTGGCACATAGAGTTATACCCCTAGAATTATGCTTAATAGGTTATGTAACTTAGTAATGGCAGCATTTTTATGTTTCCCCTCACAATGAAGGTGACAGCCTTCATGAACCACAGCGTGGGCATGCACATTTGGATTGAATTTCTATCCTCTTCTCAAAATATGTTGAGCCCCTAGTTGCTATTACTTATGTATGTGCACATATTTGGAAATATGACTTTTGCAGATTCAGTCAAAGACAACAGAGGATTTGGGTGAGCACAAATCACACCCAGCCAGTGTCCTTAGATGAAGAAGAAAATGTTGGGAAGTTGAGTCTAGAGGGAACAGCCAGGCACCAAGAGGTGTGGTTGAGGGTTTAGCTGTCTACAAACTGAGTTTAAGATGACTCTGTCTGTCAGAAAGTGGGGTTGGTTGTTAAGAACTGAATCACATCCTAAGCACAAAAGAGCAGTGTCCAGCCTCACTTTGAAAACAGAGAATGCTGACTTCAGCAGATGCCATTGAGTCCTTAGCTTTTCAGACCAGAGCTGTCTAGTTCTCAGGCCTATGAGTGGTTGGTTACATCCCCGTCGCCCTTTGGGCACTGGATTATTTTTCTTTTTCATTTTTGGTTTCCAGTCAATAGCCTTTCGTAATGATGGGAAGGAAACAACAACAAAAATCCAATTTTATGACTTTTCTTTTCTTTTTTTTTTTACAATAGTGGGCCATGTGGTCTAGAGAAAGAAGGACTCAGATTTAGGTTGACTTTTGTTGAGCCTCCGTTTTTGTCAACTCTTGTTCTTTTTGCTTTTTTGCCCCTTTCACTGTGTAAATGACCTACTTTGAAGTTTCAAAGAAAGGGAAGTTAAATGGGCTTTTATTTGGCCTTTGATTCTTTTTCTAAAAAAATTGGAAAAGGTCCTGCCTCTGAGTGTAATGTGGCTGAGAGAAGACAGAAAAGAAAGCATGTCACTTGGCATGCCTCCTTCTTCAAGTGTGCTCAGAGTGGCTTTTCTAGTCTGAGGCAGAGAGGCCCATATCTGTACTCTATGCATAGATGGACTTGGCTAAAATATAAAAGATATTGAGCTACTGTCAAGGGAATATGTTGTGTAGACATGTCTGTAAATGTGCCTGTTTGTATGTGTTTGTGAAAGTATACATGTGTTCATGCATGCATGTGTGCATGTGTATATGTGCATACATGTGTGTGCATATGTGCAGATATGTGTGTGTGCATATGTGCACACATGTCACTGTGTGGTTTGCCACTCAGACCCCCTCTACTTTTGAAGCTTTGGTGCTAGTGCAAGACCCTTCTCCAGAGTACTTGACGGCAGAAACTGCTGTCTAATAAAGAAAGAATACTGAGCTCCTGTTGTGGTGGATGAGTTTATATGATGTTAAGTTTTATAATTTATGAAATACTTTGGTTTCTAGAAAACAATTATAATTAAAATGACCTCAGGATAGAATAATCCACTCATAGTGCTTGCTATGCCTCAGCCTATCCAGTTTGATGACCATGTCTCATACTCTCCTGAACATGACAGAGTATAACATCCTTAACTCATAGTAGAAAGACACTCACATGGTGATCTCAATGGTATCTGGGCAGGAACTTTGTAAATTTAATCTTTTAAAACCTATTTTTAATGATGGTTCTTAAACACTTCAACAGAGGTAGGAGAAGAGAAAGGATAAGGGGAAAGTGGATCTCTTTAGAAGGATTCTTTGGAGCAACTTTCTTCTGTGTTATCTGGAAACCAGTGTTCAGTTCATAGGTTAGTCGTGGCAGCTCAATCTACTGGTGAACACTTTACAGATACATTAGCAGTCCAGTTGGGTAGATTTGGAGCAGGAAACACAAATCAGCAGTGGTGGCAGGGCCTAGCAGAGACAGCCAGGCCTTATCTTCATCATAAGTTAGCAGGAAGGAGCGGGAGGAATGCCGGGAGTTCTCAATTGTGCCTCTCAGCAAATTGAGAGTCATCAAAGACATGAAGCCAATGAGCCAAGCATTGTGCGGTTATATCTGTAAGCAGGCTGAGCTTAGCTCCTGTCACTGTCTGCTGAGTCCTATTCATACTCTCCAAACATCACAGGTCCTCTGTGGGTCCTGCCTCAGCACATGCCTCACCTCAGTTGACATCGCTCTGCCAATCAGCCTGCGTCTGTGGAAGTGGTAAGAAACTGCAGCCAGCCACCACAAGTTCTTTGGTACAGGAGACCCAAGAAATGCAGCTCAACTACTCAATGTAAGGAAGACCAATACATGTGTGTCATTAGCTAAGAACCCTTTATCATGTGTCCTTTCACGTGTTTGCTTTAGCAGAGCATCTTCTATCCTGTGTCTGTTGCAACACAACACTCCTTCACAGTCTGCCTTAGCCTTTCACCTGTGTCCACGAAACATTTCTTTACCTGTCTGCCCCAGCAAAACACCATCAAACACACTGACTTTCCAAAGAACCCTTAAAGTGTCTACTTCAGAAATACTCTCTTAAAACCATGGAAATGCAGAGCCGTAAGCACAGACAATGGACAGACATAACAAGGAAGCAGGGGTTGATCAATCCTCACCAGGAAGGAAATTGTTAGCAGCTATTGAATAGGTTGGTGCACACAGAAGAGTTCAAATACACATATGTACTCAAAGGACAGCTTGAAATGTGCTTTTATATGTTAGTGTGACTGTGCTTGTGTCAAATCGTAGAAGGAAGGCCAGGGCTAGTCAGCCTGACAGAACAAAGTGGGGGTTGGGGATTCTGGACAAGCCGTCGGGTAGAGCTGTAAGCTCAGCTCTACTCTGCTGCTGATCTCGACACTGGAACACCACTTACAGCAGGATGGAGCCACCTGGTCATTGCGGTCTGAGGCTCTGGGATAAACCGGTTTTGGGCATCTTAAAGATGAAGAGCAATGGCAATATTTACATAGCAGAAGTTATTGACTTATGACCCAGGGAAGTTACTGTAAAACCAGGTGTGTACACTCTTAACTAGTGAGACCCCCTCTCTGTGCGCCCACTAATGACCATCTTCAAGGCAGGAGCCACCACACCAGCTCTTTCACCTGATCACACAAAGCTAGATGGAAATCTTCTGCTCTGTTGGTCTGCTCATGGGGCCTCCTCCCCTGACAATCCTCTCCTACTTGCCCACCTAGAAGCTCCCTGACAGCTAGTTCACATCCTCTGCTGCTGCACATAAATAATGTCTGGCAGCTGCCGATCTATGATGTCAGAGATGGACACGACACACACCCGGTGAATGTCATAGGCAAGCCAGCTACCCAAGCCAGCATGCTGACAACTGTCGTGTGATCAGCTAAACACAGCCTTAGCCTCGCCCTTGCCTTCCTTAAACATTAGGTTTGGCGTGATACTCAAGGGGAAAATTGACTTCAAGTCAAGTCCTCAGCAAGCTTGCTTCCTTGACTTACTCAAGAATCCACTAAAATAAGCCCATATTCTGTGATGTTCTTTTGTTCGGCTTCCTGAGCCTGCCTGCAGCGAACATTGTTCTTCCTGGAGCACGGACGGCTCAGACATGTTCATTTTCTAGTGTCCTTGGGTCTAGGTGAATTAGGTGCACACTCACCCACTCAGGGGGTGCCTTTTGCTCATCTATGATCACTAAGCCTTCTCTCACACCCTGGCTGGTTTGTGTAAACTCTTCCTAGTGTACCTCCTCCACCACCACCTTTCTAGCCAGGACATTAGCACCCTGATATCTCTTAACAAATACTTTGGCATCTGTGAGTCAGTGGTTTGGCTTTAAATGATCAACAGTGGAATTCCCCTGATGGACCCTTGACTTGCTTGCTTTCAGGCAACCTGAAGCTCTGGACCCTGACACCTCTGTGCTTCCTCTGACACAATCCATAGAGCCTAGACACATTCCAGTGAAATGGTCTGGAGGAAAGGGTGGGTTCAGTTCCATAGCCTTTCATATGCGTTATGGTTATGGGTAAGGAGGCATCAGGCTTGCCTTGAGCATCTATCTGGGGAAGGGAGAATCTGAAATTTTTCATGCTGTTATGAATCGAAGAAATTGAGTCAAAGGAAGACAGTTTTGCTTCGTTCTGCTCAGCTCTGCTCTGCTCTTACTGGAAGGTGTCTTTGAACTCTCGTCTACAAATTCAATCTACATTTTATGGCTATTTTGGCTGTCAGATGTCTTCTAGAATACAAATGTCAAAATCCCAACTGTCTCTACTCTCTACTATAAAAGTAGTTGGCTGTTCTTTATGCACAGATTTTTATTTGTTTCGATGACATGTCACAGAGGCCATTGGGAGCCATGGGTTGGAAGTACACAGACCATACCCGGATTGCTCTGGTTTCCACGGGAGCATCAGGCTTGTTTGACTCATTTAAGAGAATTGAGTGGATTTGTGAGATGGGTTCATATCCCCCTCACCCTACATGATGCGGCAGACATTTGTCTGATACTTTCTGGCTTAGAGCTTTTTGTTGATTTGAAAATGTTTCTTGGAAAACAATTTTGTGTATTATGTAAGAGCGAGTCCCTAAGTGGCTAAAATGCTGAAGTGAGTTTGGAAGGCGAAGCTCTGCTCCATCAGAAGGCTAATTCAGCCTGGGCACCAGGGGACTTTCCAGCTCTTGACCTTCCACCACGTGTAACAGTCGCCGTCATCTTCTACAGTGGCTTGGAAATAAATCCCTAGGCAGGCTGGCTCCTCTGGCAAATGAAGTTAAAACACATCCCAGCTTCCTTTCTCTTCTGAACACCAGTCTGTCCCTCTATGTGAATCTGTCTTTGAATATTGGTCTGTCTGTCCCTGAATATCAATCAGTATGTCTCTGCATGTCATTTTGTCCCTGCACAAATCTGTCCCTGTCCATGAGTCTGTCCCAGCCCTCAAGTCTGTCTTTGTGTGCCAATCTGGCCCTGCTCATGAGTTTGCCCCCTACACATCAGTCTGTCTTTGAACATCAGTCAGTTCCTTGTTATCCTATACCAGCAAACCTTTAATTCTGTAATTTTGGTGTTTTTTTTTTTTTCCTGCCTGCTCAGAATATTTCTAGACACAAAAATACACTCGCAGGTCCTGGCCTTCTTCTAACCTGGCACAGGCTGTGGCATCGTGTCGTGTTCATTAAAGAGCTGCACAAAGTCACAATGGAACAGTGGCCAGCTGCTGTGGAACAGGACATGGGCTTCCATTGACTTGGCCAGAGCTCCACTCCTTTTAGAATGACTTTCTCTGAAGTCGGACATTAGCCTTTCAAGAACTAGCTGCTCAGCTGGGGTGGGGGGTAGCAGAAGGGTGTGTGCCAGGGCAGGAGCCTTATGGACTGCAGAGGCATGTCGGGTTCTGCTTTCCTCCAGGTCAAAGCTTCTGTGTGCACTATAGTGAGCATAGTGCTTGATCAGTCTTTCCTCTGGGTTTAACACGGGGTTAAAACTTCTGCCTTCGAAAGTGGGTATTCGTCCCTCAGTTGTATTTGGCTTTTTGTTGGATTGTTTTCTTTTCCGATCTATCTAGCCCAGTGTACTACAACCTTCCTCTTTAGATTCTTATCTCTGATTAAAACCAAGAAATGTTCCAAGTTCTGAAAAATCTTCCTTAGTGTGGAAATATAAAGTTCTGACAGACAAAGGAGATTTGTCTCAGCTGTTCATGCTTTGGCAAACTCTTTGCTGTGATCTGATGTTGAAAGCCTGTAGTGAAAAACACCACTTTAAAAACCCAGCAGCAGGTACTGCACATCATGTTAAATGCCTGTGGGGTGGGGATGATGTAGCATCAGGCTGCATGTGATCTTTCAAAGGGTCTGATGTATCTCCATAGGTCCCATTCTCACCATAGGTGATGCCTGCTGTGGGGTCTAGAACTCTCAATGTTTTCACCTTTGGCACTAAGAAGAGACAATCTCCAACTGAGAACTCATCCCTTTTCAGCCTTAGGACAGAAAAGCTCATGACTTAGAAAGTAATCACCTGCTTAAGAGGTGTTGTCATCAAAGTGATCCAGAGTTCAGGGTAACTTGATCTGAGCACCAGTGAGGGCTCACTGTAGAATCTTCCTGTATCTTTCTCTGTTGACTGCTCTGAGCCCAAGAAGCACACTGAGGCATCTCTGAGGATAGGACTCCCTGGGATTTGCTTCCAGATCTTTAAATGAGACTCTAGTCTTTTTGTACTGCCTCCAACATGGTCTTTTATACTTCAGTGAGTGTAAAGGTGTTGGTTCTCCTCTATGCCTTCCACCACCTCTGTCTCCCGTTCTGTTGAGTATACACATGGCTTTTACTTTTCTCCATCAGTTGCTTTGATAACTCCCAAGAGAAGAATCGAAACCCAAGTACATCACCCATGCATTAAACATGCTGGGATCTCTCCTACCCTTTCTTTCTCTCACAACCCTTTGGGTTCCATCCTCTGTCTGCCATGAATTCTTTGTGGTCAATTTGAAGCCGGTAGAGTTGTTGACAGAAAGTGGTTTTGGTCTGTGCAAATGGGAGTTCCTCAGGGTTCTGGGAAAGATGGGCAGTATCCTATAGTATTTAATTTTGCCTGCCCACTGTTTAATATCTGGGGAATGGTTTTAGAATAAAAAACCTACCCATGGAATTTCTATTCCAGAAGCTTTCTAAATTCTTTGGCTGTAGAACATCAGGGAAGTTGCTAACACTTCCTCAGCCTCACTGTGGGCTCTCTAAGGGACCATCCACACCGTCTTGTCCAGGGGCCAGCAGCTCCAGCTCTGAAGATACCTTGCTCTGTTGAGAGGTTCCCCTAGTACTCTAAAATCTTTCTCTAAGAGTTCTGGAAATTACAATTGACCACCTACAAAAGCGGAGGCAAAAAGTTGGTATTGCCCATGCTGCTGACAAAAATTCATTGTCTTTTATTCTGTAGACACTAGCAGTAACCATGTGGTAGGCACTGTGGGATCAAAAGAGGGTCACAGATGGCCCTGCCAGCAAAGTGATTATTATAACAGTAAGGTTTTAAGGTGTGACTCTCTGTAGAACAAACATTGGAGTGGCTGTGGAGGCAAAAGCAAAGCTACATTGTGACAATGCTCATATCCCCAGAGCTTTGAGAAAATATTAAAGGTCCTCTGAGTTGGAATTTTTTTCATTACTGTTGTTTTACTGCATGCTTATAATGATAAATATATCTCTTATACTGGTATTTCTCCCCTTTAATCATTAACATGAGACTGTGGAAATTCTCATTTGCGATACTTAGTCTGAAAAGATTTCATGTTTCCATTATCTTAAAAACTCTATTTCAAATTGATAAAGCAAACCAAAATTGAATTTTGTCTCTACAGGAGGAAATATATTTTTAAGACCCCTTCATTCTCCTTGTAGTTTGAGAATTTTTGTTGCCTTCTCATTGTTTTTGCAGGTGACCGTCATCTGTGGCTAACTTTCTACTTCAGGGAAAGTTAGCAGTGTTAAGGAAGTATGTGGATTTCTTGTGGAGCTTGAAGGGGCTTAACCACCTCACTCTGTAACATTAGCTCACTGAAACAAGTCAAATTGCTTGTTGCATGGTGTTCTGCTTTCAGAGCAGCACAGGAAGCCTGTGTCCAAACAACTGAAACACTGACTCAAGCTGCCTGAGATTCCTCTGCCCTTCGTCTAGATATTTCTAGTCCATAGCTGTGTGGGAACGGTGTACCAGACTCAGGCCATGGTCTTGTAATGTTTAAGATGGGCTCAGACCATGCAGACAGTAGCAGCAGGCACAGGGTTAGTGTTTAGTAAATGTGCCTGAAATCTGAGAGGGAACGGAATTAGCTCAAATCCTATTCAATGGCATACAAATAATAATGTTATTCCTGGAGGTTGCTGTGAATTCCCCAGGCTCCAAAATGTTTGCTTTTCTTTCTGTCTCTAATCACTCTCCTTCTAGCAGCCAGTGAAATTTCCTGCTTGTCTCATAAAGCTGTGCTCTCTCAGTCTCATATTTGGAGACAAAACAAGGTCCTTGCCTGGGTTCTTCACATACTTGTTTAAGTAAGGAAAGAAAAGAGACAAGATCCATTCATAAGGACCAATTGTCCCAGAACAGACTTAGTTAAAGTTTAGGGACATTGTCCTTTTTCCTGTGGCAGCTGTTGGCTTTCTACTGCACATGACAGTCCCCAGACTTATTGGGACAAACAAAATTGTGAAACTGAACAAGTCAGGGTCATTGTTGACCCTAACCTTTGGCCCCTGAAAGGTTGTAAGTTCTGTGCCATTTGATTCCCACGCAGCTTTGATTGTGCTGCCCAGAGACTGTGGGGCGTGAGTCTGTGCTATATCAAACAGACTGAGTTTGCACGGGGACGCTAAGATCGATCAGTCTTTGACATTGCGTGGTTTACTAAGCTTCTATGAGTTATTGCTGCCTTGTAAGAGATGTGATGATGGTGCCAAATGCCTATTTCCCAGAGCTATAGCATCCAATATGCATACGAGGAGCATGGACCAGCGCCAGTACCTTGAGAGCAGCCAGTACGTTCCCTTTGTTAACACGACTATTCATACTGCTTCTGTGGACTCTTCTACACTCCTGAGACTTTGCCTTTGTTTAAATTCTATCGGTGTTCTTTAGTGGGAAAAAATGTGCTACTATAAAATTTACTATGGTTAAAAATAGTTGCCAGCCAAACTGACAAAACCACCCATGGGAATGGTAAGGAGAGGGTACGTGGGACTCTGTCCAGACAGGACTCTGACTCCCTTACACATTCTGGGGATTTGAAGGGAAATGCTGTGAACTTTAGCAACATTGTACCAATGGTTGAACTGCCTTTGTTTTAATCTAAAGTCTCTGGGGGAGGCTCAGGAAATGTAGCCTGAGACAGCATAAACGAACCAACTATCTCTGCCTTTTATCTTCTAGTAGGTCTTATTAAATGGTATGTTTTTTATTACATTGTTCACCTTGAAGATTTCTTTCTAGCTTTGCAGGGAAAAAGCCCTATGTGACGCCAGGTCCTTTGTGCTTGATGGGGTTCTCGTCTGACTTTGAACACAGCATGCAGGTGATTTGACCCACATAATAGCCATGCAGAAGGGCAGAGGGACGGCATTCCTGGGAGGCTGGTCAGAGGTTATTGTGTCTGTGAGTTTCCACCCAGCCCTGGGTGTTCCTTTGGAGAGATGTGGCCTGTGGAGGCATGCAATTAAACTCAAAGGTTTTCGACCAGCATTTCATGGATTTGGGAGTGCATTATGAGATGGTAAAAAGGCGGGAACCTGCCTAAAACTTAGGGTGTACGACATCCTATTATTTGTGGTAGACAATCGGCTGCCCTGAGGGTAAATGGCCTGAGCTTGCACCAGGCTTTCTCACAGTACACTCTGATTGTCTCTTCAGTGGTACAGGACACCTTTCATCCTGTGTAAAGATATTACCTGCATAGGAAACAGGAAAAGTGAATTTTTCCTTCTCTTTGAAGGAAACTTTAAATCCATGTGGTCAAAATTCCTGTTAGCAATTAGTCACATTTGTTTGCTATATGGTATTGAGTTTCTAGATGACCCTAAATGCTTCTGCATCGAAGGTAGAGCTTGTGCTTAGAGGAATTTGGGTATAGTACTTGGGTCTGCAGATGTGACCATTCGCTCCCATTTTCCAAGATGGTGTCACAGTCCTAAGCCCACAGTGTAGTCCTTAGCACTCTGGCCCACAGTAAGAGGGTCTGGGAGGCTTGCTGCTGGCACTGCTGTGTGTCTGCTTCTTGGCAGGAGGGCGATACCAGGCGGTTTGCTAAGAGGAGTGAGAGGCCTCTCATGTAGAAATAGGATGCCTTGAACTTGTCACCTTGAATGCTTTTCTCTGCTGTGGGCTGTATGTTTTACTCTATGTTCACCATGACATTTAATCCCCACCAAAAAGACAGAGCTCAGAAGTAGGTTATAAGAGCCCAGCCTTGTAAAGGAGTGAGCACTGCTGCAGCGTCGCTTTGTTTCTCAAGACACGGCTTACAAGTGAAGGAAGCAGTTGGCACGTCTATCTTGCTTAAGACACAGCCAAGAGTTAAATGTGCTGTAACTATATGAAGAGTTGGGGCTGGGGGATGCCTGCTAGCGTGGCTGCTCACGAAGACTGTGGGCCTGTTTACATCAGCCCAAGTGCTGTCATCAACCTACAAGTTCTTATGTTTCCTCTCCTCAGGGGGAGCTCCACCCGTGCCGGATTACTTGACAGTGGGCTCTGGGAGTTACCACACTTTCTCCCAAATTAAGTCACTTTCTTCTAAACTAGGTCAATAGTGTCAAAAATTAATGGGCTTCATCCAGAATATGCGGTTCACCCACTGAATGTCCAATTACAGCTTTTCGAACTAGAGTTCCCAGAAGAAACATAAAAGAGAGAGAAAAACTGTACCTGTCTTAAACAGTCTACAGATCCATGGGGCTTGAGAGAGGGCTTAGCCATAAAGAACACTAGCTACCCTTATGGACAACCTGGGCTCGATTCCCAGCAACCACATGGTAGCTCACAACTACCTTTAACTGTAAGTCGAACAGAGACCAACACCCACCTCTGGCCTCCAAGGCAAAGAGGTACATTAGTATGCGCGCAGGCAAATACTTGTGATATACTTTTTTAAAATGAAGATTCTGTAAAAGCAAATGACTAAACTTGGGGGTTATGGTGAGTTAAAATGCTACAAACCAGAATTAAATTATCTTGGATTATGTTTATTTCCCTTGAAAGCCAACAACTAAATGTACATATCTATATCTGACCAAGCATCCCTGGGACCAGTGAGACCTTAAAATATGTTCTCGGCACGCCTCACTGTTACCAGGCCAAAGTCAAGAATGCCATTGGGTAACTTCTGAGACCTATAGGAGGCTTGTCCTCAACTTTACTGTGCTTTGCTTTTCTGAGCCCCTGACACCACTTATTCAGTAAATGCTTTAGTTAATGTCTTTCTTTGTTATGTAACTAAAACAAAATAATCTCCTGTAACCATCTCCAAAGTGGAGTGTGGCATTTGGTGGTAAACCTGTGTCTTTTCTTGGGGACAGCCATTCATATTTTGCCCCAGAATAAACCATCTCTTACTCCCTTCGAGGTGAGAACTGCTTTCTTGCTCTGACAAGTTCCTTCTGTTCAATCTTCTCACAATCATATATTTGGATGATCAGATGCTAGCATCCATGTTTGGCTTGGTCACTGCGCTATAATTTAAATGGAAGTCCACTGTTCTTTGCTTGTAACCAATGGGATTAGCACTCTTCAGGTGGCTTCATGTATCTTTCTGTGAGTCTGTCTGGGTGGCCCATTTGTCAGTGATTTATGTTTATCTACAATTTGCAGTTTGATAACTAGCATCGTGACAGAGAAAAGGACAAAGGCAGTCAGTGTACAGTTCTGCCCCATTAGGGCAAGTGCCTAGCTCCAGCCACCTCTTCAGGCTCAGCTACCCGGTCAGTACCCAAGGCCATCTTGGAGATCCTGATATGAGCGTCAGCTATGGAGAGAGCTATGGGAGGATGCAGAAGAAATGCATCCCTTAGCAGCTGGCCTCAGTGTGATATCCTTGCATATTGCCCAAGCTTAGTGATTTCATGAGGGTTAAGGTGGTGGGTTAAAGTATTTCCTCAGCAAATAATTGCTTCTGCTCCAGGGCACAGCCTCCCTGTCACCTGGGAGAGTGGTCTGCCTTGTTAAGCTTTGCCTCTTTTTTATTTTTGGAATCCACAAAAAAGTAAAGATCTAGGTCAATGTCTGTTCTCTGTGCCTTCAATAAAATAAAGGAGACAGATAGTCACAGATAAGGACAGAGACATCTGGCTTCTATGCGACCTTTGGTTACTCGAAGGCCAAGGCAGGAGTCAAATGCTTTTAACAAAAGAAGCTTCTAAATGTCTGTTGCCATATGTTCTCAAGGGACCTTCTAGTTGTTGGCCAAAGCTGATAGAAACTGCTACTTTTTGTTAATCAGAGCTGATTGTAGTTCAGTACAACAAATACTCGGTACCTTCCTTAAGTATCTATTCTGAACATCCTTATAAAGATGGTTCAGTGTTTTGATGAACAAATGTCCCTATAGCAGGAACTGACTTTAAGGCTCCTTTGGTGGAAAGACATGGGATGTCAGTAAGACAAACTATGGCAAGAAGGCCAAAACAATGGGTGCAGGGAGATGGATTAGTTGACAGATTGAGAAAGAGGTTAGTTGACAACCAGGTTAAGGGGTGGATTGAGTGACATCCGGGTAGATGGGTGGCTTGGTTCACATCTGGGTTGCATGGATTTGTTGTTTACCAGTTGTGTGGCTGATTTGTTTCGTGCCCACATGGACAGGTATCGGATTGGTTGACACTCCATCCTCCCACAGGGTGACACCATTTTGGAAATGCAAACTTTCTCCTCTCCAAGAGTTGCCTGAAGATTGTTACAACAAAGCATTCATGTCTGGTCATAGGAATGTGTTTTGACTTCAAGCAAAGTTTCTAGGTAATTTTATTAGTTTATCACAGGCATTTACTTCTGTTTTTTAAAAGACTGGATCATAGCCTTAATATGAAATCCTTTATAAGAATTACTCTTGGGAGCTAAATTTAACCGTGAATGACTTCATTCTTAAAGGAAATGTCCCAGTAATTTACCTTTGTCTATTTAAAAACAAGCTACTTGTTAATAACAGCTAAAGCTTCACAGCGATTAATACCTCACAGCGCTAAGGGCTGATCTCAGAACTTTATATTTGTGGTGTTGCTTGGGAAGGAAAAAATGTCATACACCTGCCTTGTGCCTCTGGAACTTTGTGAAAGCTGAACTCAGTGGCTTCAAAGTCTTCAAAGCAGGTCAGCAATACAAGGGCCTACACGCCTGCTAATCAATGCCTCCTTGTTTTAACTACTGACTGTCCTGTGGCTCTCAGCCTTGCCATCCTCATCTGCCTTTCCCCAGGAATGTTTCTGTGAATGTTCTCCCTCCTGAAGTCTCAGAAGGCCTAAGGACTGTCTTATAAACAACCATCCTGAATGTCAGCCAGTGGGGATCTCTTCCCTGCTGAACTCAAGGTGGCTCTGGCAATGGGTAATTATCACTTTTGGTTTTTCAGATTCCTGGGGACCCTGATTTTAGATTCTGGGGTTGGTTTGGAAGGTTCTTGTTCCTCTTTTAGACAGTAAAGGCTTCTGCAGCATCATTCACACACAACCCAGTATTTACTGATGGACTCATATGCCTGTTAGTGAACATTAACACCTCCTACTCCAGTTGACTTCTAACCTCCTCCTGTTTACTCCCACACAACTGGTGAGGTGGTTCCAGGTGCATCTGTGAATAATCTGCCTCTTATGCTCCCTCACCAACACATCCATTATATGCATCCACCCCAGACCGTCTGGACTGCTCCCTCACCTCTCATGGAGTGCTCCCTCACCTCTCATGGAGTGCTCCCTCACCTCTCATGGAGTGCTCCCTCACCTCTCATGGAGTGCTCCCTCACCTCTCATGGAGTGCTCCCTCCCACCTCTCATGGAGTGCTCCCTCCCACCTCTCATGGAGTGCTCCCTCCCACCTCTCATGGAGTGCTCCCTCACCTCTCATGGACTGCTCCCTCACCTCTCATGGAGTGCTCCCTCACCTCTCATGGAGTGCTCCCTCCCACCTCTTATGGACTGCTCCCTCACCTCTCATGGAGTGCTCCCTCCCACCTCTCATGGAGTGCTCCTTCCCACCTCTCATGGAGTGCTCCCTCCCACCTCTCATGGAGTGCTCCTTCCCACCTCTCATGGAGTGCTCCCTCCCACCTCTCATGGAGTGCTCCCTCCCACCTCTCATGGAGTGCTCCCTCACCTCTCATGGAGTGCTCCCTCACCTCTCATGGAGTGCTCCCTCCCACCTCTCATGGAGTGCTCCCTCCCACCTCTCATGGAGTGCTCCCTCCCACCTCTCATGGAGTGCTCCCTCCCACCTCTCATGGAGTGCTCCCTCACCTCTCATGGAGTGCTCCCTCCCACCTCTCATGGAGTGCTCCCTCCCACCTCTCATGGAGTGCTCCCTCCCACCTCTCATGGAGTGCTCCCTCACCTCTCATGGAGTGCTCCCTCCCACCTCTCATGGAGTGCTCCCTCCCACCTCTCATGGAGTGCTCCCTCCCACCTCTCATGGAGTGCTCCCTCCCACCTCTCATGGAGTGCTCCCTCACCTCTCATGGAGTGCTCCCTCCCACCTCTCATGGAGTGCTCCCTCCCACCTCTCATGGAGTGCTCCCTCCCACCTCTCATGGAGTGCTCCCTCCCACCTCTTATGGAGTGCTCCCCCCCACCTAAAGTTAAGCCTCTCCTTTTCTTCTCCCCCTTGTTGTTACCCCATCCCTTATCTTCACGGGAGTCTTCACAATGTTCCTAGCTTCCCTGTGGGCCCCTGAATGGCACTGATATGCCTCAGGTCCCTTTTGCCCACTGGGGAAACAGTGTTCCAAGTCTGCATTCCTGTGCTCCAAATCAGTGTGAGCACAGTTCTTTGCTTTGCCCAGAGAGCATTGAGAGGACCCAGTCCAGGATCGCAGTCACTCACTACCGCCCGCCTTCCTTGTCACTCACTACCGACCGCCTTCCTTGTCACTCACTACCGCCCGCCTTCCTTGCCACTTTACTCCTCATACAGCAGACCGAGCACCTCTCACGGCCACCAGCCATGAAACGGTGACTAGGAAGGGGCTTTCTCCTTCCTTTTCTGTCCACCCTGGGTGCCTTCTCCCTGCCCACCTAGTTATTCCTTCCGGGGAGTCTCGGCACTGCCCTGAGGGAGGACCCCGGGCTCAGTGAGAGGACTAGCATGCAGGGGACAGAGGACGCCTGGGTGGTCCCTGTGTTTGTCAGCAGGGACTGGAGTCTCTAAAGAAAAAACCCACACCTGTCTTACTCATAGCCAGGTCGGGTAGCCCGCCATGGCGCTCAAGGCAGTGTGTGCTTAGTGTGGGAGTGAACAGCCTGTGGGCTTCCACTCCTTGGAGATCTAATGACCCCTTCACTGGTCACCTAAGAAAACACGGATATTCACATTTTGATTCATAGTAGTATCACCACAACATGAAGAACTGTTAGAGGGGTCATGGTGTATGAGGGTTGAGAACCACCGGCTTAGTGGATCAGGGCAGCTACGGGAGGAAGAAGCACTTTTCAAGAGCCTCGTTCGAAGGGAGAAAATGCAGTACTAAGCCAAGAACACTAGGGGGAGATCAGAGGACTTAAAGTGAGCACAGCCCGAGCCAAAATTAGGCTGTTCTTGTAGGATGGAAATACCATTTTCTTAAAAATGTAAAGAAGTGAGATGTCACATGTTGCTACGTATGCACCCAATATGTACTCATGCTGTTTGCTTCACTTCCTATTTGTAGGGAATCTAAGCTAAACTTGCTGCAAATCTTTTTCTGGTTCTAACAGGCCTCAGAGACTCCCACCCTCTATGGAGGGCACAGTGGTATTAAAGTCTCAGGAAACGGCACTCCGTCCTTAAGCAGATTAGACCAGAAAGGAGCAGCCTATGCAGGTAACCCCCGTATGCTTTAAATGAACACAGGCTTATGACCTGTCGGGAGAAGCCGGGAGTTATGTGGGTGACTCAGTCACTGAGGCAAGGTGGAATTTCCTGTAGGTGACATGTGCTCTCTGGTTCCTCTGGGACACCGGCTCTGGGCATAGTCCCTTGGCAGGTAAAATAGGTTAGGATAGAATCTAATTTGGAGGAATTTGGTGAGGACTAAAGGACAGAAAGGCCATTCAGGAAGAACCTCATAGTCTAGCATCTGGGTGTGAGAGTTTGCCGCCATTTTAACTGTGTGATATTAGACCAACTCTGTGTTGGTTCACAAGAATGACCCGACTTCACTAAAGTCCGCCAGCTACAGCCACGTACTAGTTATTTTTCTCATTGCTTTGACAAAATCATATTAAGGAAAGGCCATTTGGGGTTGGGGAGGTGTGGCATCAGGAGTATGAGATAGCTGGATGAGTTACATCCAGTCATGGCCTCTGAGAGATGAATGGCAGCCACTCAAGATGATGTTTCATTTTTTTATTCAACCCCTGGGGATGGGGTCACCCACAGAAGGGTGGGTCTTCTTACTTACCACTTAACCCAATCTAGAAACACCCTCACAGAGGTTTGTGTCCACTGAGTTCAGGTCCTGTTAGGTTGACAATCAGTGTTAGTCAGTGCAGGCCATTTCCTCTCTTGGGCATCCCTTAATAATTACAGCACACTCCAACTCCGAGCTCGGGCTGCTCTGCAAGCTCTCTGGTACTTTGTGTATTGGGGGGGGAGGGGGGTTGGGCGATTTCTGTCGTGCCTTATAACCTCCCCACCCACCGCTGCCAGCTTCTGTTCTTCTGTTGAAAAAGACAGGGAGGAGCAGTGGAAACTTGTGGCCGCACACACAGAGCAGGGTCTTGCAAGGTGCTCTCCTCACGTGCAGGGAGGCGCTAACGGGGGCTGTGCACGGAAGCCGTCAGCATCTCAATCTCAGCCACACAGCCTCACAGGGCACGTACATCCCGGTTTTCTATTTGCTCAGCGCCTGACTTCTCTGCATTGTTGGAACTGGCAGAGGTACTGATAAGCAAAAGGCCGGGAGCTGTCCTGACAAGAAAGAGGTGACCTTGAGGCCGAGTGGAGAAAGCAAAGAGAAACGATAGGGTGAATTAAAGGATGCTAGGAGACCAGTTCCAGGGAGGGTTTTTTGTCTCCACAGTCACCTTGCCTTTAAGACATCATCTTTCTCCTCCAAACAAAGGGAGGTATCCTGGAAGTTCATTTCCAGACATAGCCATAAAAAATTCAATTGAGTCACTTTAATGGACGAGAGGACAGGCGTCAGTGAGGTTGTCCACACACACAAAAGCTGGCATAAGTTAAGTGATGAATTCTTATATGAACTTTAAAAATTAAAGATACCCATTACATATTACATATATCACCCTGGAAAAAATATGTCTCGATCTGGAAGAAGTGTCATGTGAAGATGGAGCACTCCACGCCAAGGTGCCCATGGCAGTGTAAGCCAGACAGACACCCTTCCTGCATGTAGCCTCCCCAGACAATAGGGCAGTGCTTTCTCTATTGTCCCAGCCTTGTTCTATCACAGGAAGGAGGCAAAACGAAATGATTTAGGACATCGCCCACTCGGTGACTCAAGTTAATCATTTAGTGAAGTTTCAAAGGGAAGCCACTCTGAAGGAAAAGAGACAGAAATGGATTCAGAACTATCAAAACCTGACATGTAGCCAGAGTTGGATTTGCTTCAATTTAAAGTCAGAACAACGTTACGTTTTGCCATCTGCCTCACCGAGAGCCTTGTAAAATCTGAACACTACAGTCCACACAGACTCACATGTAAGGGGAGGGTTTTCTTTCCAAGAGGCCATTTAAAGAACATAAAACCAGAATAAATAATGTTGGGGCTTGTCCAGGAATACAGTTAGTAATTAGAAACTGCAGAAAAGATATATCACGTCTGGTGTGTGGTGGGTCCAAATGTCCCGTCTGCTACTCCATCCTCCATAAAACCTCACACTTTCCCAGTGTACATCTTCCTTCCCACACCCCGGGAAGTGTGGTTTGGGGCATGCCGATGCTTGGAGTAAACAGGTAAGTAAGCAACAAACCATCCTCCAGTCTGCAGCAAAAGTGCTGGGATCAAAACCACAGCTCCAAATGGTGGTGTGAGGCTCATTTACTGTCCAGAATGGCCAAGAAGGTGAAAGAAATAACTCTGCCAACCTCTTACCTTCTAGACTCTCAGGCAGGTGGCCTGCACTGAGGAAGGGAACATGGCCTCCAGTAGATCTTTCCTTTCCCTCCCTGTACATTGTCGTAAGTGTGTTCTGGCTTACACGCTGGTCTGTTGGATGCTCTCTCCATAGAACAGGAACATGGTGTTGTCCTGGCTGCTCATTCGGCCAGTTCTTCTTGACCCTTTGCACACTTGCTATGACCACTGGTTCACACAGTCCCATCGTGAGGATGCCCAGTGAGGAGAGGAATGACAACAACAGGAGGGATCCCCAGGACATAAGGGATGGCACAGGACAACATGCTGGCTGCATCTGAAGGTGACCCTTGTAAACAAAGATAACATTCTCTTGGAATAGTGTGCTTCTGTGGCCTCCACAGAGATACTTTCATTTCAAAAATACTAACTGGAGGCCATTTTATTAACTTAATGCTGAGCTTGGGTTAAATCCTGCACAGGTCTCCACCAAAATGGAGTCCACAGGAGGTATCCAGGCAAATGCTGGGAGGAAATGCCAGTTGCTCGGATGCAGAAATACAGGAGGACGCTCGCTGCAGGAAGGATTTCTCAGTGTCAGGAGCGAGGCCCTGTATGAGGAGAAGGGAGCAGGTCAGGAGCTAATGTGTTGCCCTGCTCACCATATGCAAGGTCAGTCTCCTCTGCTGGCTGGACATGGACAAGGGTGAAGACTGGCACATGGTCAATGGCCCTGCTCCTTCCTCCCTTACTGAGCTTGAACTGCTTGGGGAGGGAGGAACTGAGAAGGCCTGGTTCTTGTGTGAGCATTGTCTGTGAGCCCCAACCAGAGCACAGCTTGCAGAGAATGGCAGGGTGTGGAGAGGGGGTTATTCTTACATAGTGACTGTGAAACCGAGAAACGGCACAGCCTGGGACGGTGGTGAAGCCACCTGGCAATGACTGCAATTGTAGAATACGCCTGTGGCCTGGACAGGTAGATTTGCGGTGAGTGCTGTGTGCAGGTCCAAAAGTAACACAGGTGTCTGCATCAACATGCTGGAAGTGTAACACAGGTGTCTGCATCGACACACTGAAAGTTTAATCATATTCATTAAAATGATTGTTTTTAGCTCTTACTGAAGATAGTAGGGCACATTTGTGTGTCTGTGGAAATCTACATAATCTTTCTGGATGTGACATTCTCCTTGAGCAAGCATTGGATGTGTGCAAATGAGACACTTCCTCTCACTGTGCCCTCCTCTCTGTCTGCTCGACACATTTCAAAACTCATCCCTCCTCTCTGTCTGCTCAACACATTTCAAAACTCATCGTGATTTCCCTGTTTTTTGTTTTTGACATCCAACTGGTTCCCATGCCCTGAGTTTTGTTTCCATCAGTTGTGTAAAAAAAAAAAAAAAATGTTAAAAACAGAAACGCTCCACACTGGGCCATCACATTGAAGAGCAGGGCACTGCAGCCCTCCAAGTTCACTGTTGCAGCATCTCAAACACAAGGAAAACATCCTAGAAAGCTGACAAAAGTCAGTGAGAAGACAGGTATTAAACAACAAGCTAGTACATCACACGCAGAGAAATTTTAAAAGGTTTATTCACCAGAATTACCCAGATTGTAATATTGGTTCAACTTATAAAAATTCAGTAGACTGGGTTAATGTAAAAATACACAAAAGACTTACTGTCTCCCTCAAAGAACAGTAAAACATGCTAAGATCTAACCCATTTATATTTTTAAAAAGACATTTGGGAAAATGACACTTTTACCTGGCAAATCTTTACTTGTAAGACCAGAATCTGACAAGACCACCCTCACCTCGGCTGCTCTCAGACTCATGAGCTACTATCATGTTAGAAGGAACCAAAATAGAGGGGATGCAGATTGGAAAGCAAGAAAGAGGGAAAGGTCTATTCTCAGTATGACCTCACACACACAAACACACACATACACACATACAATTATATACACATACACACACAAACATACACACATCACACAGACACACAGACACCTACACAGACTCACAGACACCTACACACATACAGACACCTACACACATGCAAATAGACAATTATACACACATACACCTACACACACATAAATTACACACACATATACACAGAGATACACAGATACCTGCAAATAGACAATTATACACACATACACCCACCCACCCCCCCTCCACACACCCACACACACACACACACACACGAATTAAAAATGAGTCATCTAACCTTACCAGGTATATGACGAAGGACTGAGAACATGTCTGTAACCAGCACTGAACAATCACATGTCAGTTTAAGGAAGCACTGCATTTATAAATAGCATCTGATACAGTAAATTACTGATGACAACTTTCAATGAAAGAAATACAAATTTTGTACATTTGAAACAGAATACTGTTGCAGAAGCTAAGAAAGTCATAGATGACAAAAGCATTCTTTGTTTATGGATTGAATGGCCACATGCTGCAGAGAGGGCAGTGGTGCCTGAATTGATCCCCAGAACAAGTGAAATTTCTCTTAAGGATACAGAGGGATTTTTTTTTTTTTTTTTAGAAATTGATGATCTAAGCTTAAGATAAATATGTAAGTGTAAAGTATTCACATGAGGCAAAGCAATTATGAAAAGAAAAGCAATGGAACAACATGTCACAATTCCAAAACTGCTAAAAAGCCATGGTAAGTCAAGACAGTATGGTACCAGCTTTAGAGTAGATATATAATTAATGGAGAATAAGAGACAGTCCAGAAATAGACCTTCAGTTATCCAGAAACAACCCTTCAGTTATCCAGAAACAACCCTTCAGTTATCCAGAAACAACCTTCAGTTATCCAGAAACAACCCTTCAGTTATCCAGAAATAGACCTTCAGTTATGTAGAAACTAATAACCCTTTAGTTATGGTCAGTCAGCTTGTTCTCAAGAGGCTCTGAAACTGTCCAATGGGGAAAGAAGAGTCTTTGCAACAATGAGTCCTGTGGAAGCAGGAAGCTAAAATCTTCCTATACAAAGGAGTACACCTCTGTAATCTGG
This sequence comes from Micromys minutus, assembly GCF_963924665.1. Lineage (NCBI taxonomy): Eukaryota > Metazoa > Chordata > Mammalia > Rodentia > Muridae > Micromys > Micromys minutus. Next base: position 54,602,034 of record NC_137983.1, on the reverse strand, counting down.
GATTAGGCAAAGATTCTTATATCTGACACCAACAGGAGAGTCAAAAATGCAAACTGACCCATCTAACTGTATTTGTAGCCCAAACTGTTAATGTTTCCTGTGAGACGCTGGAAAGACCCCAAAACACAAGCACCTCTCCAGGATAAAGTGTTCTTATAATCCAACAGTAAGGAAGACAGAGCTTATGAGGGCTGGAGAACCCAGCAAACCTGTGCTTGCAGAAGAAGTAATGAAAAGCACATGCACGCACGCGCACACACACACACACACACACACCGACACACACGTGCTCAAAACCTTAACAATTAAGAAAAGGCTAATAAAAAGTAAGAGGACACTCCATATTTGCCACAAGCCTAAGACTAAAACGTTAGAGAATAGCGTGTACTGGTGAGGACGAAGAAATATCTGAACTCTGGCATTGGTGTGATTTGAACTCCGGCATTGGAGTGATTGTGGTAAAATGGTAGACTTCCTTTAGGAAGCAGTTTGTCAGCTCTGCAACATGTTTAAATGTAAAGTTATTGTAGAACCCGAAAACATTATCTCCCAAGGATCAAAGTCTTAGGATGGAGGGTAATAGTTCCATACAGAGACCTGTGTGGTGACATTCACGGCAGCTTTCGGTACATTCACGACAGCAAAACAGATCAGTGATAAAAACTAAAAATATGGAAGCTCACCCGTTAAAAGAAACAGGAAAATACAACACACCCATACATTCTTGTATCACCTTAAAGAGAAGTGGCAGTTTCAGTCTGTGGTTCCAGTCACAAAGTGGATGAAACACAGAAGTATCGTCTGGAAAAGCAGCCATACAGGGTAAGACTCCTACCATCACGTGACCAGAGCTTGGCAACCCAAAACTGCTGAAGCAGACAGGAGGCTGAGCAGCAGTGGAGTGTTTGAAAGAAAAGGTTGTTCGTTCCCTGCATTTCATGTCTAAGTAACAAAACTAGTTTGTAATCACTCAGAACAGCGTGTGTGTTCTGAGCTCAGTGTGAGACTGTCCTAGACATTCCAACGAAGCTCTATGCCGCATGCTTGGTCACCGAGGGAGCAGGGGACACTGTCCTCACTCTTTACCCTGTGAGGTTGTCGGTCCAGTACCTGATGTCATTGCTTCCCACTGGAAGCAGACTCAGATTCACGAGAGTTTAAGGATTTCTTATTCCTCTGAGGAAGTTTTCGGGACTCATCAAGAACTCAAGCAAAAGAAGAAGCAGACAGAAGGGAGGTGTTTGGGTCTGGCCGTCACTTTCATTACATTCAAGCAGTGTGTGGGGAAGGGCAAGATGGGAAGAAAGGAAACTGCTGTATGGAGTGAATCTGTTGATAAAATTTGAACTTTAATTGTGCACTTTATACAGATAAGTCATTTAATGATTAAGCAACCTTGTGCTAGGAAGCGAAGGGTTAATGATGACTTGTCTGTGTGCACAGATTGGTAGAGGACAGATTCTGAAGCTGACATGATATCCAGTAGCAAGAGTATGTGGTCCTGTGAGTAGATGGAGTTCATGAGACATATGAAAGCCCCTTCTTCCCCCTCTTAGTCTTTGACATGTGTCTGGTTGGTTTGCCTGTGTGATCTCCGCCTTGGGGACCGGGTTATTGATTTTTTGCTGGCGTACTCTCCACCCTCAGCTTAAGTACCTGCCATCACAGTCATAGCTGTAGTGTCTGTTAACTGTTGATTTGAAATGTCCATCAACTGTGCTGACTTCTCCCTTAAGAGCAGTGGAGACCCAAAGAACACACTTATCCTTGCAATGCTTCCTGACGGTGTGAGAAGCAACTTCAACCCTCCCCTTGCAAGTTCATCTCTGTTCTCCACTCCCTTTCCCAACAACTCTGTTCCTTCCATTTTCTCTCACAGCAGTTTTAATGAACCTTTCATCCAGTCTTTGGTTACCTAGAACATCGATTCTAGGATCACAAGTGCAGAAGGCCGATAAGACCTCAGGGTGCTGGGCTTGCCTCAGAGACTGGTGCAGCAGTGATCCAGACTGATGGCCCGCAGGGACTCAGGCATTCTCTTTCTGTTGCTAATTCCCCTTTCCTTCTACACACCCTTTAGATTTAGGTGAGGGGATGATTTCAGTGAGGTCTCCCCAGACCCCAGGGATGGAAAGAAGTGTCCATGTGCTAACCTTTGAGCATAGCTCTCCTATTGCAGTTCCCCTTCTTTTCTTGTTACTGCCAAAGCATTTTCCTTGAGTCAAAAAAAATACTGACAGAGGTGGCTCTGTGCTGTGTGTGCTGTGCTGTGTGTGCTGTGTGTGCTGTGTGTGTGCTGTGTGTGCTGTGCTGTGTGTGCTGTGCTGTGTGTGCTGTGTGTGCTGTGTGTGCTGTGTGTGTGCTGTGTGTGCTGTGCTGTGTGTGCTGTGCTGTGTGTGCTGTGTGTGCTGTGTGTGTGCTGTGTGTGCTGTGCTGTGTGTGCTGTGCTGTGTGTGCTGTGTGTGCTGTGTGTGCTGTGTGTGTGCTGTGTGTGTGTGCTGTGTGTGTGCTGTGTGTGTGCTGTGTGTGCTGTGCTGTGTGTGCTGTGCTGTGTGTATGCTGTGTGTGTGCTGTGTGTGCTGTGTGTGTGTATGTGCTGTATGTGCTGTATGTGCTGTGCTGTGTATACTGTGTGTGCTGTGTGTGCTGTGCTGTGTGTGCTGTGCTGTGTGTGCTGTGTGTGTGTGCTGTGTGTGCTGTGTGTACAGTGCTGTATATGCTGTGTGTGTGTGCTGTGTTTGTAATTCTGCACAGCACTCTGTCTCATGGTACAAGTTCTTAAAAGAACATAAAAGGAAATCATGGAAACGTTTTCTAGGTATCCAGCAACTTCTTCAACACTACAGGGGAGCAGCAGGGTCCTGTGTAAATTCATCACCATGGTAGATGGAGGTCCTTTGGAGACCCGAGGACAGGCTTTCTAAGGCCCCGTAACTCACCTTTTATTCTGTCATGCATCTATTGTGCACGCTGTCTAGACTCATTGTACCTAAAAAACAACTTTCCCAGCTTCCCCCTCTTACAGTCTGAGCCGGTGTGTGACCTCATCCCATCTGAACCTCTTCAAAACTTAGTGTCCAGACTATCATAGTTAGGATTTCTATTGTGGTCAAACACCACAAACAAAGAAGTTTGGGGAAGAAAAGGTTTATTTTATCTTACAACTCTCAGATTCAAGCTTCATCACTGAGGGAGGTCAGGGTAGGAACTCAAAATAGCAACCCGGAGTCAGGAAGTGGAGAGGTCACAGAGTAGTGCTGTTTACTGGATTAGCCCTCATGGTTCACTCAGCCATGTTCTTGCTCAGTTCAGCGTCACCTCCCCAGGGCCAGCCCCACTCACAGCCTCCACCATCAATCAAGAATAAAGAAAATGCCCAAACAGACTTGCCTACCGGCCAAAGTGGTGGGGGGCATTTTTCTCAGTTGAGGTTCCTCTTCTCAAAAGACTCTAGCTGATATCAGGATGACAACTAGCCAAGATATATACTTTCTCTTTTCTCATAACACATCTCATTTCCTCCGTCATGGAAATCTCAAAGCTGCCATGTGGTGAGAATCCATTTAGCCTGCCCATCCTCAGCACTGGGATGGTTTCAAGCCCAAGTCACCTTCATCTTGACGTAAAACGACAGCTCTCATGTTGCTTCCGTGGTGGCTACCTTATCTCAAGATGACCATTTGCAATCTTCCCCAACTCACTGATAGGGGATACCCATCCACTTCAAGAGATGTCCTCATATTTCAGACAGGAGGCCCTTTGACAACCTGTGGACTCCCCAAAGTTTGTAGGTACACCCCAGGAAAGCTGACCTAGGCAGTAAAGTTTTGGATTATACAGATAAAGTTATTTATGGTCAAATCATGTCTGTCTCCAAAGCTTCAGTGTTTGTTGTTTCTTGTGTGTGGTGTAGGTGTTCAAGGATCCCTGTGGAGGCTACTGACCATAGTGCCTTCTCCCAGAATTATTTTCATTTATTCAGCTGTTCCATTGGACATATGAATTATGACAGCCTATTGACCATTCCTGGGAATTTCTGTCTTTGTGTGTATGCATCTGCGGGTGAAGAGGAGAGCGTGTGAAAATCTGACTCCCTCAAGAAACCTCTGTCTTACATCTTTGAGATGTTTTTCTAGATCAGTTGCTACAGTATGAGGATATCACAGTTCATGACACTGAAGCTAAGTCATGTTGGAGGCTGGGGAGACTGCTCGGTCAGGAAAGCACCATATAAGCACAGGTATATGGAGTCCCATCTCAAGTGACTATGTTATAAAAGCCAAGCCCGTGGCACATACCTGTAATCCCAGTGCTGGGAAGGAGAAGACAGGAACATCCTTGGAGCTTCTAGGCCTGGCAGTGTAGACCAACATGTTCAGTGAGAGACCCTACCTCAAAGAATAAGATGATGATCAATTGAGGGAGAAGAGCCTTGACAACATTTGGTGTAGATGCTTGCACACCCCCCCCCACACACACACCAAAACAGTGACATGCATTGTGTGAAGTGTAAGAATGTTGCAGAACAGCTCAACAAATCTCGATCTTGTATATTTTGACCCCCAAGATCAAAAGGCAAGATATCTTCTTTGTTCTTGGAGCTCCCTCATGAAATTTTTATGTATATATATATATATATATATATATATATATATATATATATATATATATATATATAACATGCGAAATTTTTAATTCAGGGAGATTTTCTTCACAGCCATCAGTTATTCTTTGAAACAATTAACACCTGAAGGTAGGGTTTGAAGACATGAAGATACATATCTGTGGCCGCCATGGAGATGTGGAAGAAGTTCCTCTAATACAAATAGCTTAGACATAAGTGTTAATGGTCATAGCAATATTCTGAAAAACTTATTACTTTTGAGCTATTGGATGGATGTCAAATCCCATTCTTAGCACACTTTGAGATTCCATTTGTAAAAATTCACCTTTATTTTCTTACTGAGTCTTACTTCCTGCTAGTAAGTCTTTTGGTGTTGATCTTTGAGACAGGATCTGCCTAGCCTGGAAGTCTGTATGTATATGGGGGTAGCCTAAATCAGAGATTTTTCTGTTTCTGCTTTCCAAGCTGAGTTGAAAGATGATCAGCACTGTGCTGAGCCCACTTGTAAACCTTCTACGAACACTTCCTTTCTCCCACATTCGTGATAGCCTGACTCTCCATGTTGCAATGTTCCAGGTGGGCTGGCTCTGCTCCACTGTCCACTCTGGTAGACACTCAAGGTGGCAAAGTAAATATCATGGTGTCAGCACCTCACTGGCATTTCAGAAGAAGACCACTTGATGCATACATTCACTGTATATATGTATTCATGTGTATGTATGTGTATGTGCACATGTATGCATATATGCATGTATGTATGCTTGTGTGCATGTATGTATGTGTTTGCACATATATGCATGTGTATGCATGTGTGTATGCATTTTTGTATGAATGCAGATTATGTATGTATGTATGTAAGTGTGTAATTTAGGATATATAACCAGGGTCAGCAAATGATAAGCTAGTATCACCAACCTAAGCACAGAAGAAAGGAACAGGAAGGGGACAGATGATGTCCATCTTCCTTCCACCCTTGAATCCTGATTGTCCTGCTGTCTGTGACCTTCCATCTTCTTTCCTGTGTCCTTTCTGTACTCATGTTTTTACCTTGTCTCTCTGTATATAGTAGGAAGGGTTGAGGTTCACCAGGCACAGTACAGAGAAGGGCAGTAAAAGAGAGAAGAAGGCAGTGATGAGCCTGGCAGACAGAAGTGAATGACAGCAGTTACAGCACAAAAGACACGTGACATCTGAAAGCCATTGTAAAATGGCATTAGCCACTGGAGAAATGCAGGGTTCCTCCATGAACAGAGTGGCCCTGTGATAGGAGCTTCATGGTGACCTGGTCTGGCTCTTCCATGCCTGAATGCTCACACATATTACATATTACGTAGTCCTTAAGTTTCCGTTCTCTTGTTTATTGCAAACAAAAGAGCAGTAGTGATCTCTTTTGCACTCTATCATGAGGGCTAGCTGAGTGGATGCTTAAGATGCGGTTATAAACATGCATGGCACATTGGAATTGCTCCTTATTCATGGCACACAGTGAGGCTTATCTGGTGCAGGCAGAATTAACACATGACTCTTGTTTATCTGTAAAGTTTTTTAAAACATCTCTGGCTTTCAGTAGAGAGGGAAAGAGGTGAGGAGACGTGGGCAGGGGGCAGAGGGAGGAGAAAGGAGAACTAAGCAGATGGAGACAAACAGAAAATACAAAGGCCAGGCCATGGATGAGGGGTTTGAAAACAGCAGTCCTGCCTCGCTCTCATCCAGCCCACAGCACAGAACAATACATGGAGCTCCGGATGCTGTGCTGTGTGGGTGGTGGGACTGTACCTCAGACCCATGCATCAGAACACTACAGGTGGCTGGCACATCAATCTACCTACTGAGATGGGGCTGGAGAGGGAGAGAGGGAAAGAGACAGGCAGAGGAAGACATTCTCAGGCTAATCAGCTTTGGGAAGACAGTTCTTCACACCAGCTTGTCTTCCAAGGCTGCTTTTCCATATGGTCAATTTTAATTGCCAAGCTCCTTGACCTACTGACCCCATACCATAGACAGAAAGAACCATGCCATATATGGAGCATTACGTCCCACTAAGGACCAATTCTGCCACTCAGTACTAAGGACCTTGACCCTACCAGTAAGCACTAAGAATGTATCTGAAATACTTTGCACTTCGAGAAAACAAATATCGTTTTCAAATTGAGATGGTCCCCGATACATTTCTTTTTTCTTTCTATATGTCCTTTAAAATATTTTTACATTTTGTGAAGCTCCTTAGAGATCACACTTCACCCAAGGTAGCCCAAGGGGAATCTGTATCTGGGAAACTCATTTAAAGTTAAACTTGCCTTCAGCAGGTTGAAGGAGACTTCCTGCCTAGTGTTAAAGTCAGATAAGCTAAGTCTTCTTGTTTCATGGTCATTCCCATGAAGAAGAGGAGCTTTCTTTCTCTCCCCCTCTCTTCTTTGCTCTTGACAGTTACAAACCCCATGGGATGGTGTGTCCTGTCATCTGCCTTCAGCAAAACACCTGCAGCCTCCAGTGTCACACCCTAGAGGAGGCCACCACCATCTGGTTCTTATGGCTCTTTCCCTGTGACCTGCTTGTTCAGTGATAGTTTAGACTTTCTTGGAAATAAGGAAAAATCAAGGTTTTAACTTCAAATAACACCTAGCAAGAAAGAGGCTTCCACGTGATGCCCAGAAACATGCAAAACACTGTATCGGAGCATTGAGTTGACTAGTCCAAGGGGAAAATAAACACTGAATCGCTGGAATCCTGAGAGGAATTTAAGTGAAATGCATGTGTAGGTTAAATGGGCTTAATATAAACCTGGAGGATTTGTAGAAATTAAACAAGTAAATTTGTGTGTATGTAGGCAAGTGCATGGTTAATTAAATCTAAATTAATTAAATTAAAACTAATCTTAAATAAAGCATTACTAGCCAGGTGCAATGGCATGCACCTGGGATTCCAGCACCTGGGATTCCAGCACCTGGAGACAAAGATAGAAACATCTGAGGCCAGTCAGTTTCCCGTGGTAAGTGTGTATGTGCAAATGTATGTGTGTGTAAATGTAGACATGTATGTATTATACTATATATGTGTGTGTGTTTATGAATAAACCGACATGTGTATATTCTGCACAGTTCAATCAGTTGAGAAATAGGAAGACATTTCTATCTACAACTACTTTGAAATGTATTTTATCTTCTTTTTGGAAAATTTGTGTTATTTTCACTGAACAACACATTTTGTTTGTTTGTTTGTTTGTTTTTCTCAGAATGAGTGAAGAGGCAGAGAACATCCAGTGACTCTTTGCCTGCCCACACAGTACACATGCACACACGTGCACACAAGGCACTGACACACACTTAACGCTGCTTCACTCTCATTCACTGCAGGATAAGCAAATGTGGGGTCAATTCAAACTTTAGTGAGAGGGAAGATGGGGTGCTCCTCTTGGTTCATTCTCACACATATGCTATGGCTATTTCAAAGTTTGTTTTTACATTTAAGTGGGAAAAAAGCCTTACAAATGTTCTGCCTAGATACTAGAGAAGATGCAAAACATTTCACTTCCATTAGAGGAGAAAACTCAAGAGGTGTGTGGGCGATCAGATGCCCAGAATGAGCAACAAGAACACCCAACAAGTGTCTGGGGCTTCCATGTCCTCGTCAAAGCACAGATATAACATGTGTTGCTCTTTAAGGAGCAGCCATGAACTTTGACCAAAGCCATGATTACAGGCTAGCTCAGGACCTCACCCCACCAGCCGCTTTGGATGCTGGCGATCAGAGGCTTGACCATGAATTTCCCAGGTATTTCGGTCATGGTGGTGTGCGACACATTTGTTGCAGGTCCTTACACTTCTTTATCAGCGTATGAAGCCACAGTCTGTTTGTGGAGTTGAAACAAGATGCACTTGTCTTGGAGTTTGGGTTCGAAATACAGGGAGGCCGTTTGTGTGCTGTCTGCATTGTTTCCCGTTCCTTAGACCAAAGGAAATTCAGTGAGGAAGGGATGCCTTAGCTTGGGGATGAGAGGCTATGATCCATCCTGGTGGGAAGGGCCTGGGGGCAGCACTGACTGTGTCAGAAGACGCCTGAGACACTGGTCACACTGGAGAGACACCAAGCAGCAGAGGACAGAATGTTTGCCTCCTTCCTTTTCCTTTTATTCCACAGTATGGGGACATTCACATTCAAATTGTGCCCCCCCCCCAGTTAAACTACTCTGGAAAAGCCCTTATAGAGATTTGGAGCTGTGTCTCTAGGTTTAGCTAAACCACGTCAAGATGACAAAGAAGTTGACCAACATGTGGACTAAGCACACATTTAATGGTGGTGATTAGTGAGGGCTTCCGTCTTTAACTCCATCATTGACAATCATGTGAAAAGTCCGTGAACTATTAGATTAGGAATTATCTATCAGATGACTAGGAAAATGGACCCCATCCTGTAGGCATGTGCCTCAGATTCTAAGTAAAACCATAATGACCTGTCTGATTTGGAACAGAGTGAATGCACCTCTGGAGCAAGTGTGTATTGCCGAGTGCTTGTCAGAGTTTGTTTAACTTGGGTAATAATCTAGTTTACTTGAAAATTGTCTGTTGTGCATTTAAAAAAGGCATGTGTTTGTATAAGTGTGAGCAACGGGCAGTCGTTTGACACATGGCAAATGAAAACTGCTGTTTGAAATATTCTTGACATCTTCACTGATAACAATAGGGTGTTGTAAAACTTCTGCAGAATAATGAAATAACTGTTTTATTAGTTGTAAAGTTTTCCGGCAATGGAAAACAGCTCCTCCTTCCAAATGCATGTATTTAACGTTGTGCTCAATGACCAGTTCCACAGAGTAAGTGAGTTTCTAGGAAGTGCATCCATTCCCGTCTCAGCTCTGCCTTACTGCTGCCATCAAATCTGATATTATCCATAAAATGTGATTCCAAGAGCTACGGTGCGGTGTAATCCTCACCAGAGCTTGGGCTTCATAGGAAAGATAAATTTCAAGAAATGTAATAAAATTTAAATCAGCCTTTGTTCCATTTTTATGAGTTAATGGAGTCCAATCTAAGTTCTCTCGTACTTGAATAAGGAACCAGTGCTTGTTTGGTAGCGATGGAAAAACAAAAATATGTCTCTTTTTGGCTGTGCTTGTCCCCGTAGGTTTACAAAATGAGCATGAAGTTCAAAAGCCAAATGTAAGACAACCCCAGAGGGTGTGTAAGCATAGTGTGCACACAGCTCAAGCACATGCTCAGTTTGTGTACATGTCATGTATGGCTTGTGTGCAGCTCGTGCGCAGAAGCTCAGACACAACTCAAAGGCATGTGCTGCACAGGCAAGGTACAGTTCTTACGCACATAGCTTATGCATATGAAGCTCAGTGAAGCATCTCCACACTGTATATTCATCTGTGTCCTCAGAGTGGCTGTGCCTAGTGTAGCTCCTCCGCAGAGTCCACGGACTCATATCCCCCTCCTGCTGTTTCCCACACACTGTGGTGTGAGTCTGCATTTCACCAGTGATCGAGCACCGTGAGGGCAGGGCTGTGCTTCCGTCAGATTTCTGCCAGAGGATCACTAGGGACTAGTCAATCACACTTCCAGTGACATCTTCCTGGACTTGTGTTTTCCATTTTAAGGGTGACCATGTGCCAGAGAACTCAGTGGTCATAAGATGCAGGCTGACTGTGCACATTCAGAGGCATGCAAATGCAAACTCTGGAAAGTCACATGTCAGGAGGAGTACAGCCGGCCCATTGTCTATCTGTCAGTGTGTGACTGAGGGTGGCTATCTGGGTGGCAGGGAGTTCCCTATAGAGACTGGACAGCACTTCGGCGAACGAAGAATCACTGTGCATACGGACATTTGCTCCTTATGCACAGTTGTCCACTGTCTGACTGGATCATTGAAAAAACACAAAGAAGCTTTTAAAACAAGCTACACTATCCTTCACTATAAATACTGCACTTCAGACCTTTTAAAGACACACTTTTATTCCTGAAAATCACCTAACCTGCTATAGGTCATAGGTGTTAGGGTGCTACAATTATTGAATGGGTGAATAATGAAGAATCCATTTTTTTAAAGAAAGCTGAAAGTCTCCTTTCTAATTCTTATGAATGTTGAAGCATGGACAGGATCATTTGATGCACAGTAAAATAACTTCCTTCTGGTTAATTCTAGTAGTCCTTCTGAACACAAAAACTCTAACCAACGGTTTTTACACATGACAGAGATTAGGTCCCACACTTCCTACCCATAAGTGGGAGGTAAAATCCTGCCTAAAGTGAAACCCTGGAAGGTGGTAGAACCTGAATTTGAACTTGGATGGGAAATGTGACAGAGTGTGGCTGGGACACCGTCCTTTGAAGTGTATTCATGACCTTCTCTATACAGATATGGTTCTTGTAATCTTACTTAATAAAGGCAAACTCATGAAGTTTTAGTTATGAGGGGACCCAGGATGTATGCGCCACCACAGAATGGTGTGAACCCATACCACTTGGTCCATTTTTACATTCTCAGTGTCTTCAAATAGAAAACAGATTTTGACTACACTTCTAAAGAAGATTATCATAAAAATAACTACCTTGCAGCCGGGTCTTTATGTAGCTTGCAGAGTCCCTAGCTGGGAGAGTGATTATTATCTTTTTCTTCTAACAACGTGTACAGCGCCTTCCAATACACTAGCCGGTAGGAGTGAAGCTTCCAGATGAGTACCAAGTTGATCTCTCCATGTTCTATGACATAAGTAGGGGCTGTCTTCAGCAATAGGGCAACCCAGAACACTGACAACACCCTATAATGGTATTGGTTCAAGGGAAACTGTTGTCCAATGAGTCAAGAAGATAAAACTCATTGCCTGCCTGGAGCTTTTCCTTGGTGGCATATGATGTCCAGCTAGAATATTGTCCCACATGATATATGACTCAAATTAAACTGGGAGAGGAAAATCAGTCTTCTTTGAGGGTGTGACACTAGGAATCAGCCATACTCCAGGGCAGACCCCATATTCAAGAGTGGTTAACCAACACAAATTGGACTCCATGAATTCTTTGTGTAAAGAGAGAAAGAACATGAAGTTGAGCAGGTGGGGACTTGGGTGAAGGAGAAGAATAGAACCAAAATATATTGTATGAAATTCTCAAGGACTAAATAAAAAATATTGTTAAAAATAAAGATGCATTAACTTACAAAAGGTAACTACTGACACATTCCCATTTGTAAGTGTCAAATGACACATGACTCTTTCTGGCTAACTAGCTATTAAAATATGATATTTATCTCCATTGAAATAGAGTCTGGAATACCATGTGCTTCCTTCTGGTTACAATCCAGGCAAACTTTATTTTCTGGCTTAGGTTGCGCAGTTTAATTCATTGCAATTTGCAGAGGTAGCAAAATCCTAAATTTTAAAGCTGTGCAAATCAACACATTTCTGTGGGTAATTTAAATTTCGCATTCTGCATAGATAACCAAAAGGATCCCTTGTGGGAAAGCTTCCTGGCTAGAAGCAGATCAAAGACTCCTCATCCTAAGAGAGGCTATTTTCAGCTCTGGCTGTCCGTTTCCTATTCACACACAGCAACTGGTGGCAACTAAAAATAAGAAGTGTGGCCACCAACTAAGAATTCAGTCCTCTAGGGCAGTGCACGGGAGCACCCGCAATTTTCCGGATGCCTTGCGCAGCATCCCCCTCCTGCCCACTCATCAGTGTACTCTGCATTTTGAAAGCTATTGAGAAGCCATTAGCAGGCAGGACCAGGAGGGCGAGCCGCACTGCAGCACACCTCCGCTGTAGCAAGCTGTAGCCGCACGCATGTGAGTGCCAATTAAAGCGACCCTTCCCAGGGTCGTGGCTCCGGAATGTGTCAATCAAGGGCGCCCGAATAGAACAGCACGTGCAGAGAGGGCAGCGGCAGTGGCTCAGACCCACCCAGGGGCTGCTCTGAACTCCAGCTGCTGAATGAGAATGAGTTGGTGCTCTCTGCAAGATCAGGAAGGGAGCCTCTTTTCAGTAATGCCTTCTGAGGTGCACCGTTGCCTGAAGAGGGACCCTGAATTATGCATTTGCTGAAGAGAATGCTGGGACCCACGGCGGGGTCCAAGCCTGAGAAGGGACAATGTCTCAGTATCATTTTATCAAGTGCTGTAAGTAGGCTCACTGATGTGTGTGTGTGTGTGTGTGTGTGTTGAAGTGTCATTTTAAACATATGCCAGAATTAAGGCAGGTGTTCTGGTGTGTGGCATCCAGATGGTTAAAACTCATTGGTAACTGTGAAGGGCAATTGACAGGGGTAATCCATTTCATGTCAGATTCTAAAATAATTCCCTTTTTATCTAAATGCTGTAGTGTGGGGAAAAAAATTTTAAAATGCTGTTTTGTTTTGTTTTTTTTTTTTTTAAGATATGCATGATACCAAAATCAGAGAAAGAAGAGAAATAAATAAAGAAAAGTTGTTTAAGGATTTCTACATTATTGAGGTATTTGGGTGATGTCTGTACAACTTCCTGGGCTGAGGCTAAGGTGATTTCACGGTGGGTCTCACTCACGCTCGAGTTTCGCTGCTGCGGCATCATTCCCGGCTTTCCTTCCCAGCCTTTCAAGGGTTGTCCTTGGCTGGGAACTTTTGTCCTTGTACCGTTCACCTTGCAGAGACTCTGCACCCAGGCTCTGCTGGTGCAGAATAGTTAGCTAGCAGGCCTCCCTGTGGCTTTCCTTACTACTGGAATTGCAGCAGGGGGCTCTCAGCTAGACATTACTTGCACCTAAACCTTCTCTGATAGTGACAAGGACTAAGAGGACATATTGATAGCAAAACAGGCTCGTTGGATGGATTTTTTTCTCTGATAGCACTTTTGAAAACTTCTGCACATTTATATCTTAGTCTTAAAGGGATGGGCGGCATCATGGGGGACAGATTTCTGATAAGACTGTGGGTTTGCTAACAAGGATGCGCCAATGTTAACTAAGCACCTTGTCAAGGGATGTGGTTTAACTGGCTCTTGAATTTTATCTTAAAGGAGACTAAAAAAAAAAAAAAAAAACTATATTTGAGAAGAAAATAGTTGTCTTACTCTTATTTTGGGGGAGTGGGCTGGATAATAAACAAGAGCCTGTGATTATTAAAATAAAAATGCCTAGTTCAGAAGCCTGGCTTCTAGAGCCAAGAAAGGTCGCACTGATCAGCCTGGGTGTTTGGAAATTAATTCTTTAACTGATAAACACTGTAAGACTGCAGTATATTTGAAACGTGGAGTAGTCTTCAGATTAGCCCCCCTAGTGTCACTGCCACTGACCCAGTGACACACATTGTGCAGTGCCCTGGCTGGGTTTCAGGCAGCCACTCGCTTGCAATGTACTGCACCGGTAGGGTGCTGTCATGTTCCTGTCTGGCTTTTGCAGAGGGAATTCCCCAAACCCTCGGCATCACTTCAGTCCAGAAGATGAGCACACCCCAGTGGGGTGTAGCCACGGAGAGTGGGCAGGGGCTCAAAGGGTTGGAGTGCTGGAGACCTGTGGTGGCTAGACATTAGGTGAGGCTACCTTCTCCTGCCTCATTTCACCTCCGTCAAGTGTGTGGACTGACTGGAGTCTCGGGCCCTGAAAGAGGCAGTGGGTAAACAGAATGGAATGCTTTAGGCAAGTCTCACCACTGGTCACTGTAAGAAATAAAAGCAGAGCTAGTAAATGTAATGAATTAGTAATGTTTGTTAATGAAAATGCTTGGGGGAAAGCATTCCTGATGAACTTACCGAAGTAATTAGGAAGTGCACACCTACCACTCACCTATTCCTGAGCTATTACCGACAGGGTGGGACTGCCTACCACTTCCAGCCTCTGCTGCGGGCTTTAGAAGCCATGTTTCCCTGTGGCTGAAGCCACCAAGGGATGTCTCCTGTCACTGGATTGTGTGTTTGTGAAGAAGCTCAGCAGACAGTAGGTCCTCTACCCTCACCTCGGGTGATTTCTGAGGTAATACCTGCCTTTGATCATTTTACAAATGGCAACTTTCTCTTTCCTCTTTTTGCTTCTTGGCTTTTCAAGTCAGGATTTCTTCATGTAGCCCGGGCTGTCTAGAGCTAGGTCTGTAGACCAGGCTAGCCTTGAACTCGGAAATCTGCCTGTCAAGGCTGTTTCTTAAGTTGATGGTGGCTGACTCTACCTCAGTTATTGGATTGCTCCTAGTATATGGCCTTGATGCTTCTCAAAATTCCAAATATCATACATTCATAAATACGGGCCTTCCACTTGGACATCCTGTCTGCAGCACATCTTTCTCCCCTAATGGATGTTTTTTCTTTTCTGTGCATGGTGTTTTATTTTCATGGATATCTGCAATATATCTAGTACCCTCAAAGGCTAAAGCATCTGGAGGGACAGACAGCTGTGAGAAACCGTGTGGGTGGTGTGAATAGAGCCTGATTCCTCGGCAGTGCTCTCTGCACTGAGCCAGACTCTTCTCTTTTGGACTATCTGCGATGGTGTGCAAACCGTAGCTCTCATGTATTCTTTCCTGGGTTTGGGTTCATGTGTTCCCTCGTGGTGTGTTTCCTACAGTCTAGTGATGAGTCTTTTACACCTTTCTGAAAACTTTGATTTTATAATTAAAATATTTATAATATTAAGGTGCATATATGACAAAAAGCCTGGTTTGCCATTTACTCATTTGTCCCTTCACTCACAACAGGACATCTTTGAAACCCCTTCTTCATCCATTTTAAATGCCCAAGAGTCTTTACATCTTGGATTTGGTTGGTCGCTCTCCAGAGCATACTGGTTTGCCTGCTGGAGTGGCAGTAAGCTTTGAGATTTGGAAGCCCATCCTGCGTACACAGTCTCTTCACTTTTTTTCTTTTTTTAAAAGGTGTTAAAAACAATTTTTAATCTGAATAAAAGTAAAGCATTGTGATGGAATACCTTGACAATATGTGAACTGGGCTTTAGGTTTCTATAGGGAAAAACATTTCTTTACATTTATTTATTTACTTACATCAAATGCTGCCCCTTCTGGGTGTCCGTCCCACAGATGCATTCCCCACATCCCTTTCCTCTGAGAGAGTGGGGTCTCCACCGGGTATCCAACCACCATGTGGGAAAAACATTTTTATCAGTTTTCTCTTCTTTTTAAAAATTGTATATTTTCATTGGATCTTTTATGTGTTTACATTTCAAATGTTATCCCCTTTCCTGGGTCCCTCCTCTCCTTAACCCCTTGCACCTGCTTCTGTGAGGATGCTCACCCTCCCACCCACCAACTCTAACCTCACCACCCTGGCATTCCTCTACACTGGTGAGATGAGCCTTCACAGGACCAAGGGCTTCTCCTCTTACTAATGCCAGACAATGCCATTCTTTGATACACATGCATCAGGAGCCATGGGCCCTGCCACGTGGACTCTTTGGTTGGTGGTTTAATCCCTGGAAGAACTGGGGGGCTCTAGTTGGTTGATATTGTTGTTCTTCCTGTGGGGTTGCAAACCCCTTTAGCTCCCTTTGTTCTTTCTTTAATTCCTCTATTGCGGTCCCTATGCTCAGTCCAATGGTTAGCTGCAAGCATCCTTATCTGTATCAGTAAGGCTCTGGTAGATCCTCTTAAGAGACATCTATATTAGGCTCCTGTCAGCAAGCACTTATTGGCATCAGCGATAGTGATAGGTGTGATGGCTGCATATGGGATGGATCACCAGGAGGAGCATTCCTTGGATGGAATTTCCATCAGTCTCTGATCCACTATTTGTCCCTGTATTTCCTCCCATAAGAATGTTGTTCCTCCTTCCTAGAAAGACTGAAGCATCCACATTTTGGTCTTTATTCTTCTTGAGCTCCATATGGTCTGGAAACTATATCTTGGGTATTCTGGGCTTTTAGGCTAATATCCACTTATCAGTGAGTACATGTGTGTTCTTTTGTGACCAGGCTACCTTACTTAGGTTGATATTTTCTAGTTACATTCGTTTGCCTAAGAATTTCATGAAGTCATTGTTTTTCATAGCTAAATAGTACCCCATTGTGTGAACGTACCACACTTTCTGTATCCATTCATCTACTGAAGGACATCTGGGTTCTTTCCGACTTCTGGCTATTATAAATAAGGCTGCTATGAACATAGTGGAACATATGTCCTTGTTTGATGTTGAAGTATCTTTTGGGCATATGCACAGGAGTGGTATAGCTGGGTCCTCAGCACTATGTCCAATTATCTGAAGAACCACCAGACTGATTTCCAGAGTGGTTGTACCAGTTTGTGATCCCACCAACAATGGAGGAGTGTTCCTATTTCTCCACATCCTTGCCAGCATCTGCTGTCGCCTGATATTTTTATCTTAGCAATTCTTACTGGTAGAAGATAGAATCTCAGGGTTGTTGTTGCATTTCCCTGATAACTAAGGATGTTGAACACTTATTAAGGTGCTTCCTGGCCATTCGATATTCCTCAGTTGAGAATTCTTTGTTTAGCTCTGTATCTCACTTTTTTGATAAGGGTATTTGGTTCTCTGGAGTTTAACTCCTGAATTCTTTATATATATTAGATATTAGCCCTCTATCAGATGTAGGATTGGTAAAGATCTTTGCCCATTCTGCTGTCTGCTGTTTTGTCCTATTGACAGTGTCCTTTGCATTACAAAAGCTTTGTAATTTTATGAGGGCCCATTTGTCAATTATTGATTTTAGAACATAAGCCATTGGTTTTCTGTCAAGGAAAATTTCCCCTGTGCCTATGTGTTTGAGACTCTTTGCCACTTACTCTTCTATTCAATTTGGTGTGTCTGGTTTTTTGTGAAGGTCCTTGATCCACTTGGACTTGAGCTTTGTACAAGGAGATAAGAATGGATTTGCATTCTTCTACCTGCTGACTACCAGTTTAAAGAGCACCATTTGTTGAAAATGCTGTATTGTTTTCCACTGAATGGTTTTAGCTCCTTTGTCAAAGATCAAGTGACCATAGGTGTGTGGGTTTTCAATTCTCTTCCAGTGATCTACCTGCCTGTCTTTATACTAATACCACAAACTTTTTATCACAATTGCTCTGTAATACAGTTTGATGTCAGGGACATGGTGATACCTCAAGAAGTTCTTTTATTGTCAAGAATAGTTTTTGCTGTCACGAGATTTTTGTTATTCCAAATGAATTTGCAAATTGCTCTAACTCTGTGAAGAATTGAATTGGAATTTTGATGGGGATTGAATTGAATCTGTAGATTGCTTTCAGCAAGATGGCCATTTTAACTGTATTAATCTTGCCAATCCATGAGCAATGAAAATCTTTTTATTTTCTGAGATCTTCAATTTCTTTCTTCAGAGACTTGAAGTTCTTGTCATACAGATCTTTCATTTGCTTATTTAGAGTCATCCCAAGATATTTTCTATTATTTACGACTATTGTGAAGAGTGTCCCTAATTTCTTTCTCAGCCTGTTTATCCTTAGAGTAGAGGAGTTCTACTGGTTTGTTTGAGCTAATTTTATATCCACCCACTTTGCTGAAATATCAGGTTTCCTAGGTTTAGATGTTCTCTGGTGGAATATTTGGGATCAGTTAAGTATACTATTATATTATCTACAAATTGTGATATTTTCACTTCTTTCTTTCCAATTTGTATCCCTTTGACCTTTTTGTTGTCTAATTTCTCTGGATTGGAGTTTGAGTACTATATTGAATAGGTAGGGAGAGAGTGGGCAGCCTTGTCTAGTCCCTTATTTTAGTGGGATTGCTTCAAGTTTCTCTCCATTTAGTTTGATGTTGGCTACTGGTTTGCTGTATATTGCTTTCACTATGTTTAGGTATGAGTCTTAAATTTCTGATCTTTCCAAAACTTTTATGATGAAGGGTGTTGAATTTTGTCAAATGCTTTCTCATCATCTAATGAGATTATAATGTATTTTTTTTCCTTTGAGTTTGTTTATATAGTGGATTATGCTGATGGATTTCTGTATATTGAACCATTCCTGCATCCCTGGGACAAAGCCTATTTGATCATGGTGAATGATCTTAATAATCATTTTGTTGTGTTCTTGGATTCAGTTTGCTAGAATTTTATTGAGTATTTTTGCATTGGTATTCATAATAGAAATTGGTCTGAAGTTCTCTTTCTTTGTAGGGTCTTTCTATGACTTACGTATAATCATAATTATGGTTTCATAGAACTAATTGGGTAGTGTTCCTCCTGTCTCTATTTTGCGGAATAGTTTGAAGAGTATTGGTATTAGGTCTTCAATGAAGGTCTGATAGAATTCTGTACTAAACCCATCTGCTCCTGGGCTTTATTTGGTTAGGAGATTTTTAATGACTGCTTCTATTTCTTTAGGGGTTATGGGACTGTTTATATGGTTTATCTGATCCTGACTTAATTTTGGTACCTGGTATTTGTCTAGAAAATTGTCCATTTTATCCAGATTTTCCAGTTTTGTTGAGTATAGACTTTTGTAGTAGGATCTGATAATTTTTTTAAATTTCCTCAATTTCTGTTGTTATGCCTCCCTTTTTATTTCCAATTTTGTTAATTTGGATACTCTCTCTGTGCCCTCTGGTTAGTTTGTCTAAGGGTTTATCTATCTTGTTGATTTTCCATAGAACCAGCACCAGGCTTTGTTGTTTTGTTGTACAGTTTTTTTTTTTTTGTTTCTACTTGGTTGAATTCAATTCTAAGTTTGATTATTTCCCGATGTCCAAACACTTGGGTGCATTTGCTTCTTTTTGTTCTAGAGCTTTCAGGTGTTTTGTCAAGCTGTTAGTGTATGCTCTCTCTAGTTTCTTTTTGGAGGCACTCAGAGCTATGAGTTTTCCTCTTAGAACTGATTTCATTGTGTCCCACAAGTTTGAGCATGTTGTGCCTTCATTTTCATTAAATTCTACTAACTAATTTCTTTCTTTATTTCTTCCTTGACCAAGTTATCATTGAGTAGCACAATGTTCAGCTTTCATGTATATATGGGCTTTCTGTGGGTTTTGTTGTTATTGAAGACAAGCCTTAGTTTGTAATGATCTGATAGGATGTATGGGATTATTTCAGTCTTCTTGTATTTGTTTAGGCCTATTTTGTGACTGATTATATGACCAGTTTTGGAGAAGGTACCATGAGATGCTGAGAAAGAGGTATCTTTTTTCTTTTAGGTAAACTGTTATATAAATATCTGTTAAATTCATTTGGTTCGTGTTAGTTTTACTGTATCTGTCTTCAGTTTCTCTTTCTGTGACCTGTCCATTGATAAAAGTGTGGTGTTGAAGTTTCCCACTATTATTGTGTGTGCTGCAATGTGTGCTTTGAGCTTCAGTAAAGTTTCTTCTATGAATGTGGTTGCATTTGCATTTGGAGGATAGATATTCAAAATTAAGAGTTCATATTGGTATATTTTTTTTCTTTGATTAGTATGATGTGTCCTTCCTTATCATTTTGATAATTTTTGGTTGAAAGTCAATTTTATTTGATATTAGAATGGCTGCTCTCACTTGTTTCTTGGGACCATTTGCTTGAAAAAGTTGTTTTCTAGCCTTTTACCCTGAAGTAGTGTCTGTCTTTGTCTCTGAGGTGAGTTTCCTGCATAGAGAAAAATGCTGGGTCCTATTTATGTATTCATTCTGTTAGTCTATGTCTTTTTATGGGTAATTGAATTCATTGATATTAAAAGATATTAATGAATAGTGATTGTTGTTTCCTGCTATTTTTGTTGTTAGAGGTAGAATTATGTTTGTGCACTTATCTTCTATTGGGTTTGTTGCCAGAAGATTACTTTCTTGTTTTTCCTAGGGTATAGTTTCCCTCCTTGTTTTGGAGTTTTCCACCTATTATCTTTTGTAAGTCTCAATTTGTGGAAACTGTTGTGTGAATTTGGTTTTGTCATGGAATAACTTGGTTTCTCTATGGTGATTGAGAGTTTTGCTGAATACAGTAGCCTGGGCTGGCATTTGTATTCTTTTAGGATACATATGACATCTGCCCAGGATCTTCTAGCTTTTATGGTCTCTGTTGAGAAGTCTGATGTGATTATGAAAGGTCTGCTTTTATTTGTTACTTGACCTTTTTCCCTTACTGTTTTTAATATTTTTTCTTTGTTTTGTGCATTTGGTGTTTTGAGTATTATGTGATGATAGGAATTTATTTTCTGGTCCAATCTATTTAGAATTCTATAGGCTTCTTGTATGTTCATGTGCATCTATTTCTTTAGGTTAGGGAAGTTTTCTTCTCTAAATTTGTTGAAGATATTTACTGGCCCTTTAAGTTGGGAATCTTTGTTCTATTCTACACCTATAATCCTCAGGTTTTGGATTTCCAGGATGTTTTGAGATAGAAGCTTTTTGCATTTTCATTTTCTTTGACTATTTTGTCAATGTTTTTTATGTTATCTTCTGCCTCTGAGATTCTCTTCTAGCTCTTGTATTCTGTTGGTGATGCTTGCGTCTATGACTCCTGATCTCTTTCCTATAGGGTTGTCTCCTTTTGTGATTTTCTTATTGTTTTTATTTACATATTTAGATCACAGATGGTTTTGTTCAATTCCTTACTTGTTTGGTTCTGATTTCCTGTAATTCTTTAAGGTCTTCTATGTGTTTAACAGTGTTCTCCTGTATTTCTGTAAGAGAGTTATTTATGTCCTTAAAATCCTCTATCATCATCATGACATGTGATTTTTAAATCCAAATCTTGCTTTTCAGGTGTGTTGGAGTATCTAGGACTTGCTGTGTTGGGAGAACTGGGCTCTGATGATGCCAAGTAGTCTTTGTTTCTGTTGCTAAAGTTTTTGTGCTTGCTTCTCACCATCTAGTTATTTTTGGTGTTAGTTTGTCTTGCTCTCTCTGACTTGCTTTTCTCTCCCCTGGGCCTGTGAGCCTGTGATCTTAGGAGTGAGAACACTCCTGGGACCAGCTCTTTCCAGGCAGGATTTGAGTATAGAGCACTGTGGAATAGCCTTAGCTCTGTGCACAGATGAAGACTGGAAGCCTCTTCACTTCCTTTGATACTCAGAAATACTTTTCACTTAGTATTTTGAGAATTTTAACCCACACAAAACACACTCTATGTTTTTGTTTTGTTTTGGTGTGTGTGTTTGTGTGTGTGTGTGTGTGTGTGTGTGTGTGTGTGTGTGTGCATGTGCGTGCTTTTCTTGGCTTTTAGTTTTTGTTTATTTTCATGTATTATGGGGAGAGAAAAAAGAATGTGAAGTTCGGTAGGTAGAGATGCTGGTTTGGTAGAAAGATGTTTATTACTAAATAATAAAAATAATTGTAAATAGGCTTAAAAGATGAATAAACAGTCATAGCTTATAAGATACATCCAGCTTGTTAAATTTACAATAAACCTCAGAATAAGTTCTCTTGATCTGTAATACTCTCATTTCTCCAAATGAATTTAGACAAAGAGCTAAGCTATTCCAAACTGATATTCATCTTTCCGAAAGTAAATCTATAATTACTTGGTATTTTGATACTCTGTCAGCAATACAGTATGAAATATTAAAGTCAATGATGTTCTTATAGTAGTGACAATTCTGAAGCCAATAAATATACTGCAGTTAAAGATATCACTGAGCATACTGCTGCAGGGAAATCTTCAGCCTTAGATGGTATAGTTACATCTACAGTTAGACTGCATCTTACTTACTGGTGTGTGTGTGTGTGTGTGTGTGTGTGTGTGTGTGTGTGTGTTACTCTCAGATCACAAGGATAGAGAGCTGAGGAAAATATATGTAATGATAAAATTTTGTTGTGCATTTCTACTGTTCAGTCTTCACACACAGGACTTTTATACAGACTTTCAAGAGAGCATGGCTTGTTTGTTTTCCATGTCTGATCATATGTTTTTGTGTATTACTATGTTGACACTGCATTATTAAAGGCTGGCTATTGTATCTGGAGGAATCCACACCTACATCCCTACTTGATACCTGCTTTTCTAATGTGATACATTGCTCTCTCTCACTGTCTCCCCTTGTTTGGGTCTGTCTCTCTGTCTTTCTCCATTCATGTACCTACGTACCTACCTACCTATCTATCTACCTACCTACCTACCTACCTATCTATCTATCTATCTATCTATCTATCTATCTATCTATCTATCTACCCATCTATCTCCTCTTCTTTTTTCACCTCTCCTCTTCTCCTTTTCTCCACCTCTTTCTTCTGTTGTCTGTTGAATGAAGTGGTCTATTCTTTCACATTAAATATAACTTTAAGACCATAATTACAGCATTCTCTCTTAACTGAGCTGTGTCCCGCGCTACCGTCTAGCCAGCAGGAACGCACACGGAACACCCGGATCCTTCTGCAGCAAAGTGTTTATTGCATCTTGAAGAGGAAGACCAGGAAGCCCCGCCAGCTGTCGCTTATATAGTCCCCAAAGCTTCGTGTCCACATCTAATTGGTCGCTTACTCATGATCTCACTGGCATGCCCCGGGGTGGGCAAAGACTTGGCGCGAACACACTCTTGCACATGCGCACAGTTTGATTACAGAGAGGGGCCAGGCTGCCGCAACAGAAGTCAGCGCCATCTTGTGATGGCAAATGCTATCTTGGCTTTCCACAGAGCTGGGTGTGTTCCATTTTCTCCTGTTACCTTCATTCTGTCTCTCATTCTTGACTCAGTAATTCAAGAAATCTCTACTGAACTCCTATTTTTTCTAGGTATAGTTACAGAGCCAAGGACACAAAGTCCAGCTAATGAATGCCCCTGCTTTCTTGAATTTCTCAGGTCAGTGAGGTAAAGAATAAATAGTAAAAATGTATTGACTTTTACAAGTAGCAAAACCTAATGTTTATAAAATAATTTGTGGAAATTGCCAGTGATCTGGGCCTAGAATTCAGGTGCAAATCTGTTTTAAACAGGTTTACATAAGGAAGTTCTTGTAAGATGTGCATTTTCTTTTTCTCATGTTATTAGATAGCATATAAAGTTGTATAAAATATTACAATTTGTTCTCACTTTTAGAAATGTTTTAAAAACCTTCATTTATCACTTAAGCAATACCCTAATCATTCAGTTTCATATGTTCAATCTGTACATGTTTGGGAATAGCCTGTAGGTTTTATGTTGCTGACATAACTTTATTGCATTATTACTTGATTGGATACCAGTCACTGTTTCATTCTTTTTATGTATTTAAGTATTGCTTTATGATCTACAACTTGAATTTTAAGAAAATTTCATAGACTGTTGAGATCTGTGGGTTCAGCAGCTGGACAGAGCATCCTGTAGGTGTGTGTTCAAATCATCTGGTCTGTAATTGGAGGAATGAACTCTGAAAGGTCCTTGTTAGATTCGTTTTTCTTTCTGAATGGCCCATGTACTGATGAACATTAGAGACTGAACCACCCATTACTGTTGCATCTAGAGCTGTCTGTCCATTACATCTAGTAGTATTGGTCTTAGGGAACTGTGTGCATCAAAGTCACTGATACACACATGTCTGTCATTATTGTAATTTCATGACCTGTAATTTATGTCATTAATGTGTGAGAATCGTTATCCTTCTGACTAGTTTCAGTGTGGCGTGTGCTTTGCCCCATGTGAGTGTAACTACTGTTGCTTCCACTCGGCTCCATTTACTTAGAAATCTATCCTCTGCCCTGTCACTTTTGGTCTCAATGGGTCTGTCTTGGGATGATGAGTTTCTTCTAGCATCAAAAAGTTAGACTTTGGAGGTTTTGTTTGTTTGATTGATTGATGGGTTTTTTTAATCCATTCATCCAGTCTGTCTCTTTTAATTAGAAATGTGAGACTGTTTACATTTGAGATTTTTGCAATAGTTTAAATGAGAAGTTTTAAATGGTTTAAATGAGACACCCACACCCCCAGACACACATAGTCTCACACATTTGAACATTTGGTCCCAGTTGATAATTCTGTGTGTTGCCGGAGAAGATGCATTACTAGAGGTGGAATCTGAGGTTTCAGAAGCCACACCAGCATTCCTAGCTATTCTTTACTTCCTGCTTGCAGTCTTGAGATGTACACCCTCAGATAAAGGCTCCAGCCACCGCACCTGCCTGCTGCCATGCTCCCTGTCCTGGTGGTGACGGACTTTTATCCCTTTAGGACTGTAACTCCAGATAAAGCCTTCTTTCTCTATAGGTTGCCTTGCTGTGGCATTTTTATCATGGCAGCATAAAAGTAACTAATATTGACTTTGTTTTGAAGGTCTACACTAATTTCTTTGTCTTAGAGATATGCTACATTAGTTGGTCAATAATGCCTGATTCCCCGTTATCTTAATATTTCTGCTTTGTTGTGTTTGGTTTTTGAGTTTTTATCTTTCCTGAGTTCACTTGTGCAGATCTTTCTGTGTTATCCATATGTAGAAATGTGTCCTTTACATGTCCTTCTCTTCTGCAGCACTGTGTCAGGGTCATAGATCTGTTAGTTTGTCTTCACTCTGGCAAATCTCCACACTTATTCTACAATTTAAAGGATAATTTTTGATGGATTCAGTCATTCTGTTTAGCAAAAATTTTATTTCACTGCCTGAATACCATCCCCTAGTCCCCTATTCTATAGAATTTTTACTTAGACATCTGCTCCTGCTCTGATGTGGTTTTCTTTATAAAAAACAACTTTTACACTTTTATCTTAAAATACTCAGTATTATTTATTACCTCATCACTTTTATCTTTTTACTATTAAATAATAGGGAGAGGTTATTTTCTGATCATGTCTGTTGGGTTCATAATTCCTCTTGCCCTGAGATGTTTGTAGGAGAGTTTCTGCTACAATTCACTGTATGGGATTTCTACACTATAATGCTATTTCTTGGTTCCTTCTTTTACATCCGAGATTCATAGAGTCCTAAATATTACATTGTTTTTTATTACTGTCTGAATGTAATCATACCTTAACTATGTCTCCGATACCTGAATTTTTTCCCTACTTGGTCTGCTTCATTGGCAATGCTTTCCTTGAGTTTTTCCACTTGATCTTTTGATTCATTTCAAGGATCTTCAACTGCTTTATTTGTTAGAATTTCTGTTTCCTGAATGTCCCTTCTACATTATTAAGGTTCTCCTAAGTCTTGAGTGATGTGTTTATTTCATTAACATATTTACTTGAGTCTTCCATTAGGTCATCTATAATAAGAACTGGGCTTTTGGATTCTTATTGGATATTTTAATTCTTTTAACACCTTTAAATTCCTCTATTGAATAGTTATAAACTTTTGGGTGAGCCACTTTTGTGATCTAGCACACTCTTGTATCCTGTGTTGTGAGCATTTTCTGGGATCCTTATCTTTTTCTAGCTTCGTACAGTAGTATTGTTGGTGATCTGACTCATTGGGGGCTTGGTCCCTACAACAATCAGAAGGATAAATGTAAGTTGCCCCAATAGCAACAATGTCAAAGCAAATACAGTGACACAGTAACAAGTAACTAAGGAAACAGAAACTGCAACACAACCAGCTCTACAGGAGGCAGGGAGGCAAGAATGAGAACGGTGTAGAAGAAGCTATGAAACTCAAACCAATAAATAAAACCTTAGTTAGAACAAAAGTAAAATATAATGGGATAGTAGAAACATGAAAGGTTAAAAAAAAGTGAGACTCAATAAAACAAAAAGAAGAAATAACAAAATGATGTAAGAAGAAAGAAAGCAAAAGATAAAAATTACTGATTACAAAAAGCACAAAAACAAAATTGGGTAAGAACCATAGAGAATGAAATAAAAGTAAATAAATAAAATATAAAAAATGCTAGTGATATAGTCAAAGGACAAAAACTGGAGACATTATTTCTGGCCCTCTAGTGTTTGGATTTTCCAGGTTTAGGGACAGGGTCAAAGCTGTAGGTAGAGGAAGTTTCTCTCTGCTTCCAGTGCACACGTTCCTGTGCTGAGTATGGGGTAATTGTGAATTTTCTACCTGTCAGTTAGGACCTTCTGCATGTCTCAATATGTGCAACAGACAGGAGAAGACCATCTGTTGACCAATATTCAAGGTATGGGTGTCCTCTGACAGAATTGGGGAACTGGAGAAGCCAAAATAATTCTGCACTGGAAGTGGAGAAACAAATGGACTGGCGAAACCCCTCCATCCATAATATCTCAGTCAGCAAAGGCTGGGAACATTCGGCCGAGTGAGGATGTCATGATTACAGCAGGAGATTCTAAACTAGTCCAGCAAAAAGAATGAAAATCACACAGAGGATGGCTGGGCATGGAAAGTCCTTGCTACACAAGCCTGTCAACCTGTGTTCTATCACTGGAACCCACAGTGGAAAAAGACAGACTCCCAAGTACTGTTCTCTGACTTCTATATGAGTGCAGTGTCATACACACACTCACTCACACACACACGCACACTCATGCACACATGCACATGCATGCACACACACACACTCCATATAATAAAATAATAATGATGATGATGATGATAATAATTTGAAGAAAGTGAAGAGGAGGAGGAGGAAGAAAATGAAGCAACCTAAGACCTGTGTAGGGAGACTACATTCGGAAAACAATCATAAGAGAACAGACGTAAAGAACAAGAAGCTGACCGAGTAGGTCCCGTGATAGCTAAGGTACCTGAGAAGGAAGGAGACAAGGGGTAATCCCACCAGCATTGCCAGAAAGATGGGGTTGTTTTTCACTTACTGCTGTGACTGAGTGGAGGCTCGAGGAGAACCCATGGCCCCGTGTTCCTAGTGTCACAATTATGTGAGAACAGCCATTGGTGAATACCAGGGTCTCTCATTGCTTTCTGTAGGAATCCAGGCTTTGTGTAACCATGAGTTAGTCTTAATTTTCCAGCCAAGGTACGTTAAACTGCCTTGTGTATTCAGGATGCTATCCAGAGGTCATGTTGGAGAGGTCAATGATCTTTGCCATCTCCAGAGATAGTCGTGGCTAAGAAATCTAACTAGAATCCGCTGTCCTTTATACGAAGATAATAAAATGCGAAGCCAACACTGTGATAGAGTTGCAGGTTCACTGGTGCCAATGAGCAGCTGCCCTGTTTGTGTTTCATCTTGAAAGGTCTTCTGCTGAGAGTAAGGGTTTTGAGAAGAATAATTAAAGGCAAGAAGCTTAAGGGCCCTCTAAATAGGGGAGATTAAGAGACTTGAATTATTTATTATCTAGAAATGAGGAATGACAAGAGAGATAGATACAAATTAATGAGTGGATTGTGAAATCAATTGGCCATTCTTCTTCATCATGGCGAGAAAGGAAGAAGAGGAAGCTATGAATTGAAAGGGCTAGTAACAAATGCAAAATTAATGACAGACATGCCCTGTGGTGCTTCATTCAAGGATGCAAAAATACATTTCCATGCCTTTTTACTGAAGAACATGAAGCTCTTTCAAGACAGAATTTTCTCTCAAACTTCCAGTTCATGATTGTTTATTCCCACCACCACCCCATACTGAGCTGAGTTTTAGAGAGGTCTACCGAAGCCAGCTCACAGAGCACCCGGGGACTGCATGTGGGCAGAGCTGCATGTTGTCTCACTTGGAGCATTTGGAACAGGTTTTAATCAGTCAATAGTCACCTCACCAGACAACCATAAAGCATCTCATGGGTAATTGTCCCCGAGGAACTGGTGTAATAAGCTATGCCTAGAAGACATGGCCTGGCATCCCCTGCTGGCGGAAATTCAGAGTGCAGATGCAACTGGGGCAGCTGTGGAGACAGCAGGCTCTC
Organism: Micromys minutus; assembly: GCF_963924665.1. NCBI lineage: Eukaryota > Metazoa > Chordata > Mammalia > Rodentia > Muridae > Micromys > Micromys minutus. The sequence goes on along the minus strand of NC_137983.1, from coordinate 54,573,828 downwards.
CAAAATCATGTTTGTCCCTTGTGTTGTCCCTTACAGAGACTCCAGGTCTGTTTCCAGTCCCTTTTAATCCTGATGTCTTGCTTACCCTGTCTCGACCTGAGCATGTTTCAGGGACACACCATTTCTTGGTTTGATAAATGGCAGGATGGCAAAGCAGAGACTTGATCAAGTGTTGAACTTTGGCTATCGCTGCCTCTTGAAATATATTTGAATGAATGAAAAAGTTAGAGTGTGAGTAAATGTGTGTGTGATTTGTGGCTGGCCTCTAGACATGTTCTGTCGCTGAAACTGTGGGTGAAAATAGAGGTATTCCATGCCTTTACAGAGTCTGTGGCCAGTGGAGCAGGAGGAAGAATATTGACTGATGTGTTATTTTAAGAGTTGGAAGAAGGCTCTGTATGGAAAGTGCTTTGAATCCAGATGGAGTGGTGTATACCTGTAATCTCAGTGCTCCTACAGGAGACAGAGTGGTGTGTATCCGTAATCTCAGTGCTCCTTACAGGAGATGGAGTGGTGTGTACCAGAAATCTCAGTGCTCCTTACAGGAGATGGAGTGGTGTGTACCTGAAATCTCAGTGCTCCCACAGGAGATGGAGTGGTGTGTATCTGTAATCTCAGTGGTCCCACAGGAGATGGAGTGGTGTGTACCAGAAATCTCAGTGCTCCTTACAGGAGATGGAGTGGTGTGTATCTGTAATCTCAGTGCTTCCACAGGAGATGGAGTGGTGTGTATCTGTAATCTCAGTGCTCCCACAGGAGATGGAGTGGTGTGTATCTGTAATCTCAGTGCTCCCACAGGAGATGGAGTGGTGTGTACCTGTAATCTCAGTGCTCCCACAGGAGATGGAGTGGTGTGTATCTGTAATCTCAGTGCTCCTACAGGAGATGGAGTGGTGTGTATCTATAATCTCAGTGCTCCCACAGGAGACAGAGTGGTGTGTACCTGTAATCTCAGTGCTCCCACAGGAGATGGAGTGGTGTGTATCTGTAATCTCAGTGCTTCCACAGGAGATGGAGTGGTGTGTATCTGTAATCTCAGTGCTCCCACAGGAGATGGAGTGGTGTGTATCTGTAATTCCAGTGCTCCTACAGGAGACAGAGTGGTGTGTACCTGTAATCTCAGTGCTCCTACAGGAGATGGGAGGTAGCAAGAAGACCACCTGCAGGTAAATAGGTGACGAGCCAGGCATGCTTAGTGGTGAACAAAACCAGAGCCTGCCTTAAACAAGATAGAAGGTGAGGATTGGTACCCAAAGTTGTCCTCTGACATCCATATGACATCCTTGACACACACATGCCCATACTCACCTTCACATGCATAATACATACATGCATGCATGCATACATACGTACGTACGTACATACATACATACTGCATATATGTGTGGATACACACATTACATACATACAAAATGAAACAGGAAATATAGTCTTAATCATTAATACATAATTACAGACAGTCACCATTGCTTCACGTCAGGTTTTCTGACATATTCAGAGGAAAGACAGTAAAATGCAAGGATTCAGTTCAGTGGGTCAAAAAGACCTAAGAGAGCCAGGCTGACACTCTTCTCTGGATGCTGGTCCCTAGTTCTCAGCGTCCACTGGCTTCTGCTTCTCTCACTTGCCATATGCATGTGAGTTTCAGTCCTGTGACTAAATCTGCAAACAGGCACTTTGACTTCCCAGGCATTAGTTTACATCCTTGATCCCAGAAGGAATTCAGACAATGCTTGGTTTAATAGTGGTTGATTGATTGGGAATATTTATATTCTGTCCTAAGTATAATACATATTGATCAGGAAACAGGAAGCTATCTGAAACCTGAGAGTTTCATTTAAAACTGACTTATATGTAACAAATATGCCATGCATTATTTAAATCTTTAGTGCTCCTGGGAGATGTATGACCATGGCAAAGAGAGAACAGAGCAGCTGGTGAGATGGCTCAGTAGATGAAGGATGCCAAGATTCAACATAAGTTTGGTCCCTAGAACTGACATGGTAGAAGGAGAGATCTGACTGCCATAGGTTGTCCTCTAACCATCACCCAAGATATAAGTAAATATAATTATTAATAGAGAGGGAGGAAGTTGGGGAGATGGCTTAGCCCTGCTGGGCACAGCCCCTGTAAATACATGGAATCATCTATACATGTACTAACTCATACACTAACTTATTCATTCATTCAAATATGTTTTAAAGGGCCTCCATAAGCAAAGTTCAGCACTTAAGTCTTTACTGGCTACTTTGCAAGAGGACCCAAGTTTGAGTCCCAGCACCCACATGGCAACTTACAACTATCTATAACTCCAGTTCCCGGGGATCTGATTTCTTCTTATGGTTTCTGTGGACACTGAATAAATACTTTACATACATACATGCATGCATACATGCATACATGCATACATACATGCATACATGCATACATGCATACATACATGCATACATGCATACATACATAAGATATATTTTTTCTTAGAAGTGTAAACCAGATGTCATAGAAGTGTGTGCCCCAGAACAGCACTGACTTCTACATGAGTTGCTTGCTGGCTGTTGACAAAATGTTATTTGTAATGGCTTAAATACAGAAGGTAATTATTGGCCCTCCTGTCTATAAAACACCCTTGATACCTAGAAAGTCTAAAGCTGGATTTATTTTGCCTTTTGTTACTGCAGATGTTGGTATCTGAGAATGAAACTAAAACAATTCTTCTTCTCCATCTGCCTCTCCCTATCTCTTAAAAGTTGTAGGCTTTGATATCAAATACCTGTGTCTCAGTGGGATGATCTTAAGGTACGATATGCCTACAAAATAACTCTTCCAAGTATTATTTTTATCAATTATACCTCACAGAAGGATCCTGAGCTGTCCAAGCTAGGACCATACCCCCCAAAGGACCAGCCATTGACTCCTTTCAAGGATGAGCTATTATGATGGTCTCAGTCAACATCAGTTTTTAGTCCTGGTGGGCAGTTGTACCAGCAAAATTCCTGTTAACCCCACTAGAACCAGAATGATAAAGGAATGAGGTTTCTCCAGGGAGATGAGTTGTCAGGATTAAGCTTACACTGTTCTAGGTAGGAGGCAAATGGTTTGTTCCATGTTGGGAATAGGAGACAGTTGTAAGGTGTGGCCTAGTGAGGTGAGCCAGTGGAACAGTAGTTTGCAGTGACCTGTGGTGGGCAGGATTGGCCATAGATGGTAAATTCATAAATCTTGACCAGCTTCTCTCACACACTATTATTCTGTATTGGTGTTGAGGTAAATGGGTGTTTTGTACCAGCTTACGCTGGAAGACTAGGCACACGGTGTGTAGCGGGGTAAGTGAGCCCCAGGATAACCAGCACCTCCTGTTGGGCACTTAGATGATGCCTCTCCACACTGTCCTTTGTTCTGCTGTTGGCTGTGAGTCAAACGTGAAGACTTTGTTTCATCTGAAAGTTCTTATAAATCAACGTGCATAGCAATGGGAACCATTTTGACTTCAAAGTCTCTCCCCACCCTGAAGAGTACAAATTACAATCCTATTTTAACATAATATGTTTGTTGTAGAAAATGGCTAAATAAACATCGTGAATTAAAATTGAATGTAATTTTTCAATGTCTTCTCAGTTCCCTTAAGGGAACCAACATTTCATATTAAAGTAGTATTTTAAATGATTTATTTTAAGATTCAGAAATGTGTCTAAATACACGTTTCTCACTTGTAGCTGTGAAACTGGAATGCAGTTTTCAGTTATAATGAAGAACCTTGACAAAGAATGAGTAGAAACCCGTAATCTTTGCTGCCATATTCAAAGCATGCCTTGTTCTCCTTGGGACATTGCTTCAGGGATTGGAGCAAACTTTTTGTTCTGAAAGGTGCTGAAGCTGAGACTCCTGTGCTAGACTGCCTGGACCCTGAGCAGTGTGTTTCGTAAATACCTTATATGGTAGGAATAGGACTGGAGTTTAAGATGTTTATGAAGGACACATTACATTCGGAGATCAGGGTTACTTGGTATTTAGGACTCAATGAACTCAATGAGTATGTCAGAGAGCGAAGTCTATACCCCTATGTCAGAGAGCGAAGTCTATACCCCTATTTCAGAGAGAGAAGTCTACACCCCTATGTCAGAGAGAGGAGTCTATACTCCCTATGTCAGAGAGAGAAGTCTACACCCCTATGTCAGAGAGAGAAGTCTACACCCCTATGTCAGAGAGAGAAGTCTACACCCCTATGTCATAGACAAGTCTCCACCCCTATGTCAGAGAGAGAAGTCTACACCCCTATGTCAGAGAGAGAAGTCTACACCCCTATGTCAGAGAGAGAAGTCTACACCCCTATGTCATAGACAAGTCTCCACCCCTATGTCAGAGAGAGAAGTCTACACCCCTATGTCATGAGAGAGAAGTCTACACCCCTATGTCATAGAGAAGTCTCCACCCCCTATGTCAGAGAGAGAAGTCTACACCCCCCCATTGCATATAAACCCAAAGAAACCCACAGTACCTACAACAGGAGGAAGTGTGGAATCCACATTTATTAAACGCTACCTCAACTACACAGCCCCACTTTCTCTGATGTGAGCAGAGTGACTGTTGCAATCTTGAGAGATGACTGTGTACACCTGGAATTTAGAATTTCAAGCACCTCAACATAAACAGGACCGAGAGCCACATCATGACCTGCTCTGAGCAGCTATCAGTAGCAGGCTCTGATTTTTTGAAGCTGGACTTCTCTAGAAGTGGTCATTCTGAGAGAAAATTGGAGACAAGAGAGACTCTGCTTGCTCTTCATCTGAACTTTGCCCTCAGTTCCATTTTGTGGTTTGTCAGAGGCACAGAGAGGAAATCCACAGTTGAGTGTGGGTCTGAAATGATATGGGCCCCAGATCCCTAGGATGGTCAGAGCTGGGTGGGCTGTGACAAGCCAAACTTCTCAGTGTGATGAAAGTCCTTGGGCAGAGCTTCAGAACAGTGAGCCACTGTGGGCCTACCCAAGGCACAGGAAAAACCCAGCAGGTTTGATTCACCTGAAGATGGACTAGAATAGGTAGGAACAAGGTTCAGGGATTTTTGGGTTTTTTTTTTTTTTTTTTTCTACCCAGAAACAAGGACTGGAGAGTAAAAGTGATTTCAATCTGTATCACTAGGCTGTATGTCATGACCAAGTAACCTGTCATTAAAGAAACAGTAATAGAAAATCGGGGACAGAAATACAGACCCCACAGTGAATCTTTGTGTGCTTATTTCTTTTCTTCTGTAAAGAGAAAACCCTTATCAGATTTCCTCACTAGAATAGGTGGAAACAGTTGGATGGGGGCCCAAGAAATGTCCTCTAGGCACATAAATTTAAACGTTGGAAGGGATCTGAAAACCAGTTGCAAAATGTCTCTGACTTTCTTAAGTTTAATTTAAACTTTTAAAGATTGTTTAGATGTTTCATGACCCCCAACTTCCAGAAAAGAATTAAGCGAGATCTTGCTGAAATGTGTTTTCTTTCTATGCTTTGTTCCTCGAGGAAGGAAATATCCCTGTAACTCCATTTCAGAGATGCTAAGCTCTCAGTCTCCGAAGACGTCCCTGCTCCATTGTAGACTTACAGCTGTGAGAGGATGTAGCAATTATGCCCTTCTCTTTGAAAACCCTCATTGTGCTCTTTTTTGTTTGTATTATTGACATTTTTATGCAGAAAATAAAAAGACACAAAAAGCCTCTAGATCCTGTAACAATGAATGCTACGAATAAGGATCCGAGGCAGGAGTTGCAGTATGTCTTATATGTATTTGATTATGTCCCTTGGAAGCAAAATCTGAGAGGTCTATTCAGAAGTACTATTTGTCATAGGACTGCTATCAGGGAAAACAGGGAAGGGAATGAAGGTAGAAGAACATGAACAGGAAAGAAAACTATGAACCTGGCAAAGACTGGAACCAACCCATACTCCCTGCTCTGAAGCAGATTGTCCATTTCTCACTAAGTCAGGCAGATAGTCTGTGTGCTTTCAGTGACTGTGATTAATAACAGGCAGGAGGTCTTTTACTCTCTGAACTGTGTAGGTCAAAGGAAACAGGTGTGAGCCCAGCCAACAGTGTGATCTGGGTGGAGCCACATCAAATTTTGTCCTGGGCCGAAGCCTCCTCCTCTACACACAAGCTGGTGTCCTGAAATGCAATTCACCCCCTAATTTTACATAAATATATTTTCTTGCTTACAAATTATAAAACGCCTTTTCTTTCATTTCATATGGAAAACTGCAGTATTTTTTATTTTATTTCCAAGATTGCCCTTTTGTTCGGGAATTTGAGTAAAAGGCTTTGTATTCCCGATTCTGCCAAGAATACACTGAGCTTACTGTCAGATTTTTTTTTCTTTTCTGGCTAGGTCAAGCCCACTTATGAAAAAAATTGCTCTGAAATCTACTTCAAAAACTCAGAAAAGCCATCTGTCACAGGAGACAAGCCATTCTCCTGTGTTGCCTTTGAGATCAGGGTGTGGCTCAGGCCAAAGTGCTCAAAGGCAGAAGCCTCGAGGAAACATAGTCTAACTTTGCTTAGAGTGTGGCAAGGCTTTGGCATGTAAAACCATCCAGAGGGTCCTAATGAACCACAAATGTGACCTAAACTGTCAATATGCATTTCAGCAAGCCAATAGAACCACCAAGTGATTTTACTAAACAGCTGAAGAGGTCAACAAATGGTCATAAAATTTGGTTTGTTTTTGTTTTTCTATGTTTCCTTTTATGTCACAGTGGTGCTTGTAGTTGACTCTCTTGGGAAATCTGCCCTATGATAAATAAACAAGCCGTAACCAATCAAAGTTCCCATTTCCACCGAACCAGTGCTCCACTGTTGAGGCAGGAGTGGTGAAAGTTTTCATTCAGAAATATCAGTGTTCCCAATGCACAGGCCAGCACTGTGGAAAACAACCAAAGCCCAATATCACCTCAGTTGATAACTGTTGAGACCCTGAGCTCCCAACCACCGATGGCCAAGAACCAAGGACTTCTTCCTCAGTCAGTTCAGGGTATGGGTGCATTGGTGGGTGGCTCCCCTTTTGGCAGTGGCAAAGGGCTCTAAGTGTGGCACTGGGGATAAGTGGCCTCCATGGGCGCAGTGCTTAGAGACATCAATCTGAAAGAAGCAGCAATAACAGCATCAAATGCTAGAACACCACGGGCCAGTCTTGCAACTCTGGAAATGGCATGTGTTTCTAAGAAGAAAAGCTGATTTTGTGCGCATCTGGTCATTCTCTGTCACAGTAAAAACTGCACTCTGGCTTTCTGCAGGCAGAACTGTTATATGTATCCATCTGCATGTTGTCGGCAGAGTCAGTCCATGTGGGGTTCCACACGGGATTGCGAGCCAGCAGAGACTGGTCCCTATTAGCCCTGGCCCTGTTGAGACCCAGAGGAGCCTGGGAGACTTTGTCATGATGCAGTAGGAAAACCTTGTCTGCACTCAGGGTACACATGTAGAGACCTGTGCAGTGTTGGGGGTAGCCCATCTCATGTCTTTGCCCCAACCCATCTTTAGCAGATCCATAGGACATAGGACCATGTTCAGCATCCTGCTTATAGACTTTACAGATATTCAGTGACTGTATAAACCTGTGTTTCTCTTAACTGTTAGTTTTAATATTAGCTGTCAGACTGTCAGACTCTCTGACATGGGTTACTGTTGATTCACCTATAATTACAAAACATCACAACACATCAAACACTTCCAGGCTATAATCAACCTACAGACTAAGAAAAGTCAAAGCATAGGTTCTATTTGACAATAAACAAGTTATACTGAGACATGTGCATAGAAATGTCACAAGGGAATCCACTACCTTGTATGATGACCTAAAATTTAATAAGAAGAGAAGTATACTAGAAATTGGTATACATGAATCTGAAACTTAGCAACTGTGGCAATAAAGACAGAGAAATTGTTGACAGTCACAGCTGCTGACCCCTTTGGAAGCCTGTCAAGGGTCACTCTACCTGTCATGTTTGTCACTGCAGAGTCCTTGGAAATCAGTCGACACTTTCACCAGAAGACCACTCTGTTTATTCGATTATCCCTTCTATCAACACCATGCTCATTAGCACATGGCCCCTGGGATACAGCTCGCTTCTGTAGGTTTTCCTGTAGCTTGACCGTCCCCTGGGTATCTAATGACAATTCAGGACAGTCATAGAAGCCAAAATGTCAAGAGCTCAACGTCAGTAAGTCAAACTTGGTCCAGTCTCCTGAATGAGCCACTGAGACACTTCCTGATTAACTCTCTGACCTCTGTCACTCCAGTCAGGGCTCTCATTAGCCAGCTTTCCATAGTCTGTCATACGGCAAAAGCGGCCAGCGCCTCTCCCTGTTGAGGCTGTGACATAGGGGTGTAGACTTCTTACCACTCTTGCATGCCTCCTTCTCCTTGGTGGCAGCAGACAGCTGCGTGCGGCACACCGTGCTTGCTTATTTGCTGTGAGTTTATGGGATGCTCTTTTGACGTCAGCAGCCAAACATGTCTCAGATCCTAGAAAAGCCACACCTTCTCTGAAGTCTTGTGTTCTTTAGCACATTGTGTGTATGCAAGAACAATGTAAAGTAGCCGTGAAAGCAGGGTGGCACACACAGCCTCTCCACGGCATGTTCTCTTAATGCAACACAGAGCAGTCTTTTGATGGCGACAGGAGTCTTCTTCAAGTTAAGTCTAGAATTGGCCACATTGTATACATGTGTAGCGAGTTGTTAATATGTTTTGGACTTTGGCATGCATACATTAAGAAGAAAGCATGCATTTGGAGGTGGTCATACAAGCCGGTAACTTCAATGCTCTAGAAGCTGAGGCAGGAGGATTATTAGGTTCGAGGGCAGTTGGGGTAAGTAACACAGTTCCTGGATAGTCTAGACTAAATCCTGTCTTAAAGCATTAGGTTTAAAAAAAATGTTTTAAGTCCAGAGAAGACTCTGGAGTTGCCATGCCTGATAACCAAGGCTGGATCCCCAGAACTCACACGCTGGAAGGAGAGAGCCAACTCCAGCGAACTGCCGTCTGGTGTTCACACACTCATCCTGGCGCAGACACACCCACTCCTGTTCAAAGTCAGTGAATGCAAACAAATGGAATGGATTTTTTTAAAATTTAAGAACACCTAGACACTTAGCTGAATATATGAGCCAGATTTCATAATTCATAATAGCAACTTTCTGTTGGTCACACATTTTAGTCACATGGTAAATGTGTTTGTGCAGGTTTGACCCCTGGTGCTTCCCATGGTTTCTTAGGACAAAATGAAAAGGTAAAGTGTTTGAAATTCCAGAATGAAGAATTCAGTCAGGTTAGTCACCATATCAGTAAGGCAATGGTGATGCTAACCACAGTGTTTTGCATAATTTTGAGATGATAAAAATAAATGTCTGTGCCAACTCTGTATTGTACTTAACCATACTTAGGTCTCTTAGGAACAAACGCTTCTTATCACGTGGAAAAGAGGTCAGCTGGGAGTTAGTGGGAACAGTGATTAACGCCATGGAAAACTGACTGCATGTTACAAGTTTTCCATTCCACTATAACGGCTGAAATGCCATGCAGTGGGAGACCAGTTCTATTAGGAGGGGTGGAAAGAACTGCAGGGGTGTGGCCTTTGTGAACATGAAGGGTTGCCAAGGAAGGGAGGAATAGGAACTGTATGTAAGCAATAGGAACTGTATGTAAGATTTTATCCCAGAATTCATCAGTTTAGTTGGTAGTATTTGGTCATAATTGAGTTTAACAGTTAAACCTTGAGGGCTTTCTGTACATTTATAGACATGATGAAGGGAATGGCTGGGTTCAAAGCTATGTTGAGGAAAGGTTCTGATTCAGTTATTACTATGAAGTTGTGGGCGTTGTTTGTTTCCCCTGTTCTGTAAAGTGGGCCAAGCTGCATTTGTGCATCAAGCAGGGAGGAGATATGGTGTGTAGGTTATTCCTGCTCTGCAGTGGGCATTGCAGATTCGGAAATGCAGGTGTAGTAAAGGTGGGCATTGGAGATTTGGGAATGCGGAAGGAATTGCAGAATCAGGAATGTAGCAGGCACTGCAGAGTCAGGAATGCAGTGAGAATCATAGAATCAGGAATGGAGTCAGCATTGCAGATTTGGGTATGTGGTAAGCATTACAGAATCAGGAATACAGTGAGAATTATAGAATCAGGAACGCAGTGGGCACTGCAAAGTCAGGAGTGCAGTGAGAATTATAGAATCAGGAATGTGGCAGTCACAGAATCAGCAACAGAGTGGGCACTGCAGAATAGGGAACGCAGCGGGCACTGCAGAGTGAGGAACGCAGCGGGCACTGCAGAGTGAGGAACGAAGTGGATGTTGTAGTGTCAGGAACACAGCGGGCACTGCAGAGTCGGGAACACAGTGGGCACTGCAGAGTGAGGAACGCAGTGGATGTTGTAGTGTCAGGAACACAGCGGGCACTGCAGAGTCGGGAACGCAATGGATGCTGTGGTGTCAGGCAGTGTAGTAGACAGTATAGACTCGCCTGGCCATGGACATCATTGTTGGTATGTGTGCGACGCTGACACGGAGTGAGAAGATACCTTGTGACTTTCCTCTCCTCTTTACTTCAGGTTGCTACCAGCTATGTAATGTCTTTCGATCTCATGAGATGGAAATTGACCAGTGCTTGCTGGAGTCCCTCCCCCTGGGCCAGCGGCAGCGGCTGGTGAAGCGCATGCGCTGTGAGCAAATCAAAGCCTACTATGAGCGAGAGAAGGTGTTCCGGAAGCAGGAAGGGCTCCTGAAGAGAATCAAGCCTGGGAAGAGCCAGAAGGTCCGCTTCGGCCTGGCTGACATGATTCAGGATGCTATCATTCACCACCACGACAAAGAGGGTATGCCTTCTCCTAAGAGATCTCTTAGCCTGCTTTTGCTTGTTGTTTCCAAGGGATATAAGAATGCTTTTATAAAAAGGATGTTCCTTCCGAAATATGGTTTGGAACGTCTTAAATGATATGTCAAAAATAAGTTTTTGGTGAAATGTTTGTATATAGCTTGAAAAAGGAAGTACCTATCTGAAAGGCAAGAAACTTCTTTTAAACTCACATTTTAACCCTTAACAAGACAAAGTTTTCTCAGATCAGTGGTTCTCAACCGGTGGGTCGCGACCCCTTTGTGGGTTAAAGAACCTTTTCGTAGAGGCTGCACATTCAATCTCCTGCATCTCAGATAATTACTTTACAATTCATAGCAGTAGCAAAATTACAGCTATGAAGTAGGAATGAAAACAGTTTTTGTTGGGGGGTGTCACCATAACTCGAGGAAGCGAGATAAAGGGTCACAGCATTCGGAAGGGTGGGAACCACTGTCTTAGAAGACGGCCGTGACTGCTCTTTTCATTCCCCTCTCATCCACATGTCTACAGCAGTGGCAAAGGCAGTTGCCTCGAAATTTGCAGAAGGTCAAGACTCAGGTTTTCTAAAACTCGTTTCCTGGGCAGCTACAAAGTTTCCTTGTCTTCGTAGCCGGTGAACAGCCTCAGATCTTACGTCTGGGTCTTTGACTAATTTTGTATCAGGATGGAGTTGAGCTTCAGTGTGGTCTACACTGGTACTCCCTCCGCTATGTGTGCAGCCAGGACTTTCTCCAGTTGGGCTTGAGTTTGGGCGTGTGTCAGGGAGGTCCCTATAGCATTTCATTGGTCTCTAGCCTGTTTTATGCTACCATTAGGCTGCTGGGAAACTTTGAAGTCCCTCTGAAGTTCTGCCAGATGTGCCCGTTTGTTCAGGGTGGCTTTGGCATTTTAAAAATCCTGGGTTAGGATGTGAAAATTTCTTAAGCATGCCCAATTAATTTCAACACCATGTATTTTTATCTCTGAGCTTCTTGCTTCTTTTTGCCACCTACTTTTCCAAGATTTAGTGGGAGAGAAATGCTCTATTTCTGAGTTATGTTATGATAAAACATGGTGTTCCTTTCACCAGATTAATGCATCTGATGCTTGGCCCCTGACTTGGTTTGGTTTTCTTGTGTTGTGAAGAGACACTGTGACCATAGTAATTCTTAAATATTTAATTGGGGCTGGCTTACAGTTTGAGAAGTTTAGCGCATTATCATCATGGCAGGAAGTATGGTGACATGTAAGGCAGACATAGTGCTGGAGAGGGAGCTGAAAATTCCATACCTTGATCTACAGGCATCAGGAAAAGAATTGTGTGCCAGACTAAGTGCAGCTTGAGCATAGGAGACCCCAAAGCCCACCCCCACAGTGACACATTCCTCCAACAAGGCCATGCCTCCTAATCATGCCACTCCCTCTGAGGCAGGCATTCCTACTCACATCACCATGTCTTACGGACTCTGTCCTTTGTAGCCAGAGAAACCCTAGGTATTTAGAGGAGTTAATAACCAATGTTGATGAAGGCTCAGAAGACTAGAATGCCAGCAGCAATGTTGGCATTGAAAATCATTTGAGGACATCCAAGTCTAAACTTTGGGTGGAGGCCAGAAATATTAAATTATTATGAAGAATAGGTTTGTATTTTGTCCATGTTCTGAGACTTTGGCAGACTATGTTTAAAGTTGGACGGGTCATTCTGTGAGAAGAAATGTCAATGGTTTCTCTCTGCTCTTAACCTGCTTTTCAGTGAGAGCTAAAATTAAAAGAATAACCAAGTAACAGCTTGGCAGGCCTTGGTTTCAGCAGAGATCAACATCAGGAAAAGAAGCCACATGTGCTTTTCAGGACTGCCAGGTGACTGACAGCCATGAGGGCATCTCTGGAGTAAGCTAGATCCTCACTGTCACAGCTTCCGAGAGATGAGAGCCTTGGAAAACTTCCTTTGAAAATGTGGCTCCTCTGGAATCCCTGCTCACGGGGGGGGGGGGGGGTACCCAGGAAGCTGTTTCTCAGGACTCTTTCCAGCACACTCAGCTGCCCAGGGAAGTCATGGTGGGGTAGGGGAATGAGCTACGTACTCAGCTTGCACAAGACTGTGTGCAGGCCACAGGTGTAGGGTTTACTGGAGTGGAAGAAATGCAGGAAAAACCCTAGCTGTGGAGACTGCCATCCAAAATTGGAAAGGAATCTGAAGCTGGGGTGGGGGACAAGCAGCATCGCTGAGGCTGGGGTTCCTGGAAGTGGCTGCAGAGAGGGATGTGCTCAGGGTGGTGAGGATGATGTCTAAATGGTGGCGAATAGCCCAGGATGTCTGAGGTGCCAAGTATGAGAGACACCTGCCCGGAGCAGCCAGGCCAGGTCAGATGTCCCATGGACTTAGATGGCAAGGCCACAGGTGCAGAGTTTAAAGGGCCCTGCGAACTTATTTTATAACCCAGGATATCATAGATGTTGGGCATGAACTTAATTTGCTGGGTTTCAGTTTTGGGGGTTCTCTTCCTTCTAGGTGTTCTTCTCTCTTCAGAAGGGGGGAAAACTATGCTAACCACCAAATACAGGCATATGTAACTTACTTTAATCTTCACCAGGGCTGACTGTTGAGAGTATATCTTGATTCTAAAAGGAGACATTGAGCTTGAATTTTTGAAAAAGTTTGGAATGATAAAGCTTTCAGGCTCCTTGGAGACAGAATGCCTGAAATTTTCATTATGAGTCAGCCTTGGGCTAAAGGGCCATGAATAAAACACAATGGCTTGAACCTGAGATGTTCCTCACAGGTTCATCTCTAGCTGCTTGGTCCCCAGTTCTTTGTCTTTTTGTCACGTGGTTGAATGTTTAGAAAGGAAGGTCTCACTGAAGGAAGCAGTTCACGTCTATGTGCCCTTGAATGTTACACATGGGCCCGTTCTCTTTCCTTTAGCATATTCACAGACAGGATAGGGCCTCTGCCCAAGGCCTAGGTCCAACCGTGGGTTGAAACAACTTGTGGTATAGCGTGACTCATTTTAAGTGGTTTTGTCACGGCAACAGCGCTGTAACTAATACAGTGTAAATGAAGACTTCTCAGACAAGCCAGGGGGATATCTACACCTTGCTAGCCTCTGATGCCAGTGGTTGACTGGAGCTAAGACGGACATCCTTCTCAATGTAGAAGTCACAATTTGAAATGGGAGGAGTGCAGAAACCCCAGGTTTTCTTTGTAGCTCACTGTAGAGGCTATTTCTCTGACCTGATTTTAATTTTTTAAACAATCTGGAAAATGCATGAACTTAAGAATATATCCATTTCCAAGGCTCTCAGACAGGGATTGTGAGTCTGGAGATGAGAGAGCTACCAGCATGCTGTGTGCTATGAAGGCTGCAATGAGACGCTCCGCCCTCTGTTTGCTTATCCCAGTAAAACCTCTCCTGGCTGAGATGTCACCTCATCTCATTTAAATGATCTGCTCCTAGGCCTTTATACACGGCACTGGCATGATCTGGTATAGCCTGAGAGACCCTTTGCCCTTATCCTGTTTACTCCTGAAAGGGCGGGTGCTTGGGACTGAACCTGAATCTTCACATGATGTCCACAGTGATAGAGAGCCCTTGCACTGCAGGTCTCTGATCTGGTGTTTACTGGGCAGCGTGAACTGGACATTCCATGCTGCAGGACCCTCTGAGCAGCTTCTCGTCTGGATGGTGTGAACTGGACATTCCATGCTGCAGGACCCTCTGAGCAGCTTCTGATTGAAGTTCTCGTGTCTGAGCCTCACCCATAAATGTGTTGGTTTAATTATCTGAAGTAGGTCTAGACACTTTTCAGAGATACCCATGAGACCGAGGTGCTGAAGGAGTTGATGCCCCCTCCGTGGGGCATTGGTAGGCAGGACAGAAGGCTCCAGTAGCTTTTAGTCGGCTGTATTATACCTCATGAAAGACCTAGATCTCAGCAAGCATTGGCGGAGAGCAGAAGAGTAGGAAGAGGAGACAATGTAGCATTGTGAGTTCAGACTGGGGTGAAGCTCGGTCACAAGGCATTGCCTAGCATGTGTAGGACCATGGTTTGAAAACAGAAGAAGAAAAGCTAGTCAACTTCGTAGAAATGTCAGAACAGCTAACATCACCCTTAGAGTTGGTTTGGTGTGAAAGCTGAGGTGTCAGGGTGGTGGCATGGGATTGGATCCACCCCTTTCCTGTTTGGTGCTGTCTTTTCCAGCATCTTATTAGACTTCCTTTACTTAGGGAATCCCTGTAGAGAGGATCTTGTATGAGCATCACCTGTTAATAAAATTCCTATGGCCAATGAGATGGAAATAGGCAGGGAAAGGAGGTGGGACATTGGCAGAAGAGGGGATTCTAGGTGGACACATGGTACCTGAGCACAGGTAACCAGCACATGTCAAAATTCAGGCTCAAATAACTGGGATATTGTAAGTTCTGATCTAGTCAGAGAAGAGCCTAGCTGTATGGCCAAGGTGTTGTAAATACAATTTGAGTCTGAGTCTTATTTCTGGGAGGATGAGATGGGGAGGAAGAACCAGAGTCTAACTTTTACAAATACTTATCTATACTGCTGAAGTCATGGTCCCAAAGTAACAACCTGCCGGGAAATTAATAACGGAAAACATGATTTGCCACCTCACAGTGTGGGAAGTTAGAAACCTGAGAGATGAGTGTGAGAGACTGTATTCCTTCTGCAGGCTCAGGGAAAGCCAGTCTCTGGGTTCCTGTCTTTCTGTCTTGTGGGGCTGGGTTCCAGAGGCCTCAGATGGAGATCTCTGATCCAGCTAGGTGTATGGGTTCAGGGGAAGGGGAGAGAGCTCAGGCAGGGAGGGGGAACCTGTTCTGCCTCTGTCTCCACTGGGCCACAATCTGGGCTGAGCCAGCAGGAGATTTCAGGAGAGCAGATCTCTATCCAAGCAGCGGTGTTACAGCCTTTGTGACAGAAGCTCTCAGATGATGGGGTAATTCCTGCACCTTTAATTCTGAACAGACCTCATATATACAGTTTGGGGATGGTTCAGAGTCTAACAACTGGTACTTCCTATTGGCTTGGCCTGAGCGCTTAGGAATACCTCATCTACATATTTGGGGGTGTGGTCCTGCTTCTGTCTTGAGCCCCCATGACTTGTGGTCATGTCCTCATTTTGGGTGGGGCTCTTGGGGCATGATTTATGCAAATCAAACCTCTCTACAGGGCTGTAGCTGTGTGATAGGGTCCTGATCTTTTGGGAGACTAGGAAGCTGCCTGTCATCCCTTAGCGTCCCCGGGCTTCAACTTTTCCCAACCAGGAATCAGGGTACCCTTCACAACCACAGCCCCACACTCTCTCTGTCTCTGTCTCTCTTTTCTCTGTGTCTGTCTGTCACTGTGTCTCTATGTCTTTGTGTCTCTGTCTCCCTGTCTATGTCTGTCTCTGTGTCTCTGTATCTCTGTGTCTCTGTCTGTCTCTGTGTCTATCTAACTGTCTCTCTGTGTCTGTGTCTGTCTGTCTGTTACTCTGTCTCTATGTGTTTATGTCACTGTCTCTCTGTCTCTGTCTCTCTGCTCTGTCTCTGTGTCTATGTCTGTCTCTGTGTGTCTGTCTCTGTCTCTCTGTCTGTCTCTTTCTCTTCCTCCCTCTCCCCTCTTTCTACTCTCATTGTGTTTTGTCATTCTTTTGTGTGTTTGAATGTCCTGGCTTTGCAGATCCATCACTGGACCACTGGGTTAAGGCCCACCCTATCCCTGGAAGGCTCTTCCTGACTTCATTACTGCCAGTCTTCCATGACCAGGCCCTGGTCACAGTTCTGATGGATATGATAACGCAGCACAGTATCTCACAGGGTGATTGGAAGGCTGAGTGGGACATGACAAGTATAGAGCATCTGAGAAGCAATGCGATCATTGCCTTCATCCCATTTCCAAGGGGACCGAGCAATCCAGCTACTCATTAATTCACACTTGAAACAGCTCTGAGCTGTGTGTCTACCTCCGCCTTCCTCCCCATAATTACAAATTCCTCATGATGTGTAGCAGGACTGCTCATGACATTCCTAAAACCCCAACCCCATTCACACACTCACAGTGAGTTTATCACTCCCTGAAATCAGACTGCAGCCAAGGTCATTACCCATGGCTGTAAACTCCCCCTAAAGCCACAGAGCACTTACTACTCAGCATGCATGCACAGTAGGGAGAGCTGTCAGATGTCATTTGAAGGTGCATGCTGGGATCTTAGAGTTCTCACAGCTACTGTTTGCAGGCCTGCAGAGGAGACTACCTCAGCCAAGGACACTCAGGTCCTAAGCTGTAGAATCAGGATCAGCAGCTCACTCTGCCCAGTTCAGAGTTCAGATCTCAGTGTCAGCCCCTAATGATGCAGCCACAGGGCACTCCCACCTCTGAAAACCTGTCCTACGGAGTTGGCTGTGTTCAAACCTTTTCCTTTCTGTCTACAAAAGATGGGGGGGTGTATTGTGACCAGATACTAAATAGAAGCAACTCAAAAGAAGAAAGCTCTGTCTGACTATGGAGCAAAGGTGACAGCCCATTGTGGCAGGGAGAAGGGGTGTTCATACCCCAAGGGACAGGAAACAGATAAAAGGAATGGGAACAATCTCATCTGCAGACACTAAACTCAGACACCATTGCTGATGCCAAGAAGTGCTTGCTGACAAGAGCCTGGTATGTCTGTCCCCTGAGAGGCTCTGCCAGAGCCTGACCAATACCGATGCAGATGCTCACAGCCAACCATTGAACTGAGAACAGGAACCCCAATGGGGGAGTTAGGGGAAGAACTGAAGGAGCTGAAGGCGTTTTGCAACCCTACAGGAAGAACAACAAAATCAACCAACCAGATCCCCCAGAGCCCCCAGAGACTAAACCACCAGCCAAAGAGCACACATGGTGGGGGGACCCATGGCTCCAGCCGCATGTGTAGCAGAGGACAGCCTTATCTCAAATCAAAAGGAGGAAAGACCCTTGTTTCTGTGGAGTCTCAAAGCCACAGAATAGGGGAATGCTAGGTCAGTGAGGCATAGGCTAAGAGTGGGTGAGAGAGCTCCCTCATAGAAGCAGGGGAGATGGGATGGGATGGGATGGGGGTTTTGCAGAATGGAAACCAGAAAGGGAGATATCATTTGAAATGTAAATAAATAAAATAATCATTTTTTCTCCAAAAAGGAATGCTGAAAGGACCAGATACAGTTCCCAAGGATGTACCTCTTGGGGACCCACTTCTTCCAATTATACCCCAATTCTTAGTTTCTGTCACCTTCATTACAATGCCCATATGAGTCTTTCAGGGGACTAGCTAATAGTGGGGGCAGAGTTCTGATTGCCTCCCAGCCCATGAAGCTGTCAGGCAGACCTCCAATGTACAGGCCTGTGAGGGACGTTTCATGAATCCACAGCGCATAGTCTGAGACTTATGAAGCCTTCCACGTAGGACAGATCTCTTAATGGGCAACACAGTGATGCGCATACATGCACATGACCCATTCTTAATCCCCTCCCAGTTATTTCGCCAGTAGCTAGACGAGTTACAACTGTGAAGCAGGCGGTTAAAATACTGGCCACATTGCCGGATGCTCACTTAGTATTTGTGAGGCACTAAACCATGTGTTGACTTCAGGCAGAACCCTTCGGAATTCAAATTCCCTTAATCACCAACTCTTCGTGTTTTTATATCTCATGATTGGGCGCCTTCAATTAGGTAGCAGCTGTTGCTTGTTATCAGAAAGCATCCAGTTCAGCGAGCAGAGCTAATGTAAATCCACCACCTGCCCCACCCTGGCCGTGCTAGTCCTACGTGTGAACCCTGTGCACAGGGAAACATGGGTCTCTGACACATAAGCTTGCATGGAGAAGAAACTATGGAAGGCAGGCTGCTGTTCTGTGTCTCCAGCTTCCTCTTCCAGCACACCCCATCCTGGGCTGAGCTAATGTTTCCTTGCTGCATATCAGTTAGCAGTTAAGCGGATGACTGCCATATTGGTAAAGTTGTCCTCATGCCTACTTCGCTCAGGCATGCTGCCCATTCGGAAGTGCGGACTGTGAACACTGTAACCTATGAAAACGGAACATGCTCTCTCCTATTTTCTCCTAAAAAGACGGTATGTGAGAATTTCATATCACTTAAACCTAACTGTCCTGGGGGAAATTCTGCACACAGTCCAGGTCCAGCACAGCCACCAAGACCTGAGTTCTAGAACCAGTCTTTGTGTCAGAGCACCGCCCATTCATCACACTGGCCTTGATGAAAGCACACAGGCAGATCCTGTGCTGAGCCTTCTCAGTCAGTCTGCTGCCTGTTCTCAAGGTGGCAGCGGCCCATTTCAGCAGGTGGCTCTCCCTGAGAAAGCATTCTCCCTCCCTGGGAAACCTGCTGTCATAGTTCATGGTGCAGATGAGACCTCTGACTTCTAGTACTCTACGATCTCACACTGTGTTGTGTATCAAGTTTCAGACGGCTCTGCTTCCACGGTAAGCATAGAGGTCAGATTCTCTGTGTCCAAATGCTCCACAAGGAAAGGGGAAGGGGCTGGTAATTTTATGGGAAGAGGTGCAGTCCTTCAGAAGCTTTTCTGAAATGAATCTGCTGCCAATCTGCAGACAGTGATGGCTTCTCACAGTCTGTAGCACATGAAGAAATGAGCTGTCTTACACGGAGGGCAGAGATGTGCCATTTGTAAAGCCAGAGAACCATGTAGTGTCTACATGATATTCAAATAGATTAGCAGAGTATGTCCTATGCCGTGTCAGTATACAGCG
This sequence comes from Micromys minutus, assembly GCF_963924665.1. Lineage (NCBI taxonomy): Eukaryota > Metazoa > Chordata > Mammalia > Rodentia > Muridae > Micromys > Micromys minutus. Next base: position 54,554,233 of record NC_137983.1, on the reverse strand, counting down.
TGTCTAGGAGTGAACTGTGTGAATGCTCATGTATGGAACAGCGTCTGCCTGCAGCACCAAAACTGGCCTCCTCAACATCACTTGCCCTAACTCCGATCATCCGAGATCCAGGTCCATGTCTATGGGTAAAATATCAGGAAAGCAGAGCCGTGATATCTTGCCTGTTGTTGCCCATCATGACCAGAAAGCCTTTTAAGTATCTGTGGGTCATCTGACCCCTGCCTCTGGAGCGTTCTTCACCAGTTTCATCTGCTCCTGACTTGTTATTAAGTTCAAGGGAAATTAAAAAAACATTTAATTGTTTGTATTATGTGCATTGTGGTATTCGTGTGCACATGCTTAAGAGAGCACAGGATCCCTTGGGGCTGGAGTCTCGGGGGTCTGTGTCACTCTTGGCTTGCTACATAGATCTTGGGGGTTAAAATCTGGGCTTCATGATCTCATACCAAGTACCCCTCTACCATATCAAGCTCCTGGGGAATATTTTAGCCTACAGTTTATTTGTTTGCAAATAGCATTGACCTCACTGGCCATTTCTTGCTTTCTTGCTTGCTCTTCCTCAGTGGACCACTCCCTGTGTTTCCCTCTATCTAGTCTTGGCAGAACATTCATTCCACACCTCACAACCTGTGTTTGTCTACTTGGACTATTGTGACAAAGTGCCCCAGTCTAGTGAGCTTATACAGAAGAACGTGTCATCCCCGGACTCTGGAAGTTGGAGGTGCTAAAGTCATGGACGGTGGATTTGCTTGCACAAGGACTTCCTTCCCACTTGGTGACCCATCACTTCTGATAAGTTAAACTTGGAAGTGTTAGAGTCCTATTGCCAAGGAGCACCATTGAGTTAGGGTTTAACATAAAATTTGATGGGAGGCACTAATAAATTATTCTCTCCACCTTTCTGTGACAAAAAAATCAGATCCTGTGAGAGGCTTCAAGTCACAACATGTGTAGTGCCCATTTCATCTTCAATATCCCTGCCTTCACCTACTGTATCACCTACAAGCCCACCTTCTCCTACACTGCCACCTACAATCTGTCATCTCCTACACTGTCACCTACAACCTCACCTTCTCCTACACTGTCACCTACAACCCTACCTTCTTCTACACTGCCACCTACAATCTGTTTTCTCCTACAGTGTCACCTACACCCCCACCTTCTCCTACACTGTCACCTACAACCCCACCTTCTCCTACTCTGCCACCTACAACCTGTCTTCTTCTACAGTGTCACCTACAACCACACCTTTTCCTACAGTGTCACCTACAACCACACCTTCTCCTACACTGCCACCTACAATCTATCTTCTCCTACAGTGTCACCTACAATCCCAACTTCTCCTTCAATGTCACCTATAACTTTGCCTTCTCCTACAATGTCACCTACAGCCCTGCCTTTTCCTATAGTGTCATCTACAACCCTTTATCCTACAGTGTCACCTACAATCCTGTCTCTTTCTACCATGTCAAATGCTGTCCTAAGTAAACTTACTGTAAAACTACTTGGCCAGTCTTAGGTGTTATGTTAGCAACAGAAAACATACGAATACACCCTTGACTCTTGCTCAACTTCTCACATTGTCACCTCCCAATGATCTCCTTCAAAATGTTTCCCCTGACACTTGGGTAGAGTCCTTGTCTGGTACTTTCAGCAGATTCCAGGCACAGTCCTGTCTGGCTATACTTTGGCAGACTCAGGACACCAGCATTCTCAGTACAGTCAAGAAGATTGCTTTCTGCCACTGTCCTGATGATCCCATTACCACCTCCCAAGACCTAATGTCACATGACAGGATCAGAAACTCCTTAAGAGATAAACCTCTAGGCTTGTCTATAAGGGCTTGTTTGGATTACATTAATGAGTTTGGAAGTCTCACTCTGTCAGCAGCCCTGTTTCAGGACTTGGGAACCCTGCAATACAAAGGGGAGGAAGTGAGCTGGCAGCCTCCTGGCTGTTCATTGATGTGGACCTATGGAGTGAGAGCTAGAGGTGGCTCAGAGATTTAAAGTATTTACTGCTCTTGCAGAGGATCTGGATTCAGTTTCCAGCACCCACACGGCAGCTTCAAACTACCTGTAACTCTAGTTCCAGTGAATCTGGTGCCCTCCCTCTATGACCCCTGAAGGCTCGTTCATGCAGCAGCCGATTAATCTTCTCTATGCTCCCCGGCAGCAGTGGCAGTACAAGTTTCTCACCACACACCCCAATGTTCTGGATTCCTGGATGAAAGACACACACACACACACACACACACATATATATATATAATTATTATATATTGTTATATACATTCATTATTATTACTCATATATATGAATAAGGCATGATGTATGTGTATACACACACACATACACACACACACACATACACATATATATGAACATAATTAAATAAATAGCCTTTAATCCAAGCACTTAGAAGAAAGAGATAGGCGTATGTCTGTGGTCCTAAGGCCAACCTACTCTACTTAGTGAGTTTCAGACTAGCCCTAGTTACACTGCAATACTGTCTTAAACCTTCAGAATCGTGTGTGTGTGTGTGTGTGTGTGTGTGTGTGTGATGTGTGCATGTGTGCTCATAACATGTCACAGTACCCATGTAGAAGTCAGAGCAGAGCTCATGGAGTCTGTTCTCACCTCTGCCCTTTGACATGGTTGCAAGGATTGAACTCATGCCCTCAGACTTTGAGCCTTCTCTCCAGCCCTAATCCTCACACTGGTCACATGATTTGTCCTTATTAATCTCATGCCCCTCCCCCGTCACTCCAGCCTCTCTCTTGCTTCCCTTTCTCCTTCCAAGCTGTCTTCCCTTCTGATGTCATTGGAATGTGGTCCGGTGGCCTCTCCTGAGCCTCCATCCTTAAGGTCACCCCTTCTCTGATTATGGCCCATGTCCATGCCCTGTTTTACAAACACACGTGAGCATATCCGCATGCTCATATATGAATTTCTGTGTGAGAAAGCACAGTGTATTTCTCCACATCTAGATGTCTGGGTAATAAGACCATTTCCAGGTCCCATCCGTTTTTCTGCCTGGACATGATTTCACTCTTCTTTATGGCTGAAAATTTTCATCACCGTGTGTGTGAAACACATTCTTTTGATCCATTCTTCTACTGATAGACAGCTGGCAGAGTTCCATTTCTTAGCTCTTGCTGATAGGAAATCAATAAAGATGAATGTATAGAGATCTTTGGTATGTCGGCTTGGGGTCCTTCAGACAAATACACTCAGGAGTGATGTAGCCCAGTCATGGCAGATCGGCTTTACTTTTAAATACCGGCCACACTGACTTCCATGACGGAGCTGGTTGCTCCCCTATAGTGATGGAAGATGTATAGTTGTGTCATAGATACAGAATCCACTTGTCATGTTGACCTCATGGTTCTCAATCCCACAACTTCCTGTCCAGTTACTCTCACGTGGAATAATGTCCCTGGTCACTCTCCATCCCAGTGAGACACAACTGCAGTCCTGACACAGGCTCCCAGGAGAGCATCCTCTTCTCCTTCCCCCTCCTTCCCTCAGTGTGGTAACCTGTAAGTGCCTATGGCAGAAACTACTGACTTAACTGGAAATTTGGTGAGATCAAAAGCCAAAACAAAACAATAAATAATCAAAGACTCAAAGGAACATTTGTGAGCAAGGACTCTTTGACAGGTGGGCAGATGGATTTCAGTGGAAGCAGTGTAGAATGTAAGATGCTGACCGAGGCTGTGCAATTTTAGGAGACAACTTTTAATACTTCAGGAAAAATATACAGAATTACTCTATTAAATAATTATTTGCTTTTTATTCAAATGCAATGGATCTTTATAAACACAGATAATTTTATGTCGATTCAAAAATTCTTAAAGATGAGACTCGATGCCAAGTCTGACTAGTATTGTCATGCTCTGTGGAATTTCTTCTTGGGGAAGACCAGAGTTAGGAAGTGGTCGGCTATGCTCTGGTTCTGGTGAGCTAAGAGAGACTGACTTCTGCAAGAACACATGTAGAGCCATGAGCTGCAAGGTGAAGACAGAAGACTGCAAACACAGCGGCAAATGGAAAGAGGGCAGTGTTTGATACAACAAGAAATGCTTACACTATACACCCAGTTCTCCCAGCTCTGAAGTTTCTGGGTGACGGACACATATTTAGCTCTGATGTGGGGCAGTCAGTGGAGGGTGTGGATTGTTGCTTGGCAGCCTTTCCTCAGAAAACCAAGCCACAGTTGGGAGCTTTATCCCATCCCCTTCTCAGGGAGGGTAGATGGATAGGAATTGGTCTATAAATAGCCATAGCCAAAAGGAAGAAATCCTAGGAAAATGTGATTATTGGTAAGAGTGTGACCAGCATAATCTCTTCCAGTCCAACAAACCAGGGCCTGCATGGATAAGAAGGGTAAAATTTGAAACGGGGTAGAAAGCCTGCCACAAGGATCTTAATTTGGACCCTGACTTAATTTGGACACTTCTAGAAAATAGGTTGTGGACACATCAAGATCCTAACCCTTAAGAGACCCGAAATCTATTGGAAAGAGGCAGGAGACCAAGGCTCCACAGGACAGCATCTTATAGCCTGTTTTTCCTACTAGGACTCACATGAGTTCAACATGTAAGGAAAGTCCAGACCTGGCAATCACAGAAGAACACAGTTTACCTCCATGTAAGAGAGCAATCTCATGCACTCTGTGCAGGATGCCTTGGGAGACAGAGAACATGCTGTGAACGTTCACCGAAGTCCCTGAGCCTCAGGTTGCTCTTGGGTAATAAACGATACTTATACCCTCGGTACTGTGCTTGTGAATTTGAGGCTTGGAGCTGTGTGCCACTGTTATAGCTATTAACAGTTGATTGTTTTTGTGCATCGATGGATTGATCTCTCTTTAAAAATCTCTCCTGATACCACCATCGCGTCCACAAGGACCATGTAGCAGCTTCAGTACAGGCTGAGGTGCAAAGTCTCCACACTGTCAGCAAATCTGAGGCTCTGTCTGCTTCATCATCAAACATAAGTCATTCCAGTCTGCCAGCAACAGATCAAGCAAAGGTTCAGGTCCTGGGGACACCACCTGCCTTTCTCCCAGTCACAGTGTAGATGCTCCATCATTTTGTTAAAGCCTTTTATGGAGGAATTATTTAGTTTAGCCTGAGTGCTGTGGAGAATACAGTGTGAGCTAAAGGCTTTGCAGGGTGTGTTGGTGTAACTTGGTGACAACTCTGTTGGATCACTGGGCTTTGGCTTTGTCATCTGTAGAGATTGGCAATGGATAAGCTTGTGGTAAAGATCAGGGGTCAGAAGATGCTGATTACATGATGGTTTTCCTTGTATCAAACTGTCTAAGGTTTCCTGAGAATGTGTCATGCTTATTAAAACCCATAAATGTTCAAAGGAAGATAAGGCAGAACCACTGTCATGAAATTTTAAACCCATTTAAGAACTTCAGGTCCTAAACTTTTAGAACATGTTATCAGCATGACATTTTCATATCATATTGGATTTATTTCATAATTCACATAGACTTTGTGGTGGTTTGAATATGTTTGGCCCAAGGCACTATTAGGACATGTGGCCTTGTTGGAGGAAGTGTGTCATGGTGGGGGTGGGCCTTGAGACCTCCTGCTAGCTGCTGCCTGAGTAGCCAGTCTTCTCCTGTTTGCCTTTGGAATGAGATATAGACCTCTCAGCTGCTCCTGCCCCAAGCCTGCCTTGGTTGTTGCTATGTTCCTGCCTTGATGGTAATGGACTGAACCTCTGACCCTGTGAGCCAGTTCTAATTAAATGTTGTCCTTTATAAGAGCTGCCTTGACCACTGTGTCTGTTCACAGCAATAAAAACCTAACAAAGACAGACATCATCTGTTAGGATTCTTCCAAACTCCACCCCACAGTCACCTGGCAACAGCCAAGTAAGCCCCACCCATTATAGTTACCTGGCACTATGAAAGGGGCTCTTGCCCCCTCCTCACTCTCTTGTTTTCTTCTCTTGCCCTCTTGCTTTTACCCCTGTGTCCCTCCTCTCTCCATTCCCTTCCCCCACTCTATCCATGTGCTCATGGCTGACCTTTACTTCTCTCTCTCTCTCTCTCTCTCTCTCTCTCTCTCTCTCTCTCTCTCTCTCTCTCTCTCTGCCCCTCCTACCCTGTTAACTCCCCTCCCCATGCCCTGAATAAACTCTATTCTATACTATACTGTCATGTGGCTGGTCCCTCAGGGGGAAGGGATGCCCAGCATGGGTCCGCCAAAGGCACCTCCTTCCTTCCAGACCTCAGCACAGCCCCATAGAACACACCTCCACTCTCTTCATCTGTTTTCTAACACTGGTACCGAAACCCGGGACATATCTTCTCTTTATCTTTTTATAAACGCATTGCCATCTGCAGGAAAAGTCATGCTTCTTTGAGTTTTGTTTTAAAGTTTGCTTATGGTGTTGTATTTTTTATTGTGAAGATGCTTCAAGAATGCATGATAGACACTGGATTTACTAAAGTATTGAAATGTGTTAAATAATTATAAATGTAGTTGTCTTAATATGCTCATATTAAACTTTAAAATGTAGCATCCATAAATGAAAAATATGTATCAGCTATGTGCTGATGGCGTAGCTCCGAGAGTCAATCTGATGACCACCAAGACAGGTGGTCAGACTTCAACCTCCAAGGCCCGCAGAGTGAAAACAGAGACTCAGCTTTGGCAAGTTGTCTTTAGACCTACACACACACAATGGGACATGTACACACACACACAGAGAGAGAGAGAGAGAGAGGAGAGAGAGAGAGAGAGAGAGAGAGAGAGAGAGAGAGAGAGAGAGGAGTAAATAAATAGAATGACAAGTAGACTAAATATGATAAGCAAATTTTCTGAGACATCATTCTTTGCTTATTAAGTTATCGCTTTTTAAAAGGACCCAGGATTTTATCGTGATTCTGTGTTGTCGTAATTAAAATGATTCATTTTACTTGAATTGCCAATGGGATCTCTAAGTGAATCACCAGCTTTTATTATCTTTTCAATTATCACATCGTAAGAATTCAATTAACTCTCATTTTCAGGAATTACCTATGCTGAACTGGGGGAGAAGGGAATCACCCATTTTCTTGTTTTCTTATTAACTGCCCTTTCTTATCAACAGAACAGTGCACACAGAATCTGTGTGATATGAAAGGGACAGACCTAGTAGCAACAAAGAACTTACTCAGGAAAGCTGGTACCTGGCAGCCCAAGCTTGAGACACTGAAACCAGCAGCTCTGTTTCCCGAAGAGAGAGGCCACAGAGGCTCAGTGAGGACAGGGCCATGGAGAAGCTGTCCAAACTGTGATTCTTCATTCAGTGTTTGCAGTGGGGCCTGAAAATATCACCTGTAATTCTGGAAAATATGGTGTGTGTGAACATGTATGTGTGTGTACATGTGTGTGCATATGTGTACATGTATGCACATGTGTGTATGTGTGTGCATAGTTGGTGTAGCAATCCATGTAAGAATCAGCTGTCCAGGAACATCTGACTTTCTCCAAATATTGATCAAAATCCTCACAGCTCAACATAGAAAGCCCAATGCCTAGCACTGGCTCCTCTCTGATGTCCTCATGTGAAGGTCATCCTCGATGTCCTGAAATGTGAATATGAAACAAAGCTAACGGAATGCACCTGCCCAGGCTCCTAGGATGCCTCACCCCATGGGGACTCTTGGGGAATGGAGAGGTTGACAGTGGGAGCAGCCATCCTGAGGTTTTCACTCTGCTTTTCCTCTATCTGATTTCTTCTGCAAGTCAGGCTGATCCCTGCTCCCGCAGGACTCTGCAGGCCACATGTGGACAGCTGACTCAGGGTCAAGGTCTCTCCTGTTTCATCAAGTCTGCTGGGTAGAGAATCGCTCTGCCCTGGCTGTGCTCTCCTATATTCTGGTCTCCCTCATCCCTTCCATTCAAAGTCCTAAATTAGTGAATACTACAGGACTTGAGAAGATAGCCATAGGCCCAGAGGTCAATGTTCTACTCCGTGTGTGGGCAATGCTGACTCTGAGCAGGTCTGAGCTGGAATGGGCTGGATTCCATTTGATGGACAGTGGTTATCTAGTACACAGGGCTCTCTGCACCCCACATGTCAGTGTCAAGATTTTTGTAGAGCAGCTTCAGCCTGCTTTCACCCTGACCCAGGCTCTCTGCAGATGCCTGTGCTGATCGAAATGTGTCGCACCTCCCTGCCCACACACCTTCCTCGAAGCCAGTGCTGTCTTTTGCTTGCTTTCCTGCTTCAGCCCTTACCAAGTAACATTTCTCTAGCCAAGAAACTTTCCCAAGTGTCCCCACACTCCCTTTAACCATCTTGCTCTTTTCCTAATGCCAGTCAGTAAAAGTTTCTCCAAGATCAAAACAACATTCCTTGATTCATTTTTGTGTTTCTGTGAAATACCTTCGTAGCCTTATTGAGTATCTGTTGGTGTGAAAAAAAAAAAAAAACCCTCAAACTTAGTGCCTTAGACCCATTCATCCTGCACAATGCCCATGGGACAGGAGCCTGGCCGGGCACAGCTGGGCCCTCTGCTTAGGGCATAAAGAGACTCGTTCAACGTCAGTAGGCTGGAACCTCCTAGCTTCTCTGGTAGAGACACAACTACCTCCCTGAAGAGGTAAGGGGGTTGTCTTAGTTGGGCTTATATTACCACAATCAAACTCAAACATTGTAACAAAGTAATGGAGAGGAGAGGATTTGTCTGGCTAACTGGTTACAGTCTATTATGGGGGAAGCCAAGGCAGAAACTAAAGCAGAGGTCACAGAGGAATGCTTCTTACTGGCCTGCTCCTCACAGTGTGTTTAGCTTGCTTTCTTACAACCCAGGACCACCTGTCCAGGGTGACACTGCCCACAGCAGGCTGGGCCCTCCCACATCAGTCATTAGTCAACATGTACACACTTATTCTATAACATACTGGGTGCATCTTGTATCAGTGTCATGCTAAGTGACATAGCTTCAAAGCCAGTCCCCTCCCTGAGTTGTTCCAGAGAGGGACTTGAAGATGGGGCAGCCACTCCTGCTTCTCTGATCTGAGTTCATCTCCTAGTTCACTGTGTGCTCATCTGTTCTGCCATTTTACATTTCTCTGCCTCTCATATCTCTATTTTTCTGCTTCCTGGATGTTGTCTCTGTCCTTTAATTCCAGAGGGATGTGACTTATCTGATTTCTCTCATCTCCCTCTCTAATCCCTTAATCTCCCAGCCTGACGTGTATCTTGACAGCCGTAGCCCAGCCTGTAGTTTCCAGTGTATTACATGCTTCATAGTTGCTAAGACTCTTTGATCCAATAAAAACCTAAACCATTATCTTTTCTTAGTTGGAGGATTACCCACCTTCTGCTGCACATGGACCGTCTAGATACATTTTTATTATAAATTGTTTTTCATAAACCTTGGTAGGTAATTATGAAACTATCTAGAAATAGTTTGCTAACTTGACAGTGAAAGATTGTATTCTAGAATGGAGACAAAACTTTCTGTAAGATTAGGGTTTAGGTTACTTGCTATCTAAAAGCACAGGCACAGACATCTGCCGTCATGGTGAGCAATGGAGACATTGTTTCAATAGTCATTAAGAAATTGAACTTGTTAGATTAATTGAACGATTATGGGTTTTCTGTTGAGGAAACATGAGGTAGAATTTAACAAATAGGCCAGAACTAGGAGATAATTAGGGAATACTTCAGTTTGTGACACTTGACCTTATATCTGTGACTTTAATTAGCTTTTCTGTGTAGTGGGACACCCCTATATATCACCCGATATGTCACCATCTGGTGGCCAAATATGGGAGAAGTGGACTCGGGAAGAGGAAGCTATATGGCACAAATCATTCTCAGCAAACTTACAACTGGATTTATAGTTAGATTTAGAAGTCACTTAAAGAGCAGCATCTCAGGGGCTAGCTCTCTAGCCTAGTGTGTCAAAGCCCCACACAGTTTAAGCCCCAGGTTGGATGGATGGAGAGAGGAGTGAGGGGGACGGGAGGAGTGAGGGGGGGAGAAGGAGGGAGAGAAAACAAGATACTTAAGTACAGATTTTGGTCGATTTACAGAAGACAGATTACTGTTTCTTATATTCTTTTTATTTTAACTTCATGTATGTTTTTGCATGTCTGTGGATTTGTACACATGTGTGTTTGTGGCTGTCTACAAATGCCAGAAGAAGGACTTAGTTCCCCTGGAGCTGGAGTTATGAGCAGTTGTGATGTGGGTGCAGGGAATTGAACTTCAGTATTCAGAAGAAGCACTCTGGAGCATGGAGCCAGACCTCCAGCCCTGTTTGTTTCCTGAAGTTCATGTCACGTAACTACTTTCTACCAGCACAGACACCAGTGTGGCTTAAGAACCAGCCTCCTACTGATACAGAAGTCTTGAGCTTGTAATATAGCACACTTCTAAAAGAAAACCTTATAATTATTTTTGTGTTTTAAGAAAAAAAAAAACATTTAACACATAAAAACATAATCCATACCATCTTGAAAAGTCATCTATCTTGGAAGGGCTTAATTAAATTAATCTTTAATTAAGATTTCAATTAAAATCTAGTTTTCAAAAATCCCTATGATAAAACTAAGCATCCAAATGAGTCCAGAGTCTGCCTCTTGTCAATTGAATGACAATTCTTGCTGTGGTCCTAGAATTTAACCTGCTTTAACATGGTGATGTATTCAGTGACAGTAAATAAAGTCCCCAATCTTCTCTTGCACTGTGACCATCTCAGATTCACCTTTAGGTTTGTGAGATGCCAGCACTATTCACACTCTGCGTATTTTCACGTGGGCAAAGTAGATGCTGACAGAAATTACTTTCATGAAAGCTTCTCAGAATTCCTGTGATTATGCTTTATGGAAAGGATCATTCTGTATGCCTTCTGTCAAAAATGTGCCCACTGCATTCTAATTTTTCATTACATTTATTTATCTGTGTGTGTGTGTGTGTGTGTGTGTGTGTGTGTGTGTGTGTGTGCATTGCTTGCATGACTGTATGAGGGTAATACAGTTGAGGGCATTGGTGTTATGTCTGGCTTATGTCGCATTGAGAGCTGAAGGCAGACCCTCGGGTGGTACAGAAAATCTCTGTTGGCTGTTGATCTGTCCCTCAAGCTCTGTATGTTTGAAATAACAGAAAGAAACAGAGTAACCCTGGAGGGCAAGTAGTCAGTGGAGAGCAAGAAGAGGCAGAGAGTGGCACCATGCAGGGGAGGGGAGATCAAACCAGTCACTCTTTTTTGGGAGGGGGTGGATATGTTTTGGCTACTATTTAGTTTTAAAATAGAGATTGTTTTTGTCTACATTTCCTAAGGGTGGATGATTCCTTTCTCAGTGATCCCTGCCATTTGGGTATCTACTCTAATTTCTGTCTAACGAATTCTTTGAACTGACACAGTGACTTTCACCCTGCACTCTGATAGTTATCGAGGTCTCTGAGGAGCAGGAATGAACTGGGGGACAGGGCTATTCTAACTGTCCTATGTGTCACGCTGCATAAGAGGAGACCTTGATTCTGATGTCACCTGTGTGACAATGGAGGAGAGACCTTTATAGTTTCCCTAGGCACTGTTTCCCTTAACACTCGGGGAACTCCATAAGTCAGACTCACTGCCCAAGCTTTGACATGTCTGACCTTCTCTTGGCATTTGGTGGAGGAGTTTTAAAGGCGGGGACACTGAAGCTAAGTCAGACTTGGGCACCAGGAAAAGCTTTCTGCGCAGCACCTACAGTGGGATGCGGCTCCACTTACATATCCCAGTATTTTCTTAACTTCGTGAGACAGATGTGTTCTACGCAGGTCTGAGAGCGACTGAGGTGTTTTGTATTCACCAGCTAAACCCACTCACGTCACACAATGTCGGGCTTTAAAGGCCGGCTAAGAGGCAGCAGAGAGTGAATTGATTAGAATGAAGTATTTGAAGTAAGGCCAACTCGCCTCTGTGAACACCCGGTGTTGATCATTGATAGATTTTTTTTTGGCTGGCTGTGGAAGGGTTCTCTCAGGGAGGACACCTCTGACTAACATTGAACTGGAGCTGACAGTACCCTGAAGGCTCTTCTTTTCTCTCTTCTTTCTGGGTCACTGGTGCCTGCCTTTCTATGTTAGCATCTCTGGGGACGGAAGTTATCAGGGCTGAATGGGACATATGTCTGATGATGAAAAGAACCATTGGGGCATGTGGTGAGATGCAGAAAGGAAGGTGTGACTGACATAACAGTACAAGTTCTGGTCCCCTTGCCTCTGCTTGGAAGCCCTACCATGGCATCTACCAGGGACGAGGACCCTATGGAGTCCTTCCTAGGGATTAGATTCAGCCTCTGTGTTCAGTCTGTTCTCACTGGTCATTCTGAAGGCTTCCCGGACTCCAGCAAACAGTGGATATTATGTGAGTCAGAAAGCTGAACTGCTCCACCAATATCTTCCCTTCCTATGTCAGAACTCCTCAACAGTGCAAGAGTCAAGAGTCCTCTAGACGGGATTGTTTGTGTCCAGTGTATATAAGGACAGTGTGCGGTTGTAATACAGGTGCTTGGGAAATGTAAAGCGGGGTGTGGTGCCTATTAGCATCCCAGCATCCCTGATGTTCAAGGCCAGTGAAAACATGTAACATTTGTCTTCTGAGTCTGGGTTATTGACATTTGATCTTTAATTCTAGGTAAAATTAATTGATGTTGACTCTCTTAGACGTATGAGTGACAGATTGGGTTGCTCACTGCAGGGTGCCAACTGAGAGCTGTCTGGATGACAGATAGTCTGTCACTGTAAGCTAAGTGAGGGTTACTCAGGTCTACTCACAAGCACAAATAATCCAATATACATTGAAGATTTGTGCATTTTACAAAAGGTAAATGGTGCCTCTGTGCAGAAAAAGCCTCTTGATGCATCTAGGTCACACAACTTGTGGGAAGTCAGAAGACTGGATTGTGAGCCTCACCGTGGACTCTTTATCTCTAGACTCTGTTATTTACCAATGCCCAGGACTGGATACTGTAACGCTCTAATGAACCCGATAACCAGCCTGCTCTGCCTGCTCTACACTAGCTCACTGGGGATTTCGAGCCTTTTTAACCACTCTGTCCAGCCAGGAGCTTGGTCTTCTATTCACCCACATGTTTTCCGTGGTCAGGTGCCAGGTGTTTGCAGGTTCTTGACCTCAGACCCAAAGAACTGAAAATCAGGGTCACACAGATTTGTCAAGGAAATGGATGCGTTTATCCAGAGCAAAGTGAGAGAGCAGATTAGCAAGGGACAGTCAAAACTGACAGGGAGCACATTTGTGAAAGACACAAGGCCTCAGATCATTGCTCAGGGCTTTCATTGAGGGGATACAGGAGAAATGAGGTTTGTTTATGTGGGATGTGGTTTTGATGGTTCTCTGGTTTGACTGACAGGTTAGATCTGCAAGTATCTCTTCCCATGGTGCATCAGATTTTAACCATATGCATGTCTAATTATGTGTTGGTAAAGGATAGTAAATAGGGGGTTTTCCCTAAAAATTTAAAGAGAAGTTAAAGTTTCCCTTACTTAGCATGTACCCCAAAATATTTAAGGCTGCTAAATCCTGCTTCTCCATGTAGAAGGGATGATGTGGCTTGGTTTCCTGTCCTGTCAGAGCCTGCAGGGCATGGGCCTCCACAAATCTTGACAGCTTGCTGGGTATAAGGCTTGTTTGTCTAAAAATACATATCTTTTTTACTTCATATTCCTCCTTCAGAAAATATTCTCTCTGCCAAGGTTATTGGGGATTGTTCTCTCTACCAAGGTAAATGACCATGATAATCAGAGACAGCAAAAGTCCAGGATGTGTCAATGTCCTTATCAAAGAACTCTGAAATCCTGAGTTCAAAAATGTGTAATTTCTCACCTATGCAAAATATAAGGGTGCAATATGAATTGTGTAAGGAGTTTCACGGTGCAGAAGAGCAGGGGCACTGCACTATGAACCAGCTTGTCAGTAAGATACAGAGACAGGCGGATTTCTGAGTTCAAGGTCAGCCTGGGACAGAGATCACTGAGGCCTGGGTGTGGTAGGAATTCGATCTCAGAGAGAGAAAAGTAAAAGACTGGGCTTTTGATCTGCAACAGATGAGCTATCCAGGGAGTTTTCAGAGCTGCAAGAAAGAGCAGTCTTGAGCAGAGAGCTGTCCGGAAAGCTGTCTCGAGCAGAACACGGGCCATTGTACATGGCTTGTTCTGCCAGTGACTTCAAGTCATGTGGAATTTTATTTTTCTTTTCTGTTCTCAAACACCCCTTCTCTCGGGAATTTCTCTCCAAGCCAAGGCTGGTCCTTGGCATCAGGTCAGATCAGCCTCTGGTCTTCATACATTGTGAATACACTTGAATAGAAATACTGTAAATCTAATTGTTCCTAGGTGTAGAGAAAGAAGTCTATACTGTAGCTCAGGGTCGGTGGGTGTATGTGCTGAGAAATCCATTCTCAGGTTCCTAGGCGCATTATTCAGTAAGGGATGTATGTATAGTACACGTAGGTAAGGAGACGGGCTGCCCAGTGCACGATTACAAGAGGAGTGCATATGTAACCCAGAACAAACAGGGTCTCGCTCCAAACTAACATGTGTGCTCACCCACTGAGTGTGGACAAACACCAGAAATCCAGCATAATTCGAGTTTAGGGAATTTTAGTTTTGAAATAAGTTAAAAAAAAAAAAAATAAGTCTTCTCTGTGATGCATTTGAAACAAACACCCCATGGAGTTTTTTTTTTTTTTTTTTTTTTTTTAAGATTTATTTTATGCATATGAGTACACCATAGCTGTCTTCAGACACAGCAGCAGAGGGCATCAGATTCCATTGCAGATGGTTGTGAGCCACCATGTGGTTGCTGCGAATTGGACTCAGGACCTGTGGAAGAGCAGTCAGGGCTCTTACTCTCCGAGTCATCGCTCCAGCCCCACAAACACCCTATGTTCAATGATGGGCATTTAGCCTGCTGTGGATTAACTGGGGCAGAGACCATGTGTGCAAAGCACTAGGCACCTGCATGCAGAGCTCTGTGCCTTTCTCTGTCTCTGGCTGCTCCGCACTGAAGCTTCTCACCAAGTGCTGCCCACTTCCCTGCAGAGCTCTTCTCTTTGCCTTGAACCAAAGAACTGAAACAAGTCAAGCCAGGGTGACCCTGGAGCCCCGCCTACAAGGGCAGCTGGAGAATCCAGCTCCAGTCACACATGCTTCTTCCAGGACTCTTGCTCCTGCCCTGAATCCATTTCTCCTTTTTTTTTTCTTTTTTAAAAATTTGGTTATTTTATTTATTTGCATTTCAAATGTTATCTTCCTTCCCGGTTTCCCCTCTGTAAACCCCTATCTCATTCCTCCCTCCTCCTGCTTCTATGACGTGTTCCCCAACCCATCCATCCAACCCCCTTCTGCCTCAGCATGCTAGCATTCCCCTAAGCTGGGGCATCGAGCCTACACAGGAACAAGGGTCTCCCCTCCCGTTGCTGTCAGACAAGGCCATTCTCTGCTACATTTGTAGCTAGAGCCATGGGTCCCTCCATGTGTACTCTTTGGTTGGTGGTTTAGTCCCTGGGAGCTCTGGGGAGTCAGGTTGGTTGGTATTGTTGTTCTTCCTTTGGGGTTGCAAACCCTTCAGCTCCTTCAGTCCTTCCCCTAACTCCTCCATTGGGGTCCCCAGGCTCAGTCTGATGGTTGGCTGCCAGCATCTGCCCCATCACATGCAGCAGCATGGACATTTGCTTTAGTTTCTTTATGTCACTGGCTGCTAAAGAAATAAAATTAAGTAAAGGAGTCATTTTATTCTTAAATCCAACTTGTATGATTTACTTTTAGCCTCTGGTTTACAAAAAAATTACCTTTATTTTCCCTTACATATTAATGACAGTTTTGTTGCACCAGATTAAAACCTGTAGGTCTAGAGATGGTAAGAGGTCTCAGTGGGTAAAGGAGTCTGCCATGCAAGCCAGATTTTGATTCCTAGAACCCACACAGAAGAGGAGGGGACTGGCTCCATGAAATTGCCCTCTGACCTCTATTCATAGGCTTTGACACACACATTTGCTGATAGTTGCACAGACATAAGAGTCTGCCAAGGTGTGTGTGTGTGTGTGTGTGTGTGTGCACATGTCCATGTGTCTGCGTGTATGTGTTGGTGGGAGGCATAGTATCAAGATGCAGGCCCAGCAGCAGTTGCAGGAAGCTGAGAACTCAATCTTAAACCTCAAGCATGAAGCAGAGAACAGACGTTTCTCAAGGGTTTAAACCTCTACTCACAGTGACATGCTTCTTCCAGTGAGTCCACACCTTCTCCTTCTCTACAAACATGGCCACGAGCTGGGAACTACGGGTTTTCCCGTAGTTCATTCAAACCACAGACTTCCAATAGTCGTGTTTCTGAGAAAGCCCAAATGAGCTGGTTCTAGGTTCCCCTCCATTAAGGCATGGAGCTGTCTGTTCTTTCAAGGAACAAGGAACCAGCAGACACTGTGACCATGAGATGTGGTACAAGGCTAGAGCTTCTGCTCTGTGACTTTCTGGTTGCCATGGAGACATTCCACCTGCTCAAGGACGGTATGCATATTCCCCTTGCAGAGTCCACGCATGTGTGGAAAGGAGCACAGTGGCCTGCCAGTCCTCAAGGGACCCGCCTCATCCGTCACCTGACCACACTTCCAAGGTAACCTTTAGGAGATCTTGGAGGAATCATATCTAGGACTTGGGGAATGACTCACAACAGTGTTAGCCTTGCAAACAGGAAGACCCAAAACTGATCTCCTCACACAGGCCGGCTTGCAAACCCAGTGCTATAGGAGCAGAGGCAAGTGGGTGCCTGAGGCTTGCTGGCCACGGGTTCCAGTCCAGTGAAAGATTCTGCCTCAAAAAAAAAAAAAGGGTAGCATCTGAGGAACATTTGTGAAGTTATCCTCTGCCTTCCACATGCACATAGACATAAACACACATATGCAAATGTATGTTCACACACACATGAACACACACACATACAGAGACACACAGACACTCTGTGTTATAGCTCTGAAGTCCCCACTGGGGAAACAGCTATGCTTGAGATGTTCAGGGAGTGAAGTATTCACACATGTGGTGCAGGGGTGAGGGTGAGGCATGTGTGTGTGGTGCAGGGGTGAGGGTGAGGTATGTGTGTGTGGTGCAGGGATGAGGGTGAGGTGTGTGTGTGTGGTGCAGGGGTGAGGGTGAGGTGTGTGTGTGTGTGGTGCAGGAGTGAGGTGTGCACGTGTGTGGTGCAGCCGTGCGCTCAGGCAGGCTGTGGCTACCTGTTACTGATGTTAACAGAAGAAGCAGGGCACAAGCCATGACATTTAATGTGGGTCCAATTTCTAAACACATCCTAAGGTGATATAGTTACAGTTTTATGATAGGCCTGAGAATCTGAGAACTCATGAGCTCCTATGTGGTTCTCAGAAAAGCACAGTGGCTGCGAAAGTTCCAAGTCATCGTTGGTGTCATAAATTACCTACAATCGAGGGAACTTCGGTGACCCGGGAGGGTGAATTAGATTCATCACAGTAAATTAGACAATCTTTATACGGGAACAAAAGTCAGGTACCAAAACCTCAAAGAGGAAGTGAGACCCCTTTAAGCCAAGAGAATTGTTTTTTTCCCATTTAGCTCAGCGTGCTGGGTGTTTTCACTGAGTTTTCCTAGGTGTCTGTCCCCTCCATTAACTGGTTTCCTCCCCTGTGTCCAGACCTGGCTGAGTAATCATTTTTATCTCAGTCACATCATCTTATTTTCACCAGTAATATTTAAGTGTGTCCCAGGTTACACTTTAAAAGACGGAGACCCAGAGAAGCCAGAGACACATAAGTACCGCTGTTGGCATCTTGGGGTGCGCCTCTTGATTGCCGGCTTGTCTTTAGGCATCAGTGATGGTTTCAGTATCCACTACTTGCTGCTCGCTGGACTTTACAAAGGATTTATGTTCATGGTATAGGAGGTTGGGGTAAGGTGTATGAGGGGTGGGGTAGGCAGAACAGGGTGTGAGTATGGGTTTTTAATGAAAGCAACTCACACTTTAATACTTTTATAGACTTTAATAGATATGAGAAGGACTATTTTATTTTGTTTCCACTATCCCACGGGGCTATAAATTAGTCTATTGATCTGTGGACATAGACTAATTCACATTAATTACTAGTGGCAGAGGTTCTCATTGAGCTTATTTTCAGAGTAGCTCCCTTTTAGAAACGTGGGTATCTTCTGAACCTGGCTCAGGGGAAGAGCATTTTGTATGTTCTAATCCAGCGGAGAGTCGTAAATCGAGAGAAAACGAAGCCTGAAACCTGTGTTTACATCATGTGCATTCTGGATTTACTGCGACTGCCCTGGGCTCTGAAGAAATACGAGGACCAATGTCTGTCATTATAAAACTGTCACTCCTGTGTGTTCTGGAGTATTTAGAGCCATGTTGATTTAAGGTCAGGTCTAGTGAGCAGGCCATTCCTAATTCCCACCAGGCAAGCACTCTATCATCGAGGAGATGAGAGGCATAGGCAAGTCTGATATTGACCTTGTAAGGTAACTTTTCATTATATAAAAGTTTGGCAATTTAAGCTTTAACACAATTATTATCACTCAACCCAGTATTAGCTGATTCATCTTGAGGATGGCAAACATTCTTAGGAACTCATACAAAGAATTAAAATGTATGTGGTACCCTTGCTGGGAATACAGAGAGTCACAAAGAACCTGCCATCCATGGAGTCAACAGAAAACTGGTGTCTTAAGGTTTTACTGCTGTGAACAGACACCATGACCAAGGCAAGTCTTGTAAGGACAACATTTAATTGATGCTGGCTTACAGGCTCAGAGGTTCAGTCCATTGTCATCAAGGAGGGAACATGGTGGCATCCAGGTCAGTCATGGTGCAGGCAGAGCTGAGAGTTCTACATCTTCATCTGAAGGCTGCTACTGGAAGACTGACTTCCAAGCAGTTGTGTGAGGGTATTAAGACCATGCCCACAGTGACACACCTACTCCAACAAGGCCACGTCTACAAATAGTGCCACTCACTGAGTCAAGCACATACAAGCCATCACAGCTGGCAAAGGACAAAAGCAAACTATTCTGGAGCCTTGAATGTTATCAACAACCTGGGAATAACCCAGCTTTTAACCTGGGTGATCCTCAGCTTCAACAGTGTAAGCTGGTCACAGCTGCCAGTCACAGCCCCAGGATGCTCTTCTGCTGGCCATGTGGCAGCCTTTAAAATTACCATCCTTGCCATCCTGGGTGTCCTGCAGACGCTGATGGAAGCTCTAGATGACTGCCATTTTTACCTGTCTGCAAGTTTCCTGGAAACTCGTGCTCAGAGGAAAGATTTGTTTTTATTTTGCTTAATTTAGGAAAAGAAACCAAAACACTACAAATTTTTTCCTTGGGGCATTTGCAGAAAAGAACCAGCAGGAATGTTCAGCACCGCCCCTGCCGGAAGCTGTGGTGACAGCTGCCTCGGAGAGCAGAGGAAAACTGTAACCAGTGTGGGAGTTGGATGGAAGACACCTCTCAGGGATGGTGCATTTGTTAGGATGTTGGAGGCTAGACAACATATCCCAGGCTGAGGACAGGCTCCTAAAATACGCAGGAAACTAATGTTTTCTCCAAGGTCAGTGCAGACTTGGGAAAATGTTAGCCTTTTACCAGCGCACGGAAGAAATGTTCTGGGCAGAGTTCCTCTGCAAACGCCGGGAGCTGTCCAGGTGTCTAAGGAAACCTTTTCAGTCCACAAGCTGGCACTGACTCTGAGCGGCGACTTGAGTGACTGTGCGTGAGCAAGGGTAGAGATGTTGAGGGTCTCAGAAGCAGTGAAGCCCACACACTGGAAGGAAGTGATTTCCATGGTCTCCCATGTTATCTTTCTAATGTCAAATCTTCAACAAACATTTTGAGAAAGGTGAAGAAACAAGGAAGTTTGGTTCACAAAGAGAAAAAAATAGACCTAAAGAAACTATTCCTGTGCAATCCTAAACAGTCTTTTTATTTTCCAAGAGAGACTTTAAATTGCTTGTTATTTAATATTCCTGTAAGTAAAGGGAACCACTTTCTAAATGAGTATGGGGAAATATGGAAGAGAATCACATCCAGATAGAAACTGCAAAAAAAGAACCAAATGAGAGAAAAATCATGTTATTATAATCTCAGAAAGGGGCAAATGTCCAAAAAGGAACTAAATATAAATCCTGTATTGAAAAGGACAGAATGTGAAATCATATATACAGCAGAAGAAACATGGTGAAGCCAGCAGCCAGGAGAAAGTGCAGCCAAGAGGGGATGTGTGAACACAGACAAGAAGGCAAAGGAGCAGGAAGAGGGCTATTGAAAGCCAAGGAAGAAGCTGAGTGAGTGTGACGGGGAAAAACTGCACAATAAAGAAGACACAGGCTCCAGGTGGACACTGTGAAGCAGAGTCGTGCTTATGGTCACAGACACAGAGGAGCTACATCCAGGCACACACAGCCATGGTGCACAGAGTGGGCACATCCAGGCACACACAGCCATGGTGCACAGAGTGGGCACATCCAGGCACTCACAGCCATGGTGCACAGAGTGGGCACATCCAGGCACACACAGCCATGGTGCACAGAGGGACACCATCTAAAGCACACACAGCCATGATATAGATGCACATCTAGGGATAGCTTAGCCACAATACACAGAGCAGCCACATCTAGGCACACATAGGATCATGCACGGACGAGTCTTCTAATATCAAATGCAGCTTTCGCCCTCTTCAAGGACACCATAGGATCAGCAGCTGACGTCATACTGTGAGTCCAGAGGTCAGAAGACGGGGAGACAGAAACTAAAGCTAACAGAAGGATTATCAAGAAGTTTGTTTGGTTTTGGGGCGGGGTTGTTTTTAGAAAGCAGTCTTCCTCAGAGGTAGGAGCAATTTTGGCATCCTTGACAAACTAAACTGAGAGAATTGTGGTGGACAGACATTCTGGACTGGCATAAAGACATGACTGTGGAGTTCACAGGACCACAGAGGAGACATGTCCAATCTCACATAACCATGATGCAGAGGGGCCATATCCAGGAGCCATGACACAGAGGGGAAACATCTGTGTTTATAGAGGACAGGGTAATGTGTGCTTTGCTGCTCTAGTTTATCCAAAGCTATCTAGAGAGACATACAAAAGAAGCAAATATGCCCACAGTGAACAGGCGCGTATGCACAGGGTCCTTTGCTAAGTCCAGTGGCCTGAAGTTGGGGGAGAAAGGGATGCAGGAATATCCAGCATTTGTTCACGGCTGAAATTTGGTCAATAGTAATTAATGTAAATTAGGTTGGTATGCATTACAATATTAATTATAACCCTAATGAATAATTCATCTGAATGCTTATGAATAGAGATGACAATTTGTAAAGACCTATTTACACAAAGGAAGAATGCACCTGTCTATAATCTAAGCACTCTGAGAGGCTGAGGGGAGGGTCCTGGGTTTGCAATCAGTGTGGGCGACATAAGGAAGAAGCCCTCTCTCATAAAACCAAAGAACAAACAAAATACAAACAGAAAAACAAAGTCCAAAGAGAGGGTGCAACGGAGGCTTAGGGAAGGAAATATGGCAGAATCCACAAAGCAAACAAGTAGCAAATGTCAGATGTGAGTCCTCTCTCAGGAACCGTCTCGAAGAACAGAACGTAACACTCAAGGGGCAGAAAACGGAAGAACGTATGGAAAGCTGAGCAGCTGTGTCCAGTCTGTAAGAAACTCTTGTTTAAACACAAACACATTCAAAACAAAAGATTCGCACAGATATGTCAAAGGACACAAGAAAAGCTGGAGTGGATTGCCAGCTGCTGGTGACATGGACTTTGGTAGGAAAGTTAAACAGACATCCCACACGTCCTGACCAGCAGCAGCCAGCCATTAGCCACACAACCTGCTCCCAGTTACAGCGTGAATCAATCTGAAAGTTCTGCTTGCTT
This sequence comes from Micromys minutus, assembly GCF_963924665.1. Classification (NCBI taxonomy): domain Eukaryota; kingdom Metazoa; phylum Chordata; class Mammalia; order Rodentia; family Muridae; genus Micromys; species Micromys minutus. The sequence goes on along the minus strand of NC_137983.1, from coordinate 54,532,291 downwards.
AAAACACTAAGAGTTAAGTTGTCAGAGCTAAATAAGAACACAGTATGGAATTGGGGATCATCCATCTTGAAGACAAGGAATCGTATCATACCTATGGCCACATGAAGATCCAAGGCAGAGGAACTGACGATTGGAAAGGGAAAAGCTTGTGGCATGGTGTGATGTCGGTAGTATTGTAGTGCTGGGTGGGGCAACTGCACAAAAGTCAGATGCAGAAGACTCACAGCCATGGGGCAGCTGTGTGCAAGGCACCGTCTCCCACACTGGTAGACCACGCACTCCACTCGAAAGAGTATGAATAGCAGGCCATGCAGTGGGCTGTAGACAGGGCCATCTCCTTTAGCAGGGATTGTGAAGGACATTTCCAAATGCAGAAAACTAGCTTCTGCGACTCACATTATGCTCTTTCCTTAATTCATTTTTTTTTTGGGGGGGGCTCCCGATCCTTTGTCTTGGTTACTTTTCGGTTGCTGTGATGAAAGACTATGCCCAAGGCACCTTATAAAAGAAATAATCAAATCTGGAATCAGAGGGGCAGAACACCCAAGAGCAAACGTCTTGATCTATAACCATGAAGCAGAGAGACAGATGCAGTGGTGATGTGGGAGACTTTTGAGATCTCCAATTGGGACGCCTCCTCCAGCAAGACCACACCTTCTAGTTATTCATTAACCAACGGGGGACCAGCTATGCAACCATATGACTCTCAGGAGGCCACTTTCATCCAAACCACCACACCATATGCACATCAGAATGTGACTAATTCTCAGTGTATGTTCTTTTCTGAGGTGGTAAATTAAAGTGAGGAGATCTGGGGAGGAAGGTGCGGGAAGAAAAGGACAGGGAGAGTGGCTCCCTGAGATGCTATCTTCTTGTTTCCTGAAGATGTTGTGAGGAGAAATTGCAGGAAGGCATGGTTGTCTCAACAGGACCAATGGGGTCAGGGGATCACTCGAGAGCCCTACAAAATACCCCAGCCAGCATCTATTTTAGGACTTCCAGACAGGCTCTCCCATCCTGAAGGGGCTGAGTAATAACTTTCTTTCTCTGTGTCCTGGTCTTCAGAAGTTCCTGGATATCCAATATGGTGTCTGAATTAGAAAATGGTATTAGTGACCCATTAGATAGACATCAGCATCCCTGTCACACACTGACCCTCACCAGTGTCCCTGGCACACCAGCCCCCACTAATGTCCATGTGACAGGGGTACATTTTCACAACTGTTAAACTGTATGAAACTATCAGTACAGGCCCATAGCTGTAAATGCCTATAGAAGAAAAGTATATGAATTCCCAATTATCGAACTTTCCACACTTGAGAATCAAAACCAGTTAAGCAACAGGCAATGCTCATGAAAGGTACACACTCTGGGCTAAACACGAGAAATGTTGAGAAAAGCAACATTCTGAAAATTTTTTTAAAAATTGTTTTATGAATGGTCAACATACTTGAAACATCATTAGCTAAATTGACCCAAATTTTTCAAAAAAAAAAAAAATGAAAATAAATGAAAAACAATTCAGACTACAAAGATCAGGGATGAAGGACAGCGAGTTTTAGTCACATGCTAACTAAAAAGATAAAGTGAGCTAAAATGTGTCATAAAATCGTATGCTGCAGCTTAGCAGGCCACGTGAGATCGAAAAGCCACGGAGTGGCCCAAGTCATCGAGATCGAAGCAGGCAACCAGTGCAGACTGGAAAATGAAGGCAGGCTTCAAGGACATGGAGTTACTCTCTTTCCACAGTGGAGCCCAGCACAGGTTCCCAGAGGAACCTCGCGGTGGCTAACAAGAGTCTAACAAAGCCACAGATGTTTCCAGAAACAGGAACACAGGAAATATACTCGAGGACGGTATCCCTAGAGTGAAACCCAGAGCCATCCTGTGCAAGAAGATAGACTGGTGGGGCTGTGAGAACTCCAGTGGCCCTTTGGCAGGCTCTGGGACCCTTCCACAAGGACACCCAGAACCTATCCCATAACCAAGTGTGTTTCACACCGTGCTACAAGGACACTGCTATGCATGAAAAACCATTCACTGAAAGACAGCATATCCTTAACTTGAGCACAAGGGACACAATCACACCTCTCAGTAGAGCCATTAAAAACACAAGGGCACAGTAAGTGAGCTCCGCGTCGGTCTGGGCGTTCAACTTCCCCACAGAGCAGCTACACAAACCCAGCAACACTGCCCCACATGGGGTCGCACTGAGTTCCTCCTGTAAGGAATGGAGAACCGACTCCGCTGTGTCCACTTCTGCTCTACACTGGGCCAGAGCCCTGTCAGGACAGTAGTGGTGAAAGTGCTCATTTTGGAACACAAGTGCCACACAGCTCTGAGCACCATAAGTAGCACTGAGCAGGAGCTTTAAGCTGAGTGCAGAGTGTGCCCGATAAAACAGAAACACCCAGTGTAGTAAAGCATCTCGGCATCATTGTTTCAACTCTGCAGTGGCCATTTTAGGTCCTCCTTCCCTTTATTGTTTTATTACTGTAGTGCTTTATTTACCTGTTTAGCTGTTGTCCGTGCACACACTCGTACATCAGAGAACAACTGTAGGGCATCAGTTCGTCCACTGGGGATCAAACTCAGGTCATATGACCTGGGAGAGAGACTTCGCCTAGAGCTATCTTGATAATTTCCTCTTTTCAATTAATTAGAGACAATGCCTCATTATGTAGATAGGCTGGTGTTTCAGACACGTGCCCAGCTTTTCTTTATTTTTTAATTTATTTTCCACATCATTCTATTCTATTCTCTGTGTTTCTAGTCCCCCCCCAAATCTCCTTAATTACCATAATGATTCTGTGGAAATAGTTAATTCTAAAGTGTTTGTAAACAAACAAGGACGTATATCTAGTTTATTCAACATGCCTATTATAGACCGTGTTAATTACTGTCCTCTGGAGTCTCCTCTGAACATTGGTAAGTGCGCAAGAGTTGATGGAGCTGGACAGTGGGTTTTCCTGACACCAGAAGAGCTTGCGTCCGTACTCTACCACCCAATGGCACCCACACTTATGGCTGTGTTCCGTAAGTGCCTAGATCTCTGCACTTATCACGTGGGGATGCTATTGCGTAACGGCCTCTTGACCCCGGGGAGACAGCACCCTGCCTCTACCACGCTCATGCCCAACTGTTCATAGAAATAGATGCCAAATGCAAGATTCCCCTAAAAGTTCACAAATGTTCTCTACTTGTATGCTCCCCTAAACCAGCACAACTTCTCTTGACCCCCATTTTCCAGAGTGCCCAGACTATGAGTCATGATGTGTTTGAAGTAAAATATTGTCTACAGGTTACTAAAGGCAGTAACTTAATTTCATTGTTTAAAGCAGGTCTGCCCACAAGCAAGCCTGATGCAGGTATGGGTCCTCGGTTGCCTGCAAGTTCAGACGGGTGTGTACCGCCCAAGACAAGTGGAGTCCCAGGTGGATAATCTATCCTTTATGCTTTCCTGCCTTGGTCCATTCTCTCAGAATGGCGGCAGCTGGCAATTTGGCTACAGACCTGCCACCTCTGGGAATGGGAAGGTTCCTCAGCAAACTGGATCTTGAGTTTGAAAGCAAATCTTGAACTGAAGAAAGAACATCATCATGAGACAAAAGTCACTTGTTGGCAAATAGAACCTAGAACCTATGTGTAGGAAGTTCTTTTTGGGAATACCCCTGGAGTAGACAGGCTATACCTTCAAAAAGTAAGGGCAGGTGCGGCTCTTGGTCCCTCAGACAGTAGGCCGGCAACTGGTTTCTGTAGTGTAAGCAGTTTGGACATAAGATGCTTTGAGTGGAGAAAACCTTGAGGATGGGCACTCTAGGCTGCTTTCATAGGTCCTCTCTGTGGTACATCCGGCTCACAGCACACACCAGCAAACAGAGTGGCTTTCAGTGGCTGGTAGGCTATTGAGAGTGCGTGTCCTCTTGGAGTTAGTTAGAGTGAGGGAGACAGCAAGGGAAGACACCTAGAGGCATGGATATCGTGGTGAAGACAGAACAGCACCTCCAGATCATAGAGAAGAAACTGGGTAGAAGGGCAACATGCCTGACCCACATTGAACGACGCTGTGTCACAGTTGAGTATATGAGAGGCTCTGGCTGGACCTGTTAGCTCATGGCTATACTTCCTGTCCTGGGGAGGCCGAGGCAGGAGACTGAGGTGCTCCTGGCTGACCAGCTCTGGCTACATAGAACCACTGACCCAAAGATACAGCAACAATAACAACAAAACCTAAAGAACAAAGGGTAGCCGCTACTTTGTTCTCTTTGTGGGCCAAGTGCCTCAGTGATGTTTTTCTAACCATGGGTATGCTACTGACAGTGGAGACCAGTGCCTCAGAACCTAAGGACACTTCTAGGAGACATGTCCCATCAGGGTGCTGTCAGCAGCAGAGACTGTCTCCGGCCTCCTGACGTTGCCGGTGCTAATGAACTCACCTTGCTATCAACTGGACACACAGGTCGTTTTCCAGCTGTTGGCTTGCTCTGATAATTGGTATATATTTTTATCTATGTGACTGAATGGCTTTGTCCCATAAAAGTCTGTGACAGTAAAAGAATCACGGGCAAGGGTTAACAGCACAAATGGAGGTCTAATGTGCAAAACGAACACTTTCACTGCTTTAGGCCAGTAGGTCCTTGCAAATTGCAAAACAAGGTCCTCATGAGGCTAGAGAACGGGTCCTTTTGATTTCTATGTGTTCTTTTGTTCTGTGAAGGACTTATAAAGTCACTCAATTCTACCCTCACGTCAGTTTCTGTGGCTGTGGTGGGCAATCAAACTTCCATGTCAGGCTTGGGCACAAGGAGAAACACTGTGATCATCTGTGCCTAGTGTGGGAATCTGACAGTGGCTTGCCCTCGCCCTCCAGCTGTTGTCGGCTGACATCCCACCGTTTTGGGCTCTGTGTGGAGCACGCTTTCTTCAACTCTCTCCTCTCCCTTCTGTTGCAGTGCTCCAGCTCTTGAAGGAGGGGGCGGACCCACACACTCTGGTCTCCTCAGGAGGGTCTTTACTCCACCTGGTAAGAACTGTTTGGGAATGGGACCATCTTCATGGAAGCGAGGGGAGGGGGAGAGCAGAGGGGGGAAAGGGATAACATTTAAAATGTAAATACAGAGAATATCCAAAAGAAAATGATCGAATAAATAAAAAAGAACTGACACTTGGAAGGACCACGTGGTAGCACCTGGGGACAGCGAGTAAATTAAGGATTCGAAGCTAAGCCCCAGGATGAACTTCCAGCAATGACCAGAAAACAAAGTGGTCCATCAGCACATTTCAGAGGATGGGTGTGGCTAGAAAGCTCCTGAGTTAGGGGGAGTCACTGGATCCCAGCTGACCTGGGGAGGAGTCTAGGAACAAGAGGGCCCAGCCTCAGCTCACTCCTCAGCTTATACCCACTGAACCTTTTTAGACCTCACACACACTATCCTTGCTTCGGACTAGATCTTGGCTGTCACAGTCCTCTGTGTAATGTCACCAGGTGATGCTCTGAGTCCTCGGGGCGGGGCACGTGAAGGAGCACAGACTAAAGACTGCCTGGGATCCAGCGCCCCTGACTAACACAGGTGGAGTTACTTTAGACCCAGTCAATAGAATACAAAGATTCAGCAAGAGGACAGCAAGAAAGGGCTGTTGAGAGACTTCTCCACGGGCTGAGGTGGCCATTGTGATGCTGCTGTGGGTGCGTAGGTTGGTTGGGTCTGGGAGACTTACAGAGAAACCCAGTGTTGGGAGAAGGAGGAGTGCTCACAGAGGAGTGCTCTGCACCCTCCTTTAGCAGAGATTACTGGGTAAATAAAAAAACAAAAAACAAAGGAACAATTGCAGGTTGCTAGAGAGGAAAAAAATTATAGGGTTTCTGAGTACTTTTGGTGCGGAGAAAGGCAATTTAGCCATCAAGAATGCCAAGTGTGAAGGGCCACACCGGGAGCCCGGCCTTGGGGCATCCCACACTGATGCTCCTCAGACCTGGTCTTAATTATATACTGTTACAATGTTGCCTTGGCAGAGGCCCCACGGTGCTGTACTGTTAGGCTTTCCCGGAGTTGCATTTATCTAACTCCAACATCAAGCACTGTGCTCAGTGCTGAGCTTCTTCAAGACACTTCTCTGAATTATTCTAGGAAAAAACATACAGGATTAAATGTCCCAATAAGGCTAAGGTCGCTATACACTCCATAGAAAGGTTAGTATTTTGGGTTAAATGTTCTTAAATTTTTAATATCTTTTTGTAAACACATTTATCTTAGTCTCTTTGCCTAACGGTTCTTTTAAAAATTCCTGTACCAAACTGAATGATAACCTTGGAAATCGTGGCAAAGGCAAACACGTCTGCGCCCTCTGTCCCCAGGCAGTTTGTCTCATTCGGTCAACCTAGAGGGGCCCTCGGAATTAAATCTTGGTAAGGATTAGGGAGAGTTGGACCATGGAGGGCTCGATAAAATGTTACATGAAGTAAGAGGATTGCCAGCGCTCCCTCCCACGACAGTGATTTTCCGACGTCCGCGATGCTGTGCCGTGCACTCCCACACCACGGTCAGGCTGAAGAAATCCCAGGGGAATTACAGATGCTCTTTTACTGCTGGATTCTCACTTTAATACGGAGATAAGGAATCCCTGTTGAGATGGCTACAAAAACGTCCGAGCCACAGCAGAACACAGAAACGTAGGGCAGAGAACCGAGTGTGTAACTGCATGAGTAGATGGTGGAGAGGAAGGGAGATGCCGAGTGAACTGACCGACAGACACCAGAGAGGGAAAGACAGAGGCGGCGATAGATGATACTCCAGATATGAGAGAGTATTGACAGAGGACAAGCACAGAGATTAAAATAGATCATAGATGATAGGAAGAGATGACAGATACGGGGCATATGGTTGATAGAGAACAGACACACAGATGGTGAGAAAGATGAGGAACGGCTTAGAAAGAAGAGTAAGGAATGCTCGGTTCTAGAACCCGCAGTGAACTCAGAGCTTACCTAGGCTTTTTCATGGCCCTACGGGTCAATAGTGTTGTCTACACTGGGGAAGCATCCATGACAGATTGTGTGTTTACACTAAGTTCTCTTAGGTGAGAGGCAGGGAAGGAAGGGGAAAGAAGAATACGGGAGACAAGGCAGTGAACAAGTTAAGGAGCTTGGTGACTCTGGGCCGGTGCTTTGATCAGGTGATCCTCCTAATACCAACAAGGAGAGAGAAGAGGGCGCAGCCTGCGTTAGAGGAACACCACATTGCTTGCTTTGTGCACTGCACGCTGTACGGTGAGGGGGCAGAAGGGCACTGGCCTTGCGTAGGGCACCAGACCTGGTCCTTGAGATACTTAGTCTTTGAACAAGAGACACTACATTTTAAGTTACGTGAAGTGCGTGGGGAGTTGATCTTGACAGCTGGACAGAGAGACGCAAACAGGGCACCAGGTGACAGGGCAGAAATGTGGTTCCCTGCTGAGCACAGGGGTTGGGAGGGGAGCATCTTGCTAGTTTTCTTGTCGAGAGAAAGCGCCCTCACAAGCTGGCTGCAGAGATGGTGATCAGCATGGACTGAGCGGGGAGGTGTTAGCCTGAGGAAAATCCTTCCTAGGGAGCGTGAGCTTTGCTAAGCAGTGATAACGCTGTAAGAAACACTGCTACAGGGATGTTCAGCCCTCATAATCTTTTCAGACAAGTGTGATTAAAGGTATTTATTCCTGTCAAATTATTATTCATAATCCTTAGACGTGTGAATCACAAAGTACATCACTAGGGGAGGGGGAGTGTCGCTTTCAGCTTTGCATCTAATTAACTTTCTTATTCTTCTTGAAAGACTGTGAAGTCCCAAAAATCCAAATACGTTTGGGGTGTAAATGTGAATTCCCATACTCCAAGTTAGGGATGCCTTTGTGTGCTGTGCCGTGTGTGTGCGTGTGTGTGTGTGTGTGTGTGTGTGAGTGTGTATGTGTGAGTGAGTGTGTGTGTGTGAGTGTGTGTGTGTGCATATGTGTGTGAGTGTGTGTGTGAGTGTGTGTGTGCACATGTGTGTGAGTGTGTGTATGTGAGTGTGTGTGAGTGTGTGTATGTGTATGTGTGAGTGTGTGTGTGTGTGTGTGAGTGTGTGAGCGCACATGTTGGGGTTGGGGTGTATACCTGTGAGTGTGAGGTATGACTGAATTTCTGTGGTCCATGTCAGGGATGCCGTTGTGTTAGTGTGTAGATGTGTGTAGTATGTGTGGGGAGCTGCATGCTTGAGAGTGTGAGGTACACTCCTGCCTCTGTGCTGGAGCAGGAGGTCTTGTGTCATCTACCACATTCCATCTGATCGCCATGAGGCAGTTTCTCACCAACCTGGACTACCACTGAACTGGCCAGCAGTCTCTCCCTTTCTTTTCCCCTTCCCCGAGTCCTGGAATTACTGGCATGCACCTGACCTTTTACGTTGGTGCCCCGAATTTGAACTCAGCTCTCCATGCTGGCAATGGAGGCATTCATACGGACTAGCCATCTGTGACACCCCTCAAGGGCATCTTAACCGGTCACTCACACCATCACGGGGTGGAGCAGTGCACAAGAGGAAGGCAAAGGAAGAAATACCTTCATCAGGATCCAATTCCCACTCCACACCGGCTCCTGAGGGACTGAGAATCCCTAAAACTGATGCTTCGGTGGCTGGTGTCCCCGTTCACTGCACCCAGTTCTCAAGTGCTCTAACAGAGACACACTTGACAGGGGACCAGAGACACAGACCTCGCTTGAAGGTGATGCTTTTCCACCAAGCTGCCAACATACTAACTAGCGGCTTCCTCGAACCCTCACAGGATGCTTGAGAATGGCCTCAATGACCTCAAAGTGGGGCAATTTTAGGTTTTACAGTGTTGGATTGTTTATTATTTTGTAGTTTTAGACTTTGAATTTATCTTCACATTTCTGTGATGAGTGAGTGTTTGTGTTTATGGTACAAACTGCAATTGTGTAGTGCACACACACCAAGGTGTCCTAGTGCAAGCCACACAGCTGCAGTTGTGTAGTGCACACACACCAAGGTGTCTTAGTGCAAGCCACAGAGCTGCAGTTGTATAGTGCACACACACCAAGGTGCCCTAGTGCAAACCACACAGCTGCAGTTGGGTAGTGCATACTTGCCCAAGTGTCCTGGTGAAAACCACAGAGCTGCAGTTGTATAGTGCACATATACCAAGGTGTCCTAGTGAAAACCACGCAGCTGCAATTGTGTAGTACACACACACCAAGGTGTCCTAGTGCAAACCACACAGCTGCAGTTGTGTAGTGCACACTTGCCCAGGTGTCCTGGTGAAAACCACACAGCTGCAGTTGTGCAGTGCACACATGCCCAGGTGTCCTGGTGAAAACCACAGAGCTGCAGTTGTATAGTGCACACACACCAAGGTGTCCTAGTGCAAACCACACAGCTACAGTTGTGTAGTGAACACTTGCCCGGGTGTCCTGGTGAAAACCACACAGCTGCAGTTGTGTAGTGAGCACTTGCCCAGGTGTCCTGGTGAAAACCACACAGCTGCAGTTGTGTAGTGAGCACTTGCCCAGGTGTCCTGGTGAAAACCACACAGCTGCAGTTGTGTAGTGAGCACTTGCCCAGGTGTCCTGGTGAAAACCACACAGCTGCAGTTGTGTAGTGAGCACATGCTCAGCTGCCCCATTGAGAGTTACTGAAAGAACATTGCCACTGAGTTCCATTTGAGGTTTCCTCAGATATCAGGCCCCCTATGTGTGCTGATCCATTCCCAAATTCTGATGCGTGTCTCAATAGTTCCTCTGCCTGTGAATCCATATCACACTGGGTTGATCACAACTTTAAGTAAGTCTAGACTCTGGGCGCCTTTAGTCTACAACTCTTTTGTTGCCCATGATCTTGAAGCTTTCTGGTCCTACGCATTAACCTATGACTCTTGCGTTCGGGGTTTGGGTTTGTGCAGATAACACCTGTAGGGATTCTGCTTGCATTTCATTTAATTGTAGACAGACAGAGGAAGAATCAGTTAACTGTTCCTGTTTTCTCTCTCAGTGGCACAGGCTACGTTCCAGTTTCTCCAAGCTTATGAGATGTGGCCACACCAACACCTCATTGCTCTTAGGATTCCAGTCTTACATATCTCTGTTTGTTTTAATCATAAATGTTTCAAAATTCTGAAACTATTCAATTTTAAACCCTAGTTACTAGTGTATAGAAATCTGATTTGTTGCTCTGACCTTATGTCCTACAACTCTGTCATACATATATATTAGGTATTATAATTGTTTTCTATATCCAGATATCTGCAGGTCCTCTGTGAGTAGAATTGAGTTTAATGACCAACACTGTTTGTCATTTGCGATTATACCCACAAGGGCCTTCAGGAGTGACAAGACCATGCAGTCCTACCTGGCCTCCATCTATGGGAAACAATCGGGGGTTTCCTGTACACAATTATTCAGTCTTGTAACCTTCCAGCTTTAAACTATGGTGTTGTTCATCAAATTACTGGTGCTTTAACTTATAAAGTATCTGCCCCTGTTTACTTTCTCATCCCCAATATCTATAGCCAAGTTTCCCCATCAGGCTGACATCTTCCCCTTTTTCTCAGCCTCACTGGAGACAGAGAACACAGTTTGGGCTTCACTTCTCGCATTCTGACTATCATAGCTTGTGTTTCTTTTCTGTATTTCTTTCAGTGTGCCCGCTATGACAATGTCTTCATCGCAGAAGTCCTCATTGACAGGGGTGTCAATGTCAACCATCAGGACGAGGACTTTTGGGCCCCAATGCACATTGCCTGTGCCTGTGACAACCCTGACATTGTCCTGTTGCTCATATTAGTAAGTACATGAATCTAGTTGACCAAGCACTTGAAGACGCAATGACAGATGTATGTTTAATACTATCTCACAATTTATCACACTACTTTTGGGGAAAGCGTGTGTCTATGCCATCATTCATGCCCCAAGAATACAGATACTTAGAAAATAAGTTGTCAATCTCGAGTCTCCTAAAATAACTGATGTTCATGTGATGACAAGCTTTAGAGTAGCCTGCTTTGGTATACATCAGTGTTAATAGAATGCCATGTTTGTTCTCAAGAACGCACATGCAGGCAGCTGCAATTGAACTTTTAAAAACCTGTCTTCTAAGGGGATCATGACTTTGGGAAGGAGCAGAGAAGACACAGCAGAAGTTGGTAGGTGAAGCAGAAATGATGCAGATACAGTACTTATGACATACCCAGCGTGGACTAGCAATAGGAACCATCTCTCTTCCCATGCGTAAATACACATCCCTAGGCAGACTTTCTAAGCTCAGGCAGAGTTCTGGAACTTGATACCCTTGCCAGCCAACATCCCATCCCCCTAGTCTACAATGCCAAAACTTCTAATGGAGGTGCAGGGCAAGAGGCTAGCTTCTTTGTGTGGTCTCCATGGTGACATGTAGCTATGACAGAATTGATGCTGTAGACCTGGGCATCAAGAACAACCCCAAGCTCACACACGACTGCGTCATGGGCTGGAAACACTCACTGTGTGAACCTCTGTGAAGATCCCCCAACTTTGACCAGAGAGACTGTCATTGTGAGAAGTATTTCTTTCAGAACTCCACTAAGGTCTGGAAGCAGCATACCCCAAGGCACATACTTGGAGACTAGAGTAAACCGGGACATGAAAACTGAGGCCTGAGGTTCCGTAGCTCAGATGAGCTACATGGCAGCAAATTCCTTAGGTCTCTCTGAGGCTCCAAGAATGAGGAAATCAATGTGAGGTTTGTGTCCTCTGAAGTTGAATTGCCTCTTCCAAGAAAAATCAATGACCAGTGACATCCATCCCGGTTCTCAGAATAAATGTTTAGAAGAAGGACTCCCTGAAGAAGCATCAAGTCGTCTTAACTCAGGATGGATGTCACATGCTATAGCTAGACTCAGTGCTGGCTCCTGTGCTAAGTGGACAGTTCTTTGTGGCAGTCATCTGCTTTCAATTCGTCCCCCCATTCTTTGAACATGACCCTTGTTTATCCCTGAAACTATCAACAGGTTGCCTCTGTTCTTCCACCCCTCACCTCATCGTGAGTACACACTTGCTTAAATCATGGTTTATTTCTCCACACTCTCGGGAGAAACAATAAGTAATTTTAGCTTTCCACTAAAGAAGTTAAAGAAAGATGAGCATTTAAGCCTAAATCAAGCAGAGGAGAGCTGATGGAATCCAAGCGAGGGGTATAGGTTTGCAAGACTGAGATTCTGTGATCAGGAGAGGGAGGGAGGAAAGCCTTTCAAAGGATACAGAGGAGAATGAAAGAGACCCTTCCCAATGGCCAAGGTTGAGGCAATTGGAGGAACTACCAAAGGCAGTCATAGTAGATTCTAATGTAAGACAGGCAATAATAAATATCTCTGTGCTTATACTTAAAAATAATAAATGGGGTGTTTGCTGCTCTGGTTGGCAGCATGAACCTGAAAGAGCAGGCCTGAAAACGAGGGGGACTGACGTCTCATGCAATGGCCAACTTCATTCAGAGTATCATCTTTCCCCTGGGAGTTAGGAAGAATGTGGAGTATCATGCTCAATCACAAAGACAAGCCACGTGTGGCAAAAGCGTGTTTTTCCCCCACCCCATAGGAACACATGAGTCACAGCAGCTTCATAAACTTACTCCGATCCAGTACCCCTGGGAAGAGCAAGAAAGTATGTTCTAAGAACAGTTGCATGTTTTTGAGGAAGCTGACTTCACAATGCACCTAGCTTTTTTTCTTGGATTTTCTTATAAGCACTCAAAATTCCCTGTGGATCCTCGGATTGTGTTCCAACCAGAGAGAGCGCACAGACATACTGTGTGGATGAATTATGTAAGATCCATGTGGCTTGTCTACTCTCAAGTAGCTGGAGCACAGCATTTCATTCAGATACTGTGGTGTCCCCAGTGAGTGCCTTCTGAAGCTGACAGTGTGGAAAGGATGATTAGGGTGGCTAATCATCACCTGACCTGAACTCCCTCAGAAGTTAAGGTCCATCTCAACAGTGATGAGATGTGTCTGCTTCAGGTGCCCTTGGTGTGACGAGAATGGTAGTTTGTATCTCTGGTGGCCACCAAAACACACAAACCCACAAAGACATGAGAAGTTTTCATGCGATTCCCATCCAAGGGGCACTGCTCATAACACATAGAGGTGTGCCTCTCTCTTCCAAGGTTGTAAAAAAATCAGTGGAAATCTGAGAAACCATAACCCTTCAAAGGAAGCCAAGGGAATAAGGCTAGAGACAACTACAGTGTAGGCTCTGCAGCAGCTCTTGGGGTGAACTAAAGGCAGGCTGCAACCTGGGGAAGGTCGGAGTAACTTAAAAAGATTATAATTCATTATCTGTCATATTCTTTTAAAAATGCTTCCTTTGAAAAGAACTATGCCAGGCTTTCCTAATATTTGAATTCATACTATGTTCACATTGTACCATTTCCTTGTGAGTCTGTGTGTGTGTGTATCTGCACATGTGTGTATGTGCACATATTTGAGCACACACTCAATGCTTAGATTATACAGGTGCATGTCATTTGTTTTTTTTTTTTTTTTTCACAGAGTTTCCTGGGTATTTTCCACATTTTAAAACATTCTAAGCATGAATTCAGTGGTGCATGGTTTCCATACTCAGGTGCTATAATATTTTAGGAATAATTTTTGGCAACTTGGTTTCCACTTCCTCATACTCACAGATGATCATCACTTCATAATTTAAGAAGTCTGCATTTCCAGTGAAATGTAGCATCTCTTTGCACCAGCAGTGAAACAGAATAAGAGAAGTAGGAGTCTGAACCGAAGCAGGCATTGACCACTTGTGGACACTGGAGCAGTGAGTCCCATACCTTTAGGCTGTTAGTTAAAGCATCCCCACATCTCGCACTCTGAGATGGGACTGGTCTCCACCTCGAGGTGTTCCTCATATTGCCATCTTGGGAAGGGTTGAGAAGAGTTACACATCTAGAATCGTGACCTTGAACCCAGTGTGAACGTCCCCGTGGACAGGAGTATGCCATGCACTGTGCCTGCAGTGTGAGTTTGGTCTTGTGGGTGTAACTCAGGGATACATTCCAAATGATGAAATGTCCACTCACAGGTTTCCCTGGTGTGGGATTGCTGCTCCCATGCACCCTCTGTGCTGGTGACACTGTGGTAGAAACAGAAACACCAAGGAACATAAACGGAAGAGTAACTTGATGTGGAAAGTACATGGTTGCCGTGAAGGATGCAATCATGAAGTCTTGAGCAGGGAACCCCCTTTCCAAGAAGGCAGGGCTCACGTGCTAGGATAATACACCAAGTACATCAGGTGCTGTCGGAGAGGAGGGGTCAGTCAGAAAGCAGAGCAGCACATTTGCTGTTGCAAGATGGAGAATAAACGCCAGGTTAGTCCACAGTCTGATGTCTTTGAGTTCAGGGATAGCCCCGTTGGTCGATAGCTACAGCACCGAAAAACCAGGGGTTTTAAACACATCCCGAGCTAGTGGAGTAGCTGCTGTAGCAACTCAGAGAGAACCCAGTGAACACCTAGACCATCAGGAGGCGGAGTGATGGGAAGGGTCTGAACCATGGCACACAATATTCAGGAGGACACATTCTGTCCAGACCTTGGGGACTTGAGGGCAGGTAATGCAGAGATGTGATACGTGTTCCGTTGTGAGTCAGGCAAAGGAGACCTGAAGAAGGTTCTCGGTGCAGAGCAGGCGGCCAGAGGGTGGGGGAATTGACAGCATATGTAGGAAGCCATGTTTGGAAACGGGCCTGGAGTTTTGAGTGAGGGTTATCAGGGTACATAGCTAGGTAGCAATGTGAAAGAGATTTGCCTGGAGACAGAGGAAGGGAATGGTGGGGCCCAGTAGATGCTGTTACCATTACTCGGATATGGAACTAGGAAGGCAATTCAGACGGTACACTGTTAGTTGCTTGTGAGGGCCTGAGCTCAAGCCCAGCACCCACAAGAAAAGCCAGATACGACAGCATGGTCTTGCAATCCAGAGCTGGGGAGAAGAAAGTGCTTGCTGACTCAGCCTAGTCTCCTTGGTAGGTTCCAGGAAAATATGAGCGACCCCACTTTACAACATAAGCAACAAGTGGAAAACATGCTGACTGAACAATGACAGTCTGAGGTTGTTTGACCTCCAAACAAATTGTTCATGTACATAAACACACACACACACACACACACACACACACACACACACAAGCATAGGCATATGTATAAAGACACACATGTGCATACATACATACCATGCCCAAGTAACTACCCAAGTAATTCAAGGATTCTTATAGCATGTTGAAAGAGTATATTTCCTAAAATGCACATTAAAATCCTACCACTCCAAATAATGGGGTACAGATATAGGAATTTGGGGCAATGGTTAGGTCAAGAGGATATCAGCCCCAAGATTAAGATTACAAATAACTAGGTTCCTGGGAGGTAGCCAACCTCTTCCAACTTATAAGGACACATCTGTAAGCCTCACCAGATGTGGTCTCTGCCTGTGCTTTGGTCTTGGAACAGTCTCCAGACAGTACGATTCAGCCACTCTCCACCCCCTGTGTGACAGTCATACACGGGGACAGAATCTGTCACTGGTGCAAACAATTCTCAGCCTTTCATTGCCTCCGAGTCACTGATGAGAGGCAGCTGATGTTTATTTTCCATGGGGGCCCCTAACCAGTGGATTTCCCGGAGGCAGATGGAAAAGTGCGTCTCTGGCTTCTGTCCTCAGAGGAGCAGACATTGAGGGTGGTGCTGCCTGCTGCACAGATCTCACCCCAGGCTTCTGAGTGGAGTCAGGCACTCCTTAACACTGAGGTTCACAGAAACATTCTGTGTGGAAGTGTTTTCAGAGAACACGTTTCAGTATCAGAGCATTGCTTAGATGTATTCACTGTGTGGAGCTCAGAGATGTGAGGCCCAGCACATTACATACTCCACAACTTAGCGTGAAATAACTCTTCTCATTCAGGAACTTGACATCCTTATTCCTATTCCAATATTACATATATATATATATATATATATATATATATATATATATATATATATATATATCAACTGCCACATTTGGGTATTTTAATATTAATAGGAATATGGTACAGGGTAATTTATGTGTTAGCTGTTTTATCGTGTTCCATGGAGACATGATGAAGCCTGCTCCTTATTAAATTATTTAATTTGGAAAGCCGAAGCCAGGCCGTGCTGAGTGAACCCCCTGTGGCAGATTTTACAGACTGTCTCCTCTGAATCAATACAGCGATATCAAAACCTTCAGAAGATTTCTGCTGTCTGGGCTGAACAAGCATGTCTCAGAATTCTGTGTGACAGTAAGCACAGTACCAGTGGCCCTTTTGTGGATGTGGGGGCAGAACACATTTACAGAGTCACATGCAGACACACACATGCAAATACAGAGAAACACATACAGACATTCACACATGTACACACATGTGCTCGGACGCGAGCATGCTCACACACACACACACACACACACACACACACACACACACACACACACTGTTGCATGACCTGCCTTTCCATATCTTGACTGTCTTGTCTTGATCACATGTCAGTCTGTTATGCAAGTCAAATCCTTGGTCAGTCATTACACAACCCAGGAAGAAAGCAATGGCTACTGCATTCAGAAGCTGGAGTGGAAATTTAGGAACCGTTGCATAAAGGGATCAGGGTTGGCAGCGTCTGAGAAATGCAAACCGAGCTCAACTCATAGAGAAAAAACGCAAAAGCAGAATATTGTAGTGTTTAGCAGACGCGCCTTTGTAGTCTTTCATGTTGCAACTGAAGACTTCCATAGAAGGTTAGGTGCCATGAGTCAGGTGGGAAAATGCACGGTATAACACACATGGAGAATATGTATTTTAGCTTCAAAAAAATCAATTAAAAACTAAGTGGTATCAAATAAAGTAAGTTATCATTAAGCATTTTTCTGTCAGCCAAGAAGAAGCAGATACATACTAAATCTGTAACTTGAATTTCCAGCAGAAACAGAAGTGAGGAGCTGCTGGGTAAGATAGTCAGTGTGACTACCCAGTCCACGGCAGACGTGGTTCAGAAATGTAAAGAAAAGCCAGAGTGGCTGTGGGGGCCTCTGGAGCAGGTGTCCTCACACACAGAGCTGTCTACGGGCACTGCGTGCAAGTCTGATGTTTTCAGAACGAGTCCTGTAGCTGCCTCGTCATCCACAGTGAGACTGTGTCCACCTGTATGTGATCACTAAAGCAGTTAACACAAGCAGAGCCACAGAGGAGGATGCCATGGCCTCTCCAGGCTAAGACTGTCCTACCAAGGCCTTTACAGGCCATGCCTGGAGCTCACTGCCAACTCAGACCTGCCCAGGGCATGTGGACAAGGTGTCTTCTATCTTACCCTAGGGGCTCCCATATGCAGATCCACCCCAGGGCTACATCACTGATAGAGTAAGCAAGGCTATCACGTAGACCTGGCAGGGAGGCCTTAAACCTCCCAGCACACTGGACCATAAAATATAGTTCAAAGCTGATGGAGCAAGGATGCCTGTGAGAGTATAAAGGGCGCCCAGTGGATCGATCAATAGAGTATTTTCTCTGGTCATCTGAGCAGAGATTAATAGAGGGACAATAAATTATGATCAAATACTGGAGCACTTCATTCAGGGAAGAGGTACAGAGTCAGCAGGACTGAAAGCGTTACTTCCATAGTCCCTGGGAGCAGGATGGCCTACTTTCAAGGTGAGAACACGCATACCTTTAGTTCAACCGTTCTAGATGTGCTCACGCCAGGAGGATGTCAGGCGGGAGATTGTGAGGACTGGTCGTCTCCAGGCTCACGTTTGTCTGCAGCACAATACTGACCCCATTTCTGTAACCGCTGCTTTCTCACACTAACGCCCGATGCCCAGGAGTGCCATTTGGTAATGTCGCTGAACTGTTGCTGTAAAGCATTAGCGTCTTTAATTCTGCCCCGTATTGTTAAAACATCTATTCATCCTCAGCTGAGAACAGCAGCTGGAAGAGCCCAAGAGGAGCTCGGGGTGTACAGGTGAATTCAGAATTTGAAATTGGGCAGTAAGAGTTATTTAAGTTGTTCAAGAGAAAGCTGTGGTTGGTCCTAGGGCCAGCCTGCGTAATTTAACAAACCCTGTCACATACTAAGGTGTATATAAAGGGAGTTGGTGTGTAGCTGATCAAGCATTTACTTAATGGGGAAAGGCCATTGGGCTGGAGAAATGGCTCAGCAGTTAAGAGCACTGGCTGCTCTTCCAGAGGTCCTGAGTTCAATTCCCAGCAACCACATGGTGGCTCACAACCATCTGTAATGGGGATCTGATGCCCTTTTCTGTCTACCCTGCAGGTATACATGCAAATGAGGAAAGGCCATGGGTTCTGTCCCCAACACTCAAAAATAAATAAATAAATAAAAACCCAAAAGACACAACATTCTTTATTAAAACCGCTACAAGTTAGACACCGCTCACTTCAGAGTCTGACAGAAACTGGGAAATAAGGTTTCTACACCTCCCCTGGGTCATCCTGTGTGGTGCACGGGTTCATTTATTAGTATTTAGTGCACTAAAGTATTTCTACAAATGATTTCCATGTTGGCCAATATCAGAGCTTTTGACTGTGGTGAACTCACTGCTGGGAACTTTGAAGCTGAAACACAGATCCTATTTCAGGGCTAGACAGGCAGCTCTGGGCCACAGCATGCACCAGACATCTGAGACTTGCCCTGCCCTGTTGCATTAAATAATAATAAAAACAGAAAAGGCACATGCCATGCTAGCCTTCTACTCTCTGTCCCCAGAGGTCTCTCCTTCTCTGCCCCATGCAGAGTCCACCTATCCCAAGGCTCCCTTGCTGCAGACTCTGCTCAGTCACAATTCCCAGTAACCCTGTAAAATTAAAACTCTTGAGGCTTGTAATTTATCAGTCAGATTTATATCAGTAAGTTCTCACCCCACAAAACGTCCACAGAATAAACTCAGAGCCTGTTGATATTGATATGAACTGTCCACCTAGATAAGACAGATTGTCCTGTAATTGTCCGTCCCTTACAAGATATTCACAGCTACCTGTGGCTATTTAAAGCCACTGGAATCTGGGTTGTCCTCTTCCTCCATCTTCTTTACTTCCCCTGGAGACCTAAATCTTACCAGGGGGCCTCTAGTTCCTTCTACCCCAAAATCTCTCCCAAAAGGCCTCAAGCCTCTTCTCTCTCTCTCTCTCTCTCTCTCTCTCTCTCTCTCTCTCTCTCTCTCTCTCTCTCTCTCTCTCTCTTTTCTCTCTCTCTCTCTGCCCTTCCCCACTCCGACCTGGAAGTCCCACCTACTTCCCACCCAGTGATTGGTCCCCTGAAATCTTTATTCATCCTATACAACCTGGGGCACATCATGAAATAAAAAGATGGTAGTCTCTGAGTGACAGCTGTTGGAGTGAGTGACACAGAGGTGACGAGTTTAGACGTGACATCACAGTCTGTGGCCTTCACCTTGCTTTCAAGAGGGGCAGGGTTTAAGAACATTTCCATGTCCAGGATTTAAGAAAGATGGCTCAGTATGTAAAGGAACTTACCGCCAAGCCTAAAGATCTGAGTGTGATCCCCAAGACCCCTCGTGGTGAACTGAGGAAACTTAATACCACCTGACCCAAACATACACACAGAGACACAGACAGACAGACAGACAGACTGCGGCATGCATGTATGCAGCAAGAAATAAGTGTTTATATCTATATACATCTATATGTATATAATGCATAACATGTACATATAGATGTATATATAATGTACAATAATATACACATATATGTATGTATGTCATTCATACATATATATTTGCATATGTATAGACACAGTAGATAATCTGTATGTGAAGGGCCATGCATTCCTAGTAGGACATGTTAACACTAGGGTTCCTGGAAACTCTGCCCCCACCCCACCCCCACCCCCTAGAAGCACAAGAGTGGCTGGCAGTGAACCCAGAGACAGAGACAGAGAGTCATATTTGCATGTGAAGGCAACAGAAGCCAGCAGGAAATCAGATCAGCCCAGGAAATGTGGACCCTAAAAATGGAAAGAGCATTTGAAAAGTAAGCCAATTATGAACTATCTTTGGGGAAGCAGTGGGCTGCAAAGACAGAGAAAAGCAGCCAGGTTTGCAAGGAAAACCAGGCGTGTGCTGTGGTGAAGGCGGGGGAGGGGGAGGCTATATTTCTGGGAGTCCTTACCCAGTCAAATGGAGAAAACCACACCCATCCCTCCTGCAAGGGGAAAGACCAGATTATACTGTGGCTTCTTTTACTTATGTATGTAAACATGATTGAGTAGAAGATTAAATCACAAATAAGATACTTTTAAAGTCTTTGAGCATTTAGTTACTACGTGTACATTTGCAAATGTACATGAGTGTGTCTCTCGGTGTGTATTTGAAGACCAGAGGACAACTTTGCGTGCTGGGTTTTCTTCTTCCTCCACGTGGGTTCCAGGGATGTGACTCGGGTTGAAGGCTTGGCAGCAAGTGCCCCCAGCCCTGACCCATTATTTCCAAGCAAAGGAAGATGTGACCCATAGGTTCTGGCACCTTGGGACACTAGGGAGAAGTCATATATTCAGGCTGTTGGTGTAGCCAGCCAGTGAACTGAGAGACAGAAAATGTCAACCTCCCAAACCTTGGGTTTGTTTGTAAATCTGGAAAAGGCTGTATTTTCTCTGGCCAAGTATGGACCCTTCAGATCAGCCAGACGTGTTTAATAAAGGCTGATTTGGACAATAATTAAATAAGTGATTAATGAGTTTGGGGTACTGGCTGGTTTCATGCAAGGCCTTGTACATTAAACATTGACCAAGTACCTACGTGGGTTGCACACAAAGCTTCCCCCAGAGGGCATGCCAGGCTTTCTAGGGTGGGCGGCGTAGGTGACAGGAGACTGAGCTGCGTTTCCTGTACAGCTCAGCTCCCCACTGTCCTCCCTCATAACCCTTTCCTCAGAAACACGTTCTTAATAGGCTTTTCTTGTAAAACTATTTCTTTTAATTGGCTAGCCGACCTTTAATTATATTCTGACTATTAATTGATTCAAATGTCACTCCGGCTTGCTCCCCAGACAACCGTTAAGGGGTCTAAATTCCTTCTCACCTTTGCATTTAGGAGACTTGAGACTTGCTAGGGGCATGTCAGCGGGGCTCTGGGCAGTCACCTCCAAGATAGTTCTGTTCCGTATTTATTTTCAAAAGACATGCTCCATTGAAACGTAACACAATTTATTGGAGAAAGGTGGGAAATTCCACCCAAACGCAAGGGATAACATTTTAGATAAAGAGCTGTGTCACAGGGAGGTGACAGTACAGTGCCAGTGTCCCCACCCCAGGATATGTAGAGAAATCACCAAATCTATGTACCTGTGTACAGCTTCAGAGATGTAGGCTTCTTGTTTACTTCACGACTAGGTGGAGGTTTTGTTTTAGGTTATTTATGGTTTGAAGTAGATTTATTTCTTTATGCTCTCAATCTAAGTGTCCCTTCCTCTGTTCCTCTCAGTCCCTCCCCCCACACCTCCCTCTTTTGCCATACTTACTCTTCCATTTACCCTCAGAAAAGGGCAGACCTCCTAGGGCTATCTGTCACATACCACTGTATAACAAGCTACAATGAAGCTAGCCACAAACCTTCCTATCAAAGATGGATGAGGAAACCCAGCACGAGAGGATAGGGTCCCAAAAGCAAACAAAGAGTCCGAGATGGTTTCACACCCACTGCTAAGATTCCCACAAGAGCACCAAGCTGCAGGATCTTAATGTACATGCAAATGACCCAGCTTAGACCCACTAGGCTCCACGGTTGCTGCTTGAGTCTCTGTGAACCCCCGTGATCTCTGCCTGTTTAATTCTGTGGGCCATGTTCTCATAGTGGACAACCTGGAGGGAGGTTTTTATTGTGTGTGAGAGAGAGGAGAACAGTCGAGGCACCTGGAAGAATCCAGAGTCAGAGAGAAGCTGACTGGTCTCTTGGGAGCAGAGAGAAGCAAAGAACAGTAGATAATTGTAGGATAAGGAAGGCAGGGGAGAAACCTTGCCCATTGTATGGAGATCAATGGGCATCTGTGTATAGGGAAACCTGGGACCTGTAGCAGCCTGGGAGCATACTAGAGGAGAAGGGCCAGGGTGCTAGTGTGGCTGTGAGTGGGGGACCGAAGGAACATGGAAGGCAGCATGGGTTTGATATGCAAGATATATACATCAGTGGAGAGCCATACCTCCCTTCTGCCAGGGGCAAAGCAAAGGACTGCTTTCAGCAGATGGGATCTTGTTCCACAAGTTTTTGAAGGAATGCTGGCCGTTTTCCTAACCACTAGGAACCATTTCTGTGGGCCAGGCTGCAGTTTCCAAGCATGTGTGGTCTTGAGGCCTAACAGAAGCCTTTTGGGTATCTTGAGGGTGAGGGTGTGGCCAGCCTCACAGCAGAGGGTCCTTCTCCTTTCCAGTTCCATCCACCACACAGAACTGACTGCTAGCATCAGCTGCAAACATTCGAACTGCAGTCTCCTCCCTCAGGGCGCGGGCTCTGCTCTCTCAGTGAGTCCTGAAGTAAGATACCCTAACTCGGCAGCTTCCAGCAAGGAGTGAAGGCCAAGGATGTTCTCCCTTATTCTCTGCAGCCCTGAAAATTTCCTCCCATAGCATGGTTTTTTACTATTAGGCGGTTTTGTGACATAAATGGTGCTCCGTAAGCCACACATCTCTTCTTTTACTGATTGCTTTATTGCTGTGTCGTATCTCATTGTACAGGATCCCTGTCTGCTGTACTGGTTCCGGTTCCTGTCAATACGACAGGACGACTTCCAATGCAACCCAAGGGAGGCAAGGTTTATTCTGGCTCAGGGTTTGAAGGGACAGAGACCTTCATTTCTGGGGAAACACGGGGCAGACCCCAAGGAGATCAGAGTGTGTGTCAAGGACTCCCTATCTCTTCACAGCTCACTGTAAGAGGAGGCAAAGAGGACACAGGAAATAAAAACCCCACATCCTGTAAGGACCCCTCACCAGAGTTACTCACTTCCTTCAATTAAGCTCCATCTTCTAAAGGTCCTATACTTTTCCCAAACAGCTGGGAGGAAAGCATTCAAACATCAGCGGGGCGGGGGCGATTTTACCTCCTTAATGGTTTTGCATTTTACCAGTTCCTGGTTCTGACAAGACCCCATCATTTTTAAAGGATGGTTCACATCCCAGTGGAAGCCCTTAAATCCCTGCAACAGCTAAGGTGCTTATTAGCACACCAAAGGGATGGATGCACGCCTTTCTCTCAGCTCTGCCAGTACCTGGCACACCCTGCCCCCTTACCCCCATACTCCAGCTTACCCTACAGCCATTTTGACTATACCACTTTCTTGGTGTCCTTCCTGCTCACTTGCTCTCCTAACCTGCCTTCCTATTCTTCCTGCTCCTCTTCCCTCTCTCCTCTCAGGGCCTGCTCGCTCAGCCTGCTGGCAGCTCAGCCTGCTGGCAAGGTCCAGTCTGGGATCTTGCAAAGGCCTCTTATGCTCTGGGTGAATCTATAATGAACGTTCCCCAAGCTTTAGGAACCTGCATCTCCTCCTTCCCCTTTCTCTCCTTTTCCATTCAGGCACATCAATGGTTCCCTTCTAACCTTCCTTCCTGTTTACGATGTGACTTTTCCAGTTTTTAACATCCATCTTCTGCTAAATACTCACACTGGCTCCTACTGAGTTTTCTTCTTCGGTCTGGGAGATCAGGTGGAGACCTCTGTCCTCACAGCCCACGGGAACACCCTCCCTTTACCACTGTAGCAAACTGTCCTGTGAGTCTCTGGAGATGTCATTAGGATGACTGGCTGCACACCACACGCCTGCACACCACACACCACTCACACCCAATCCCTTGCAGTCCTGAGGACTATTTTCCTTCTCTTGCATGCTTTGTACCGTGGTAATGAGGGCACATGTAAATATTTATGTCTCCCCAAGTAGTTACCACTGACCTAAGGAGCTTTCACAGGGGAAGCTGTAAAACCCTGTTCCAATATAACCCAACTGCTGGAACATTTTTAAATGGCCACAGTTAGGGCTCTTAATTTTTATTGCCATAAAAATTTGTAAGTGTTAAATTCTCAAAGCACATTTTAATCACAATAAAAGTTCAGTTCATGGCTCCTTAATGAATAAGAGAGCCACCCAACTCTATTATGAGCTGTACTATCTGCCAAAAACCTAGACTCTGGAGAAGAACTACATGCTTCTAATTTTCTCTTCATAAACAATGTCAGCCATGGGCAATGATTGCTAGAAATGAAAGATGCGGTCCATGATGCTTTTAGGCCTCAGAAATCACTGTAGAGTGAACCAAGGGTCAGGGTGTGGCCAGCCCCAGGTCAGAGAGTCCTACCTCCCCAGCCCTGCCCCTCACAGCAGTGGCCAGACAGGGCTGACTGCTAGCTTTAGTATTGAAGGCTCTGACTGTAGCCTGGGGCTCTGGCATCTCTCTGAGCCTAATTAGGAGATGGTCACAAAAGTGGGAGACTTGGGGGCAGAGCCTCAGGTTTCCATTTAGTTATTCAAGAGTAATTTGGGGTGGGTGGGGTGCCGGATAGCTGGAGCTGATGTACGGAGCCCCGACTACTCTCGCAGAAGATGCAGATTCGGTTTCCAGAGCCCACAGGGCAGCTCACAGCCATCTGTAACTCTGGTTCCAGGGAAACTAATCTCCTCATCTGTCTGGGGGGAGCATGTTTACAACATAGCAAAGATCTGAAAGATC
The DNA here is from genome assembly GCF_963924665.1 of Micromys minutus. NCBI lineage: Eukaryota > Metazoa > Chordata > Mammalia > Rodentia > Muridae > Micromys > Micromys minutus. Next base: position 54,507,528 of record NC_137983.1, on the reverse strand, counting down.
TGTCAACAGAAAAAAAAATACTATGACTGTTATCAGGAAAGTGCTTGGACAGATGTTTGTGAAAGAAGCACAGATGGCCACAGTACAGTTTCACGGGGTCACAGCCAAGCCTGGCCACACCCACCTTCAGGACACCTTTAGTCCCAATACTCTGTGATTGACTCCGAGGCCTGCCTGATGCACACAGTGAGATTCAGGCTGGTCAGAGTTACATGATAGACGGTGTCTAAAACAAAGAGGAGGAGGAGGAGGAGGAAAGGAAGGAAACAAAGAAAGGAAAAGAAAGAAGAAACAAACAAACAAACAAACAAAAAAAAAGAAAAACTAAAGACACACACTATTAGGCACTAAAGAATAATAAACCCCCCCTTCCACCAGAACACTATGGCAGAACATAGTGTGGAGAAAGAGGAGATATTCCAGGAAGAAGGCTGGATTAAAGTGGCTCAGGATGACATTGTGGGCATTCAGGTTTGGGATAGAAGGTACAGAGGAGTTGGGGGGAAAGGGGAATGTTTGAGGGACAAAATCTATGTGTCTGGAATGGAACCAGAGCAGAGTGTTCATGAAGGGAAGTCATGGAATAGTTCCAGGAGCAGGCACACTCAAGTCTGAAGCGAATGCCCTAGGCACCCAGATGACCCTGGATTGCAGATATAATGCTCACTCCAGGGGCGAGAACCTCTTGTTTAGAGACAAAGAATAGAGTACAGGACTATGATTTATAAGGTTGATGAACCAAATATATCAGTGTGTGAAAATAAGTCTCCGGTGGCTTTTGTGTGGTAGTCTGCTAGGGTTTAGTGACAGAGGAGGAAGGGAGTTTGCAGTTACTGCTTAAGTCAGAAGTGAGACCATGGGGTGGAGACCTGAGTCCTGTTTATTTTCACAAAGTACGTTTGCTTGCACTGCATCTGCGAGCACTAAATAAATAAATAAATAAATAAACAACAACAACAAAACCTAGAACATTGAAACCCTGCTGCTTAGCTCTGAGTAGAGGGACTGTGAACTTATTTTATTTTTTAACTGTTCCTGGGGGTGGCTAATGACTTAAAAATTAGTTTCCATAAAAATCATCATTCTCTTTTTTAAAATATTTATCCTTGCCCAAATGAGGGGTCCAGAAGAGAGCAGCAGATACCTGGAGCTGAAATTGCAAGTGGTTGTGAGTTGCCCTGTGGGGCTGCTGGGAACCAATCTCTGGTCCTCTGTAACTGCAGCAGCTGTTAAACCTTGACGGAGACAAGAGGCAAGAGAGCTGAGAAACACTGACAAGCCCTGAAGTCAAATTTTCACAGTGATCCATTTTTCTCAATTCTCTTCAATTACTTAGTACCCTAACCTAGATGCTTCGAGGCCATAAATACCCCAAAGTCCTTTGAAAGTGCAGAGGAGTTTCATCCAGAAACCTCTCTTGTCTTTCCACTGTGACTTTGATGAAGTTCCTGATGATGCCTAACTTGTGTTGTGTCTTCTCCTCTGGTGCTGTGTCAACAACCCCATCACCTCACTCTGTGACATCTAGATTGTCTCATCTGAAGAGCGTTTCAAAGTTTGCACTTTACATTTTGGTCTGTGATCTATTATGAATGAAATTTTTGCAAAGAAAGATGTGTCTGTTATAACTTCATATAAAGGAAGCTGAGACAAGTTACCCCTAGGAAAAGAACTTTAATGGGAGAGTCTATTATCAAGGTGATAGGCGGGCATGGTGGGGCCCTGAAGGAAAAGGAATCCTTCAGTTCACAAATAAATCAAGGTTCCTGACAGTGGTGTTTTAAAAGGGAATGTGCCATACAATGTGACTCAGCCTGTGCACTAAAGTCACAAGGCACGGATCTCAGTAAGGCAGTAATTCAAAGTTTGTCATTGGTCTGTGCACCAGAGAGTGAGGCAGGCAGTCAGGGGTATGAGAAGAGAGCCTCTGACAGTAACAAGCTCAAAGAAGTCCTCTGGGGGACTGCAGGACAGTGTGGCCCGCTGTGGGGGAAGAGCAGAGGCAAGCCTGTGGGCTGGTTCTTTTCCACACTCATCTCCAACTTCCCCGCACTGACTGTTGACAGCACTCTTTACTGTCCGTATAGCCTTCATTTCTATTGTTAGAACTCTGACCCTGCCTTCCATCCTCGACTATTGATCTGTGCATAATTTTCCAGCAAGATCTCACATGTCAATTACGTTGCTTGACAGCGAGTCTTCTGGTCGGATGAAGTCAGCCTTTCTACTTCCATGTTGTGTTGGATATTTAGGTTTCTTTCTGACTCTGCAAAACTTTTGTCACCAGCTTCTTGGTGTCTGACAAACACTTCTTTAGGGTGTCAAGTTGGAATTTTACTGATTCTGCAAGGCACGTTTGAGAACAATGGTCCTCTCGGCATCCCTACCCATCGCCACGGGATATTTCCTCAACTGTGCATTAGAAGGGACTTCTTGGGAGCCTTCCATCTCCTCTTGTCTCGTAAGCAGTTTGTTAGGGTCATGATCTGACTGATTCTTACCCCAGGGTTCTAATAGCAACAGCAGCATGTTTTGTGGTTAGCCCTCACGTTTGTAGAATAGAGACATGTAGAAAAGTTGTTTCTGTCACACGGTCCTTCCATCCTGAGACCTAGATGTTCACAGGGGATGGTGGGGGTAGGAGTGGGGGGAAGACTTCTTTTTGTTTTGGTTTGCAGCCTCTATGCAAACTTTTGTTTTATTTGTGAGCACTGTTCTATTTCTCTCTCACAGGCTCACAGGCTGTACACCTTTATCTCCATTTTCTGTCAGATTCCTTTAACTCAGGCACCACGCGGAATGTGGGGAAAGACTAAGGGGAGCAGAAGCCTGGCCGGATGCCTGATGTCACTGTGAAGTTCCCACTCTCTGACCATTTAGTAGTGTTATCTGTCAAGGTGCTGTCTGACAAACAGAGGTTACACTTTATGCTACTTACTGGTTTTCCATAAACAGATGCTGGATTGTACCAAATACTTCATCAATATCCACTGATATGAACATACACATCTTTAGCTTTTCAGCCTATTAGTGTGAGATATTGCATTATTGATTTTTAAATGCTGAACCTCTGGCCAGGTTCAGACAAAGATACAAATTATAATTTAACAATTTTTAGATTTATATGTGTCTTAGTTAGGGTTTTACTGCTGTGAACAGACACCATGACCAAGGCGAGTCTTATAAAGGCAGGCATTTAATTGGAGCTGGCTCACAGGTTCAGAGGTGCAGTCCATTATCATCAAGGCATGGTGCAGGAGGAGCTGAGAGTTCTACATCTTCATCTGAGGGCTGCTAGTGGAAGACTGGATTTCAGGCAGCTAGGATGAGGGTCTTATAGCCCACACTCACAGTGACACACCCACTTCAACAAGGCCACGCTTCCTAATAGTGCCATTCCCTGGGCCAAGTATATACAAACCATCACAATCTGCATGTGTGTGTTCCTACATAAGTTTATATGAACTTTGTGTACACAAGTATATGACCCAAGACAAGCCTGGTTCACTCAGGAGCTGGGAGAGGCAAGAGGGTGTCCTTCTTAAAAGCAGAGAAAGCAGGGCCGCACCAACAGCTCAATGAAGCCCTACTTGGTATATGATTGCTTTTATGCACTGTTTTGTCAATTTGCTAGTATTGAATTGAGGATTTGTCACCCAAATTAATGAGAGTCTGTAGTTGTAAGCCTTCACTCATCTTCGACATAGGGTAACACTGGCCTGATAAATGTGTAGAAGTTTTCCATCTGCTTCAGCGCTCTGAAGGAGTCTGCACAGAACGGACACATTTACTTCCTGAAGAATTTATGAAATTCACATGAATCAAGCACATTGTCATAGTTTGGGTTATAGAGATTATTAATAGGTTTAGATGCAGCTGATGGCCTGCTTCTTCAAATCTGGGGCAGTCTGTCTTTTGGGGAACTAGTTTATTTCACATCAGTTGTAACTGTGGCTGCATAGACTGCTCATAATGTTTTTATTCTTCATGACTTTGGATCTCTAGTGGGAACCCTTTTATTTATGACATCAGTTTCTATTGTTAAGGGGGTAGAGAGATGGTCCAGAAGTTCAGAACACTTACCTCTCTTTTAGGGAATCCTGACTGGGTCCCAGCACATACCTCAGTGGCTCACAATCACCTACAAGTTCAGTCCCAGGGAATCAAGTCTCTCTTTTGGACTCCAAGGGGGCTTAAATGCATATGATACACATAAATACACACAGGCACATACACATACATAAATGTGTGTTTCAAAATAAATTGAGTTTTAAAAAATAATAATTTGTACTTTGTTCTTCACCTGCCCAGACCCTGACAAACAATTCTACAGACTTGAGGTCTCTTTCATAAAGACATTAACTCAATCTCAGTATTTGAGGCTCCAGAATTATAAGCCAATCACCCCAAACTGCCCCAGATCTTAATATTACCACTCCATGGGTTATTTTTCAAACTAGGAATTTCGAAAAAGGGCATAAACATTTAGTCTATTGTGATGGGCACAGAACACCATCTTGGTTTCCTGAAATAATAGTCTACAAACTGTGGCTTTAAAGAATAAATGTTATTTTCTGACACCTCTAGATGTCTGCAGTCCTGGGACTCTTCTTTGCCTCTTCAGCTCCCAAGAGAACAGGGCAGGCTTTGTTTCTTAAGGATATCAGTCTAAGTTCCGTCACACCTGTCCAGCTCTGTGTCCTACCATGTTTCTGTCTCTACTCAAATGATTCTCTTTTTAAAGACACTGAGCATCTTGAAATAATGTCTCTACTACTCCAGGTTCACTCCCTCTATACTAGCATTATCTGCAATGACCAGATTCCAAAATGAGATACTTGGGTTAGAGTTTCAACAGATCATTCTGGGGGGGGGGGGGGTTGTGGTTTCAAACTCACAACAGAGCAAACACTCTGGTGCCAGCATTTCCATTTTCAGTAGATTTGTAATTATCTAAAATTAGGAAGTTACCAAAAAATTTAATCACAGAGAAGGAAGTGGCATTTCATCATTGCAATTTCATTACATGACTTTTACTAAGCTTTCAATATTAACATGACAAAGAATTATTACTAAGTAAAACCGTGTGCAAATAGAGTTGTTGAGATTAAATTGTTACAAAGCACAAGCCAATAAAATGTTTATTGGTCCATATGTCATCTGGCATGCACTAAACATGCCATTTAGAGGAAATGATATATGTGAGTCCCAACTGTGATACATCGAGAACAAAATTTAGGACAAATTTGGAATTAGGCAGTTTTTCAGTTTCAATGAAGAGAGTAAATATGCCTAAGGCCTGGTAGAAGGATCTGAACTGAGTTGCTTTAAGAGCACCTGCCCGTTTCACATGGAGGAAATGAATCACCTTCACGTCCCCAGTGATCAGAAGCAATCATGGTGTGCTTCATTTATTTTCTTGAGAGAATTGTCAGGATCTGCCCTGCAGTTAGGCTGTATAAATAAATTTCTGTTGACCTAGGGGCTTGGTCCAGCAGTAGAGCTCTGAGTTTGTAGGTAGAATGCCAGGGCTGGATGGACGTCCATGCCGCAAAGAAGGCGTTTTGAAGCTTGTGGTTAGTTTCATGGTCAAAGTCTGGAATAACCTGAGCAGGGAGTCTCCAGGAAGGACTGTGCCGTGGCCCTGGTTGCCTGGGGGCCGTCTGCATGGAGAGTCTTTCACTGGGTATATGGGGTTGGGAAGACCCACTCTAAACATGGGTAGTGCTATCCTCGGAGCCGGTCCCTGGCCTGAGAACTCACTTGCTGGTTTCAGACTATGGGTGTGATGTGACCAGCAGCCTCTTCTCTAATGTGTTTCAGTCGGAGTGTTTTCCTCTGTTCTCACACATACCTCTGTTCTAACCCACACTCTGTCTCTGGACTTGATGTATTGTTGATTCAATCACATTATCACATTATTATTATATTTAATAACTCATTTATTCCATGTTGTGTTGTCCTGATACTTCTGGGTGTGGGACCAGCCAATGAACCATGATTGACACCCCCAGGAGCCACACCCTTAAAGAAACTGACTCTCTCCCCTCAAGGAGTCCAAACTCCTCAGCTGTGGGTGGGGCTATGGATCTTTCCACGGGGTGCTGACCGGTTTAATCCTGTGCAGAAACACAAGTGCCTGAGGTAGAGAGTGCTGTTGTGCCCAGGAGACACTGCTTTCCCCTAATCCTCCCCTCCTCTGGCTTCTACAATCCTTCAGCCTCCTCTTCCTCAATGCTCACTGAACACTGTGCATGGGTGTGACATCTCTGTCCTGTCTGTGGCTGAGCAGCCACACTCATTTCTTCTCAGCATTTTGACACTGTCCACAGCATAAAGACACTTCTCTGGTGAGGACTGTGAGCTACCTTAACCCCAACACAGGACTGTTCTGCCTTTGGCTCTATAGCAGCCGCTGGAGCTACCTGGAGACCCAACATTCTTAAAATAAAGGATAATATCCAGTTATTTTAAAATGGTACTTAACATTGATGAGATGTGTAGCAACTCCTAAGAGTTAATTGTTATATTTAAAGATAAAGCCAGGTTTCACTATCCCAGGCTTTTCATTTGAAAAATTTAGTGTAAAACCTTCAACTCCCTGTTCCTTTATTTCTCATGATTTTTATTTTGTTTTTTTTTTAAGAATCAAATGCACACTCTGACATACTACAAACTTTGTATCATGTTTGATGTTATCTTAATGGTTCAGCACAGAAAGGCTTGCAGTCGGTATCCAGGGAAACCAAGTAACAAACATATCTCTATCTCTCATCTTCATATGCATGGCTGAAAGCTGAATCCATCTCTAGGAAGTAAAAACAGAAGAGCAAAATAGAACATTTTCAAGTATCTCAAGTGCATGGAAAGTTATATTTAACTTATATGTATATGTTGTCTTTTTAAATGCACAACATCACGGGTAGTATTTTTAGTGAACTGAATTTCTTGCTTACTTTCACTGCACAAAGCTAAGTTGATTTGCTATTTCGGAGCATCTGAAACATTTTTATTAGAAGAAGCACAATTCCTTACAACACAGTGGATTCCTGATGGATTTCCCATGGCGTATGCTACAGGTTACACCTTATGATGATGATAAGATATATCTTCTGACATTTTCAAGAAATGTTTCCACCTTGTAGATAATCAGCTCCTTGATTCTAAGGAGACCTACTATCACTCCTGGGTCAGCTGAGTGGGTAATAAAAACGCCAGTCTTAATCTTACTACTGATGTTGAATATCAGAGTGTAATAGAAACCGAAAACCGGTTGTGAAATCAGTTCATGTAAGGAAGGGAAGAATCCTTTGTTCAGATGCAAGTGAACTAATGGGCCAGTCTGACTCTGGACTGTCACAGGCATTTGCAGAACACCAGCAGACCTATCTACACCAGCAGACCTATCTACACCAGCAGACCTATCTACACCAGCAGACCTATCTACACCAGCAGACCTATCTACACCAGCAGACCTATCTACACCAGCAGACCTATCTACACCAGCAGACCTATCTACACCAGCAGACCTATCTACACCAGCAGACCTATCTACACCAGCAGACCTATCTACACCAGCAGACCTATCTACACCAGCAGACCTATCTTCTCACAGCGTGCATATTTCAGTAAAAAAAAAAAGTCTTCCAAGATATTTATAATTTGACTTAAACAACAGAGAAGCTTTGCTTTCCAAAATATTGCACACCAGCCTGCCAAGAAACCTACATCCCTAGCTTTGAAAATGCCCAGCATAGTGAAATAGTACATCCAAGCGCGGGCTCATCCTGGTTCATAGCTCTGTGTTACAGGCATCATGGCTCATCCTGGCTTACTCCACTTTCAGTCTTTTTCAGAGTCTAAGAACCAAAACTCCTACCAATAATTTTAACTAGGAATATTGAATGTGTGTTTGTGTGAATTGGTAGCTAATAAAAGGGAAAAAACTACCAACTTTGAACAAGAGAGTACCGAGAAGGACAGAAATAGATTCAAGGAACAGATCTTCCATCTGTGGAAGTGGGACAGAGGCTCAAACACTGGCCTTGGAGGAATGATGGCTGCCGTGGTTGCCAAACACTTGGGTCTCACTGGTGATTACAGAGCCATTGGGACCAACCGTTCTTGTGACTGGTTTTCAGGGGTAAAGGGAAGACTTCCACTCTGAGGATAAACATCAGGGGACAGGTGTTCACAGCGAGGCCATGGTGGATTGGTTCTCTGAAGATCTAGAACAGATTGTGATTCTTGCTAGGACTCGGTGTCTCATGAAACCAAAGCCAAGCAGTAGCTGTCGGCACAGACTCTGAGAGAACAACACGAGGACTGCCCAGGTGGATCCCAAGGAGGGCAAAGACAGACCAAATAGATCTGGGGGACATCGGGACAGGCTCACAGCTTGAACACTAAGACCTCACCTGGAGACCTGGACACTTCGGGAAAACAGACACAGCAACTAACAGTAGAGAAGGGCTGGCAGCAGTAGACAGGGCTCAGCAGCCCCTCTTTGGAGTGAGGCGAGGGGTGAGGGATGGAGCAGGGACTGTGATGGGTATATAATAAAGTGACTTTCTCCAAAATCCCTCAGCACTGTGTCTGAATAAAATACACATATTTCTGTTTCTGGGTCAAAAGTGAAGAGAACATTTTAAATGTACTTTTAATCTTAAACATTTAACATTCACTAGCTTTTTGTTTGTTTTCATACAGGCTGGAGCCAACGTCCTTCTGCAAGATGTGAACGGAAATATCCCATTAGATTACGCCGTTGAAGGGACAGAATCTAGTGCTATCCTGCTGGCCTATTTGGATGAAAACGGTAGCCCAACGCTTCCTTTTATAAAGTGATGCATTGGTAGAACATGTATTGTTCTTAGAGAAGTATATGCATTATTTCAGGCTGTGCTGTCTCCCTGGAGGGTGTAACACAGGCAGTTTTCTATCTCACCTCTCGATTATTGGTGGTTTAGCCAGCTCTGACTTTTGCAAACTGGCTGGCACCTGCTTCAGAACAGGGAAGGAACCCCCAACAGATGCCCAGAGCCCATAATTGGCAGGACTAGTTTTGTAATTATGAACTCTCCTCCCTGGAGATAGCAAGACGAGTGGACCAAACAATTGAATTTTGAGCTAATAAGAGCTAGGTCACCTTGAGAGTGTCCTCCAAGGTGATCACCGCAGGAATTGCCAGCCAGCTCAGGGAGGACTGGAGCTAGCAAGGGCAGCATGCATCCCAGAATCCACAGTGACATTTAGAAGCAGAAGCACCCTGAGAAGAAAGCCTAGGATCAGAGAGAGGGCTGGCCTGAAGAAACGGGGCTGAGCCCCGTGTGTCACTCACCAGGACATTAATGACATAGCCCCAGCATGAACCAGTGAGTCAGCTCAGTGGTGCAGGGGACAGGGGTAGGATGGGAGCCACTCAGCACCTGGTGATAAAGCTGGAAAGGACAAATCCCTCCCCTCCTCTTTTTTTTTTTTTTTTTTTTTTTTGAAGATTAAACATAAATTACTACACTGGTAGTCAAGCCCCTTCAAGGATTTGCTGACCAGAGACAACATTCTGGAGTCTTCAGAGCCTCTGGGGGCTGATGGTGCTCCTTTGTCTTCTTTGCAGAAGCACTTAGCTCACTCCCAGCATGCTTTGCTTCCTCCAGCTCCTTTGTCTCAGAAGGTTTATTTTGAGGATGGCATAAGAATAATAATTAGCGCTTAGCAGCCCTGATTTCTTAACAAGAACTAGTCTTGTTAAATTAGAAAGCAAGGCAGGAGTGATTATCCCCCGACATGAAGGCCACCAAAGCAAAGTTTGGGCAGAAGCAAGCTTCAGGTAGACACAGAGCATGGTGAACTGCCCACTGGGAATCTGGGAATCCTCCAGACCCTCTAGATCCCGAGCAGAACTCTCTTGCTAGCTTCAAGAGCCCTGGGTTGTGATTCTCTGGAGAAAAGTTTATTAGCTCTACCAGGAACAAACTTCCAGGTGATCTGAGTTTCCCAGCAGGCTGTTCAGGACTCAGACTTTTGAAGCACTTCCCAGGCAGGTCAGAGTTCAGAGTTTGTATGAAACTGTGGGGCAGCCTGAGGCTAACTTCTCTGTATTATGGGAAAGTGACCCTAGAACTGTTTACGTGGCATGTTCCTATCACGGACAGTGATGGTGGCTAAAGTGAGGCAGCTCAGTGATCTGGCCTAAGCTGTTCCCCCTGTTCTCACACACGGGGACCTCCAAGCCTATCAATTGGACATGTTAACATTTTGCGTGTGCACAGAGCCGCATAAAGGAGATTTAATGACTCCCCTGGAAATGGCCAAACAAGATAACAATAATGGCAGTTCCTGTGGGCGTGCCAACAGGTAAGGGGAAAAGTCACAAGGTCCTGTCTGTCTTAGTCAGGGTTTCACCACTGTGAGCAGACACCATGACCAAGGCAACTCTTAAAAGGACAGTGTTTAATTGGGAATGGCTTACATGGTCAGAGGATCAGTCCATTATCATCAAGGTGGGAGCATGGCAGCATCCAGGCAGGCATGGTGCAGGCAGAGCTGAGAGTTCTACATCTTCATCTGAATGGAAGACTCACTCTCAGGCAGTTAGGGGGAGGGTCCTAAAGTCACACCCACAGTGACACACCTACTCCAGCAAGGCCATACCTACTAATAGTGCCACTCCCTGGGCCAAGCACAAACAAGCCATCACCCTGCCCCTAAGCAAAGCACTGAAGTACATTAAAGACTGCTGGGAGAAGGAGAGTTAGCCTTGTCCAGGGAGGAGCCCACTACTGGTTGTCCATTGCAGAGGGGTCAGCCTTGAAACCATACACACACAGAGACTCCAGAAACAGACTCAGCAGGTTGTGTGTGTGTGTGTGTGTGTGTGTGTGTGAAGTTTGTATATGCACATTTATGTAAGTACATACATACATATGTAAGAATAATCAAAGAAATAGAGGCTATAGAATGGAGGGGATCCAGGAGATATTTAAATGAGAGTAGCCAGGAGGGCTAGAGAGGGAGAAAGAGGAAGGGATTTCTAAATGTCAATATGTAAACCGCACCTCAATAAAACAAATTGTGGGCACTGAAGAAGAGATGGCTGAGTGATAAAAGGCACCTCTGCTCTTGCAGAGGCCCTGAATTGGATTCCCAACAAACACATTGGCTCAAAGTCCATTTGTCGATCTAGGGGATCTGATGCTCTTTTCCGTCCTCTGTGGGCACCTCATACATGTGGTGCATACAGACACACACACACACATACACACACACACACGTACACACACACGTACACACACACAGACACACACACACACACGTACACACACACAGACACACACACAGACACACACATACACACACGTACACACACACAGACACACACACAGGTACACACACACACACACACACACACACACACACACGAGAGCAAATACAAATCACCCACACATATAAAAATAAACATCTAAAACTATAAATCGCAGACTCAGGGTGTATCTCGGTTATCATGCTGCTGGTCAGGACCCTGCACGAGGTACACAGGCGTGGTGGAGCACACCTGAGTCTATCACTTGCTGGCCGTAACAGGAACATCGGGACATTGGGCCACCTTTGGCTACATGGTGAGTGACATGAAACCCTTTCTCTAAAAATCAGTGAACAAATTAAACAAATAAAATACAGAAGAATTAAGTCAAATAAAACCCCCGATGCTGAAAAGACTGAACCGTATCTCTCTCATTCATCCAGAGAGCCCCTTGATTGTCTTTCCTGTTCCTGATCCCTTCCCTCCTAAGGCCACCAAACAACCTCAGTCTCCAATCCTTAGATGCATCAGCACTAGCAGTAGGCTGCCAGCCCACCAAGTATTAGGTTTAATAGGAAAGCTTGGTGTTTGCAAAAAAATCACTGTTTTTCATCACATGTTAAAAAAAAAAAAAAACAAAAAAAGCAACCCCCTTCCCAGGGAGGCAAATGTTGGTTGGGAGAGAAACTAGAGATAGTTCATGACTCCGCTTCGGAGATAAGGGGCTGTCACTATGGCTGTCATGATCGGTTTGTAAAATGCAGGTTTTGCCGGAACGAACTCCATTTAATATTTCTTCAATTTTTAATTCTGTTCCGCACTTGTCACTGCTGCTGTGACCGAGCCCCTTTCGTGCACCCTCTCTCCTGTCCTGCTCAGCTGCTGTCAGAGTCCCTCCTGCTTATCTGTGTCACCTCCCCCGCCCTGGTAAACTCTGTCCAAGTCCATTTATTCCCACCCCCTCCTGGGGACACCGGGACTTATCTGCTGTGGCAGCACAGACCAAAGCCATCAGGAGTTCCTAATAGGCCGGGTGACATTTTCTACCTCTTGTCATTTCTACAACCCACTAATCTTCGCAGGTGCTTTCGATCCTGGATGCACCAGCTCTGCAAAAAAAATCCCCATTTCAAATCAGATGTACTGGGCTGTCACAGCAGGGTGCAGGGGCAGAGGGGGCAGGAGACATGGAGAACAAGTTGATTACAGAGAAAGTCTCGGTTGCAAAGTTCTAATTCTGCTGTCAGCACCAACTTACACTGTAAACGGGCCACAGCAATTAACCTCAGCTCCGTGCTGTGGGTTCCAGGATTGTGTAAGGGAGAGGGGCGTGGAGCTGATTGAGTGTTTGATGAATATCTCATCTTCCCACAAAGCAAAACAGCTGGGCCTGCAAGGAAAGCAATCTGTTCTAAAATGAGCCTCTGCGGAAAGAGAGAGCCCAGGTTAGAGCTCAAGGTAGCCAGGACAGAATCAATCTCTCTCTCTCTCTCTCTCTCTGTGTGTGTGTGTGTGTGTGTGTGTGTGTGTGTGTGTTGTACATGTGTCATCCATGTCCGTAATCATACATGGAAGTATTTACATTTCTATCTATCCATCTAACCATTTACCTACCTACTAGCATTCATTTATCTAGCAACCTGTATATACATATATCTATATGTGTGTGTTTGTGTGTACGTGCATAGGTGAATCTATCATCTATCTGCCTGCCTGTCTGTCTATCTATCGATAGTTTTTCTATGATACTTTTCCACCTCCCCTTCTCTCTCTTTCTACCCTTTCAGGAACAAGTAGATTGTCTGCCCTATTTATTCTTCAACTATATGGTGCTCAGCTTCTTGCCCACTGAGAACCCCCTACAATAGTTGCTCCCCGATTCCTGAACTTCCTTTCAAGGATTTATTTCTCTGTCCTTTGAAATCATCTTTCTATGACTTTGCATGATGTTAGCATACTACTGAAGTCTCGCTCATTCTCCCCACCTCCTCTAGAAGCTTCCTCCTCTGATAGCTTGGGGTACCATGCTCATAGCTCTGCATCTGTTGGCCATTTCTGGTGTTTGTCCTTGGGAAGCATTCTTCTGGGACAGAGCACTATGGGTGCTGAGTGAGCTCCTCTTTGCTTGCTTTTCCTGCTTCCCAACTCAGAGCTGTGGTCCTAGAATCTTCTGAAATCTCTGATCCGGCATGTTAGTGTCTTCAGCATCTTGGTGTGGAGGTCAGAGAGTTTGGAAAAGCTTATCCAAGGTGTCACTCTCATTCAAGGACATCACAACGATCTGAATGTCATCGGATTTTTGCCATTCCTCTTGCCCAGTTGTCACTAAGTCTTATGGCACTTGCTTTGTCAACGGCTGTAGACTCTGTCCATACCAACCACACTGTTTCTTCCTGAGTTAAAACCCTTAAATCTCTAACATTTGTTAGTATAGTGGCTTCCAAGCCTGCTCCCAGAACAACATACTTAACCCTCCTCCCTCTTCCTCCAGAGCCCCCTCCTCCAGAGCCCCCCTCCTCCAGAGCCCACCTCCCTCAGAGCCCCCCTCCTCCAGAGCCCCCTCCTCCAGAGCCCACCTCCCTCAGAGGCCCCTCCTCCAGAGCCCCCTCCTCCAGACCCCCTCCTCCAGAGCCCCCTCCTCCAGAGCCCCCTCCTCCAGAGCCCCCTCCTCCAGAGCCCACCTCCCTCAGAGGCCCCCTCCTCCAGAGCCCCCTCCTCCAGACCCCCTCCTCCAGAGTCCCCTCCTCCAGAGCCCCCTCCTTCAGAGGCCACCCCAGCAAACTCAGCCCATCAGTATCTTGTACTTTATTTGCTTAATGAAGTTTATTCAAGGTCCTTTTCTGGCCCTCAACTTTTCAGAATCCCACATAATCAAGGGGGACAGCACATCCCTGTCTACATGAGACAGTGCCTGAACAAGGCTAGGTGGGAGCATCAAGCCCTCATAGCCTGGATGTGTTCATTTCTCTGTGCTGATATCACTGTTAGGGATTTCTTGTCCAGCTCTGAAGCCCCCCTCTGTATTTTAGGAAGTTTGCCATGAAGAAGCTTCAGTCCTTTGAGCTAAGGAAGTACATAGTAAAAGCTTGTTGTGGCCTAGCAACAACCTCAGTGTCTCTTTAGGTCTGCTTGCTTATTGGCTCAGTTTTCTTTTGGGGACAACATTATTTGTTGGGTTGACTCAAGTGATGATTCAGGGATGTCATAGAGAAGAAGAAGGGTATGCAGGTTCCTTGGATATTGGTGTGACACAAACCCACCAGGAAGGAAGCCTTAACTTCCCCTGAGACCTCTGCAGAAGGCTTCACAGAACTGACCCTGTGCAAATGTTAGGGGAGGGGCTGGGATGCCAGAGAATCTCGTGGGCTCCTGTAAGTAGGATGTTCAGAGGCAAATCGCTTGGAACAGCAATGGAAGAGAGATAAGTTCCCTTCGGCTCGGGGATTGTTGTGGGACAGGTCAGCTCCTATACACACAGTCACACCACCCATGTGGCACAGCCTCACACAAACCAGTCGGACCAGGCAATGTCTTTGAGAATGGCGTTGAGCAAAGTTGGACGGGTATTAGCACAGTTAGTAAATAGGTTAATAAAAGTGGCGCTGGTGTCCATAACCATCAAAGATGACCGAGCGAAAACAACAGGGTTATATAACTTGTGCGTTTTGGTAACACACCTTGCTTCTTAATTCTTAAATTTAAAGAAATACCAGATCCCGCCCCAAAATAATAGATATAAACAGTCTTTAGGCTTATTTGTTCCAGAAAATAATATTAACATAAAATTAAGTCTTTTAATATTAAAACAAGGGAGAATGGAGACCGAGCCCATTCCCTGCCCCTGACTAGGGTTAAGGAGAGCTCCGCTAGCTTGGTTGCTTTGCTCAGAAGTTAGACACTTGACTGATGTGAGGAGACAGAATTTGTGTTGTATTGGCTGAACAGAAAGGGGCTTTTTTTTCCCCTTTCCTATAATTATAACAAAAATCTAAAAATCACACATTAGTTGGCACCAGATTTGATTCAAAATTGAGTTTAAATCAATATAATGTCAAAATATTCCCCTGTGGTATCCTGGTAACAGGACTGAGAAATAGGCCGTTTGCCTTGCTAGTAGTGTTGAGTGTAGCCAGCCTTCGGTGAGGTTGAAACGGTGTTTCAGCCTGTGTGTTCCGTGTTTGCTGCATCCTACGGTCATCTAATTTTAATTAGATGTCCTCACGTATCCTGAAGGTACATAAGATCAAGCACTGTGGCATTGTGGAATTTCCCCAAGTTCTGGAGCCTTGGAGGTTTTCACCACTCCCTCTGGAAACATCAATGCTAATGTCCCTGGAGCATTTCTGAAAATTAGATCACATGTCAAATTCCATCACCCTAAAAAATGAGAATGAAGTGACCGCTGTAGTTGGTTCCCACAGACCTCCAGTGCCCCATTACAAAAGGAAGTCTGTTAGTCTTTCCAGCATGGTGTGGGGTTACTTGGTGATCAGGTGAGGCATGGCCAAGATGCTTCTGGTCATGGTTTCTGTTGGCACACAACTCTGTGCTTCGTCAGAGTAGTGATCAACCAAAGCTCATTTTCAAGGGCTCTTGCCAACAAGCAAATACTCTTCCATGTGAACCATGTGTTAATGCACTCCAGGAAATGCGAGAATAGTGCCAGTTACTACTTACTGACTGATAATGCCCCAACCCCTGCCCCTGAGACACATCGAGAGGCCTGTAAACTGTAGCCCAGTGTGGTGGCACACACCTTTAACTGCAGCACTCAAAAGGCAAAGGCAAGAAGATCTGAGTCAGAGGCTAGCTTGGTCTACAGAGTGAGTTCCAGGATAGCCAGGGCTACAAAGAGAGGCCCTGCCTTGGGGAAAAACATAACCTTGGAATTTGTTGTTGTTGCCCCAATGACTGAGACAAAATGACTTTCTTAAAGTCGCCTGAGGAAGTGAGACTTGTGCTGAGTGTGCCAGGAGTGACACCGCAGGAATGGTGTTTGCATTCATTCTAGGATGCTTTCCTTGGGTGTTCCCAGTAAGATTCAACCAGCTAAGACATAGACTAATGGTTAGCTCACAGCTGACACAGACAATATCTCACTCTCTTCACCATCAGCACCATCACCATTGCTATCCCTATCAATATGGCCACCGTCCTTATCATCAGTCACTTGTCATCATAGTTGTCATCATCTTCACCACCACCACCACCACCTTCATCACCACCAACATCACCACCATCACCACCACTACCACCACCATCTTCATCACCACCACCACCACCACCACCATCACCACCACCACCATCACCTTCATCACCACCAACATCACCACCATCACCACCACTACCACCACCATCTTCATCACCACCACCACTACCACCACCATCTTTATCACAAGTATCACCACCAACATCACCACCACCACCACCACCATCACCACCACCACCAACACCACTACCACCATCACCACCATCACCACCACCAACAACACCACTACCACCATCACCACCATCACCACCACCATCATCATTTTTTTTCACCTTTACTTGGGAGAAGAAGGAGGAACCATAGCCTCTCCTCTTTGAAACCTTATTATTCAAGTGGCTGAGGATCATGAAGCCCAGAAACCATTCTCAAAATAGAACCAGACAGTGGATATATCTCACACCGGACGTATCAGAAGCATGACCTCAGTAAATGTCTGTGTCTGCGAAGCAGGGGTAGGAACGCGGGGTCATAAATGAGAAGACAAGCTAGACCAGGACTGGGCTATCCTAGAATCTCAGGCAGAAACGAGCGCTGATGAAGGCTGTGAGCTGATGTAAGGGCGCGTGAGCCAACCATGTCTGTCAAGGAGCTACTATCTCTCAGTGTTGTGTGTCTGTCCTGACATGAATACCCTGACCTGTTCAGTCAGAGCAGTCTTTAAAACTTATCTCCTGAAATAATTTCACGCATCCAGGAAAGTTCCAGAACCCTGATAAAGGATCCCCAAATGCGACTGGAAGCTCAACCGTAGCCCAGCACCAGTGCTGTATAGAGCTCCTGTCCATGAGCAGGGTAGTGCTGAGAGCTTCAGGTTTTGTTCACATGGTGTTGGCTTCTCAGCAGAAGTAATGTTGTTTGCCCAGGACACAGAATTCACGAGCAAGTGTTTCTGTAAGAAAATCTAAGCAAGAAAATAACCTGATGGCTTAGCATCTTCTTCCAGTTTCATTTAAGTACTTGAAGATACTTTTGACTAGTATATATGTACAATTTGCACCAACACACTAAGTATATTTGTCAGAGTCCTGAACAGCCTGCCATGTGCAAACATGTTCAAACATATAGGAACTTAGTTCTTAATTTTTACCAGGCAGGCTATAGTTATGATTTATGAGAAATAGAATGCATTCAAAGGTGAGCAGGTTTCGAAGAGGAGGGTTCTGAAAGAGGAGTGTGTTGAAAGATATCTGCGTTGGTACCAATGGGTCTTCTTGTCCCAGGGGTGGACCTCAGCTCACTGCGCCAGATAAAGCTGCAGCGGCCCCTGAGTATGCTGACAGACGTCAGGCATTTCCTGTCTTCAGGCGGAGATGTCAACGAGAAAAATGACGATGGGGTGACCCTGGTGAGTCCACACGTGTCTCAGAACTCATTTCCATAGGGCATTGGAGTTGATTCTAAAACATGAAATTGGTTACAATTTACTGCTCGAAGGGTATTTCAATAGAAAATAATGCACATACAATCTTTGAAGATATGTTGGACAGCATAAATATATAAAGAATAAAACACTAAATATTTATACCACAGCCCAGAGGAGGCCTGTGAAAATGTGTTGATATATTTTCCCAACCATTTCTCCATATGCTGCTCTCTCAGATTTAAAATAAATGTTATGTGCTATCTGTGGACCAGGGATCTGCATGGTGTCTGGTTTCCTTCCCCATGTTTCCTTTAGTTTTGCCGTTGGTTGACTTACTGGAGGAGACTCGGTGGCTTGAGAGGATGGTACTCCAAGCTCAGTCTGCATGGCTTCTCTGGCGGGACTTGTACACACCACTGTACACTGCTCTAAACATCCGACCCTCCTGCTTGAAGCTCTGTCTGTGTTGCCCAGGAGTTGGCCAGAGTCCTTCAATCCACCTTGTAACTTGTAATTGTCTTGATTGTGACTTAAGTGACATCACTTCTGGACTCACTCCCCAACACTTTATCCATCAGCCCTGTGATTTCTGCTTTAGCTGAGAATCTGGGCTACTAGTCATTCCCATGACTGCAACCAAGACCTATAGGAGCTACCTGCTTGGGCTGTTTGTGCTGTGCCCCGTCTATGTGCCTCTGGGCTTCCGGTTACTTCTAATTCAGAGGACACTCAGCTGCTGCATGCAAGTGGTTAGCCTGTCCTAAAATGGTAGTAACCAGCTCAAAAGACTCTTGGACCCTTTTGTCTTAAACTCAAGTGGCACCTCTCATTACTAAAGTGTACCTAGGACGGGCAGTAACAGGCAGTTTGGCTAAGACAATACAATTTCACCAACACCCCAGGAGCCTCCAGAATACCTGCAACTCATTTCCTGTTTCTGTGTTTGCCTTTGAATCACCCTGTCCAGCACCAGAGGCAGCCTGTGGATCTGAGAGCCATCTGCAGGTCTTTGATGGGGGTGAGGGGGCAGGGGACATTGTCCATAGATTTAGTGGGGTGTTCAGCAGCTCAGGTGACAGTTGAAGGAGCTCATGGGGGAGTAGGGGTTACCTGGGAAAGTGACCAGTTATTCAGAATGGAAACAGTTCATAGTATTTCTTTCAAAATGTGCCAGTGATGACTTACACAAAGTAATAAAACTACATACCTCAGCTTTTTAAATTGTATACTGTCGTGTTTCTGATTCAACGCTTTATTAAATGGTTCTGCCTGAACTATTGAACTAATAACGGTGTGACTACTTCTTCCCAATGGAGGAATAACAAACGCACCCATGTTTCAGCTACACATGGCGTGTGCCAGTGGCTACAAAGAGGTGGCGCTGCTCATCTTAGAGCACGGTGGAAACCTCAATGGGACGGATGATGGATACTGGACGCCCCTGCATTTGGCAGCCAAGTATGGCCAGGTAAGGTGACTTTCTGAATCCTCCCTGAAACATTGCTGGACAATTAATGGAAGAAAACTTCATACTTAATTTGGATTTTCTTCCAATTTATATGCTAATAATTATATAATTTGACTCCTAATGGCATCATTTTACTATACAAATAATTTAATAAGAAAAGGTATTTACTTTCTCAAGGGCGCAGGAAGCTTCACCCTCCTTTGGGCTCTGTACACCACAGCTGAGCTCACTGGAGAAGTACATAGCAGCCATAAATGTCCTTCACAGAACTAATGCAGTTTCCATACTATAACGTGGTGAGCCAGTCACGCAAGTCTCTTAGCGTTCCGTTTGTTTTCCGCACATTGTAGATCTAAAGTGAAATGACATTTTATGTCCCATTTTACTCTGTAAATTACACTTCACTTTAATGAATAAAAGATGTTGAATTAGCACTATGAGCTGCTGTGACCAATTGCACAAGAAAAGCACCTTCAATGATCAGATATTTGTCTTGGCTCAAGGACATTGAGGGGACAGCCCATAGCCACTTGTGTCCACACCCTCAGGCAGAATACAGTGGAAGCAGAAGGGGTTGTTTCTTTGGGGTATCTTTACTGTATGTTCTCAAACTACCTGTTCCAATCCCATAAACTGAAGAACTACAGGAAAATGCTTCTCTCTGACTGAAAATGGTTACAGTAGAAAGAAACGAGAAAACGGGCAGAGCAGGATCTTTACCTCCTCGTGTTGGTACGTCATTGTGTGATAGGTGTGGTGTTTCCAGATTTGCCTCCTCCCAGAAATGGCTCCTGAACACCTTGCAGTTAACAGTCACAGCTCCCCAGAAACAGCTCACCCCAGCCTGGAAGCCGGCTGCTCACCTTGTACAAATAACAAAACTTCTCATCCGGCACAACCCTGCTCACTGCTGGACTCGGTGCACAGTCATGGCATGTGGGTGGTGGCCTCAGTGTCAGCCATCCGTCTGCTCGTACAGACATACTGGCTGTAAGTGCACACTAGGAGCCTGTCAATGAGCTGTGCTGTTCAATCAATGATCTTATCTACAATAAACGTCAGAAAGGAAAGCAATGTTCTTTAAATCACCTTTCCAGAGAGGTGTGTTTGCCTTCCTGCTGGGATGCAAATGCTTTTCAGTATTTCAACAAAAATGAATTGCTCATTTTCTTAGACAAACATTTTGTATTCTCTTTAGTTTCTAAGATATCTAAATAGTATATATTTTCTGGATGTAGTTTTATTCCAAACTAATATTTTTCATTAATCCATTTATTTACCTTACGCCCCAAATTGAAGCCCTCCTCCTCCCAGTTCTCCCCTTACAAAGCCCCTCCCCCATCCTTCTCTGAGAAGGGTGAGGACCTCCTGGCTATCACCCCACACTGTCACGTGAATTCACTGCAGGACTGGACACATCCTCTCCCACTGAGGCCAGACAAGGCAGCCCAGTTAGGGGAAGGAACAGTATCCACAGACAGGTAACAGAGTCAGGGACAGCCCCCTCTCCAGTTGTTGGGAGACCCTCATGAAGACCAAGCTACACTTTTGCTGTATATATGCAGGGGGCCTAGGTCCAGCTCATGTATGCTCTTTGGATGGTGGTTTGGTCTCAGGGAGCCCCCAAGAGTCTAGGTTACGCCAAACTATTTTAAAGTCAGAAGTTTAGCTTAAATATCTTTGTACATGGAGCAAGTTATTACATATTATGGCTAATAAGACTTTAATAAAATAATATTTGCACTCTGGAACCAGATCTTTTCTGTGACTTTGATGAATGACTAAAAAGAATAAAACAAAAAAAAAATGGAAGCAAAATACTCAAAAGTAAATTATGTTTCCACAAAACATCATAATAGAAGGAACTTTAATGTACAAAATGTCCTTTTCAGAATCTTTGGAGTTAAACCCTGTTTGATAATTTTTCCTAGTATAGAAATTCTGAATTAGTTTGGCTGTCTGGCATGTTCTGGGAAGAACCTGGGAATAGTAAAAATGCCAAGAACGACATTATCCTGTCTCCTGCCATGTCAGGAACCTCTACAGGGAAGTGACCCTATGCATTAATTGATGAGTTATTAGTACCCTGGGTAAGTACCCACTGATGGTCCTTAGTGTCCTGGGTACTTACTGATGGTTCTTACTGCCCTGGGTAGTTACTGATGGTCTTTACTGCCCTGGGTACTGATGGTCCTTACTGCCCTGGGTACTTACTGATGGTTCTTAGTACCCTGGGTACTTACTGATGGTTCTTAGTACCCTGGGTAGTTACTGATGGTCCTTACTGCCCTGGGTATTTACTGATGGTTTTTAGTACCATGGGTACTTACTGATGGTTCTCAGTGCCCCCGGTACTGGGTACTTACTGAATCTGATACTCAGTGGTCTAGGTACTTCCTGACTCAGGTCCTAAGTGCCCTGGGTACTTACTTATTCTGATCCTTAGTACCCTGGGTATTTGCTGATGGGTCCTCAGCATTCTTGGTATTTACTGATATGATCTCAGTGTCCTTGTACTTACTGATGGGTCCTTCATGGCAGTGCTGATCAAAATTGTCTTCATGCTGCAGACAGCTCTGGTGAAACTCCTTCTGGCACATCAGGCAAACCCCCACCTTGTGAACTGCAATGGGGAGAAACCATCAGGTAGGTTGGAGCAGGCTGAGAGCCTTCTTTTGTCATGGACACAACTCATCCATCACTGGTGCAGTGTGAAGTATGAGTGGGCACACACACACACACACACACACACACACACACACACACACACGGCTCCATAAGGGTTCTCCTCACTGCTTTGTGGGATGCCAACAGCAGTAGGTAAAGTGAGCCTGAGACCACCTTCCTTTCACAGTTTTTACACACTGAGCCTAGACTAGACACACATCAGCCCACATCACTGCAGAACCTCTTTGCCTACTATCTCCTTTGTTACTTTGCTCCCAGCTACTCACCTATTCTGACACTTAGTCTCATAGTATTTCCTTGTGACTATTTAGACTTCAGCACAAAAGTTAGTCTGGTGCTAACTTAGATCTCCAACCTCTTGATTTCAGAAGGGTAAATGCTTCTGAAGACTTCTGTAATCCTCTTTGCCACTAATACACTCCTGCATCTAATGCTCTCAGTTCTGTAGCATTTAAAACTGAACATCAGCTACTTCTCAACACTATTTTTGCCATATTAATAGGAGAATTCAAATAACAAAGAAATGTCTTGGGTAAGAAAGTGATCTTTAGAACAAAATAATTCCTATTTTTTCTTATATATGTGCCCTTTCTGATTACAAAGCTTTTCATGTTTCAACTCCCAGACTAATTACTGCTAGGAGTAAGTGAAAACCGTGGAGGGGGACTTAGGAGTAAGTGAAAACCCGTCGGGGGGACTCATTCTCACATCTTTATTGGAGTTAAAGTGCTTGCTGTTGGTGGCTTTGGTGTGTTTGCTAAAATAAACCAAAGGTCTAACAAACTCGAGGGAACAGTTCTCAGTTGCCTCCGGCTTTAGAGCTAAGCTAATACCAGTGAGAGTCTAAGAATCTTGTCATGAACTGATATTGTTTTACTTAATTTAATACTTTAAACCTAATCATAAGGATTAAAATGGCAGCTGCTGTGTGGTATGTACCTACAATCCCAGCACTCGAGGGCGGAAGCTGGAGTTCAGGGCCAACCAGGGCCCTATACTGAGCACCAGACAAGTGAGACAGCACAGTGGGACCCTGTCTAAAATGCATCAAATCAAACAAAAAAAAAATACAAATTTAAAAAATTGTAGCTTTTCCTCTTAAAAACACATTTGCTGGCTTTGTCTCTCACCAGACTGTCAGGAGATTTCATGACCAAATGCCCATTCTCAGCTTCTCCACAGACACGAAGGTGTGATGACCCTCAAACCTCTGCCTGTCTGTCCTGCCATCCTCGTGTTGTCTCATGGCTACTGCCATGTGTTACACAGCCAAGTCCCAGCAGCAGCTGACTCCCGTGCACAAAGATTCAGACAGCCTGCAGTCTGCCATCTTCCCAGCTCCTCGTTCATAGAACCTTGGCAATGAGACATGGCAGTAGGCTTGGCATAGAACCCCATAAGTGTGTGTGTTCATTAAATGAAGGCTACTGTGGTATTTATTGTGCAGTTTAGTGTGTAAGTGTACCAGGAATGCAGCCTCCCAGTGAGGCAGCTTCTCCCTTCCCACTGCTCTTTGATGCTAGATCAGTCATGGCAGGAACAACGTCTCATGTGCTAGTGAATTTGACAACCCCATAAAGCCACTCACTTCAGATGTACAGACACCTGTGGCTGCCCGACTTGGTGTGGATGGGGAAGTGCTGCCTCCACAGGGCTCTCAGCCGGTGCCAATGCAGGTCCTTCAGAGTCACCAGGTCTCATGACAGTTACTGCTGACTATACATTTGAATGATGCACATCCGTACCACAGCCCACGTGTGTCCAGTGGTCACTAGTTAAAGACCCCAGTGATTGACATTTTCAACAGAACACAAAAGGCCATGGCGAGCAGCCAGAAGTGCTACAATGTCACAAGGAAGAGCTACAATCTGTGTGGGGAGCCAGTGGAACCAGCACACATATTCTTCCAAGTTTAGCTTCCCTGTGACTTTTCCTTTCCCCATTATTACCCACTGCACATTTATACTTATTTTGTGTATAGTTCAGTGCCTCCTTGGTGTGTGACAGGGTTGGAAAATGTCAGACTCAGATATTTCTCTCTCCTTTACACTTCTTGATGGGCTTAGCATATTAGCGATCAATCCATTCCGAGTTGGAGCACGTCTGAGTTGTGAGAGCACATGCCGCTCTGTCCCTCCACTGCCGTGTCTAACATGCTTGCTGTGCCCCGTAGACATTGCTGCCTCTGAGGCCATCGAGGAGATGCTGCTGAAAGCCGAAATCGCCTGGGAAGAGAAAATGAAAGAGTCTCCATCTGTCCCTAGCTTAGCACAGGAGGAGCTGTATGATGAGATCCTTCATGACCTTCCGGATCTTTCCAGTAAGCTGTAAGTGCTTTCATCCCAGTGGGCTGCGGCAGCTGGACAATCCTCTGGAAGCCCACTGTCTCCACCACTTCTCTCTGTCACCCGCCATTGCATAGAGAGGAGCTCCTGTCTCTCTGCCCAAAGGTTTACAAGTGCTGTGGCTGTTTATCAGCACATTTACCAAAAATTCCATTGCTGACGATGTGTTCGGCATAACTCAAGACATTAGCATGACCTCAGAAGGCATCAGTGTATGATGGAACCAACAAGTTCCAGGCAACTCTGACAGCAGTGTCCTGATCATTCCTCTACAGTTGAGCTGAACTCATGTAAACTATCCAGCGATTATCATAATGGCTGACTGTTCTGAAGTAGCAAATGCAAAGATGCCTTAATTCTCTCCTAAATATAAATGTAATGAGTCCACACTATCCAAAAAAAAAAAAAAAAAAAAAATGATGATGCTTAAAGTTGTTGAGTGGTGGAGTGAAGGTTGACTTTGCTTTCACGGTCACACCTTGAGACAGTAACACCGAATGTGGCTGATGAGGTAACCAAGGTAGGTTGCTCTAATTAAAGAACTGGAGCATACGAGTGTACTTGACTCACAATATGATTCCCATTCTTGCTCTGAGTCCTCTGGCTTCTCAGCCACTCAATGTATAACCCAAAGCCTCACGAGCTGCCCTGAATAGAAAAGGCAGAAAGCACACCAACAGTCAGTGTGACAGGAGACAGGGGCCAACAGGGACAGACTGTTCATGGCTAAAGGGTGTTCTGAGAGGCTGGTATGGTTTTTTTTCTTTTAAATAAAGGTAGCTGTGACCGTAACTGATTCACTCGGCCTCGGCATTGTGCTATGCCTTCCCAAATATGTAGACAGCAAAACATAAACAAAGGTGAGGTTGCCAACAGCACATCATGCGTGGAGACGGGGATTAAGGGGCCCTAAGCACACCTGAACAATTGACACCTCCCAGAACATGGAGGAGGGACAGCCATTGCTCTGAACTGTGTACAAAATAGTGAGCTCATCCCGGCTGCATAGCTGTACAAACAGTCCTGGCAAAAATCAGTGAGACCCACAACACAGCAAGAAGACATGCATGTGGGAAGGGGTTCTGTGGGAAGATGGGGGTAGAGGAGAATAGAAGCTGGAGAGAGAGAGAGAGAGAGAGAGAGACAGAATGCCCAGATACATGTGTGAAATTGTCTAAGAACAAAATTGTCAACAAAAAAGAAAAACTTTAAAGGGTAAACAAGATTACATTGAGTAGGTAAACATTCGCCTTTGTATGGTTCATAGCTTCTTTTGTGTTTTGTTTTAAAGGTGAAAGAAAATATGCAGTTCTAATTGATGCCTCTTGTGGCTTTCCTATTATTGACGAAACAATGGATTAATCTGGTTATGAGCAGAATAATCAATGGCTTGTTTGTTCTACATGGTTAAACGTGGTCTGATTCCATTGTCCTCCTGTTGCCTGTGGTAAATAGTACATGAATGAAGCCAGCGTGGTTGGCGTCTGAGTACTTTCCACGTCTTTCTTTCTTTCTTTCTTTCTTTCTTTCTTTCTTTCTTTCTTTTTTTCTTCCTGTCTGTCTTTCTTCCTGTCTGTCTGTCAGTCTTTTTTTTCTTTCTTTGTAGTTCTCAGTTGTGACATGTTTTATCTGGTCATTTCTGCTGTGCGGTAATGAATACAGATAACAACAAGCAAACGTGATAAAACCCGATTGAAGTGTGTGCTTGTGTTGCGGGCTTGGGTTTCCATGGGGGGCCATTCTTTTGAGCTTCCAGTAATCAGCAGAATTTGCTGCAAGGCTAGGTGGAAGTGAGCACCCCGAGTCTGGAGGAAGCACAGTTTCGGGGGTCAGGCTGATGGAGGGGATGGAGCGCGTTGATACTGTGTCTCAACAGTGGCTTTTCATTTGGATACATTTCTGAAACATGGTGGCAACTTTTCTGTGGGAAACAACCAGTGTATTACCAAAGGCAAGAAGTGCCATGAGTCACTGACTGATGCTTTACCCATGAGCCCCTTTCTTCCTACCCAGATGTGCACAGACCTCGATCCCACCTCCTTTTGGAACAAACTTGGAATTTAATTTCTTTCTCTTTCTCCTCCTCCTCCCTCCTTCCCTCTCTCTCTCTCTCCACGCCCCCCTCCATCTCCCTCTCTCTCCCCATCCACCTCTCATGGAGTTCCAGTAAACTGGGTGCTGTTCCTCTACACCATCCACGCTGATTGGAATGATGTGTTCATTTTTATTTTTTCTCTGCTCTCTCCTCCTTTTCCCTCTTTCCCTCCTCCTCCTCTGCCTCCTTTTCCTCATTACTTCCTCCATCACACTATTAATCAAGACCCAAACCAGGGTCTCACAAACATTGAGCCAATGTGCCAGTGAGCCAAGCCTCTTCACACCAGGCATGCCATTGAAGCTTTGCTGACCTACACTTTGTTATGAGATCTCACCTTACACCTGCTTGTAGAGACCTTGAGCTTTAGGAAAACAAAGGAAAAGTTTGCAAACCTTCAAAGCAACAGTGGGAAAGCAAACAGGGGATGGAACATGCTTGTCTTTCTCTGCTCTGGTCAGGCAGTCATGAGCTGACCACAGTTATTCCTTTAATGTCATTGTGCCATACCTGAGACAGAGTGGGGTGCATTCATCGGTCATGAAGGGACCATACAAAGAGTTCCACGAGGGTGTTTTGGCTTCTGTGACTTGGCTCCTTATAAACAGAAGTTTGTAGGTGCCCTGATGCACCTTTTCTTCCTTGTGAAAGTGCAAGTGGGAACTCTTGAAAGCATTAGCCATGAGCAGGCTGCATTCTCCTCAACATGACCTGGGAACAAACCCCTAGTCAGTGTCTTGGGGAACTTCAGATCACTATCTATCTGCACAATCAAAATTCACAGAAGCTGAGACTTCCTCCCAGGCCACAACCAGAGGCTGCATTTTCATCCACCTGCACATCAGGTGGTAGCTCCCAGCTCTGAATGACAGCGTGTCAGCACCCTGATGGACTAAATGCACTCTCATGTCCCCAACCCTCATTCAGCAGGCTTTGCAGTACTTCCTCTGCACAAGGCTTGCTCATCTCCCTGTCCACTCCAACCCTGACTTTCCATTCTTGTGCAGAGTACATTTAAGCAGCATTATTAAGAGTAGAGTGATTCTCTCTGGGAGTTCATAGTACAAGAAACACGTCATTTCTGCTCCAACTCTTGAGTACTTTTGTGTAGTGAGTCACGATGTCATAACCAGACCAATGATATATCTACCACACACCCTGTCAGAAATGCCTATCTTTAAACATTAATAAGCAGGAAAGTTTGTGCTGCTGGTTAATCTCATGGTCCCTGAGCCCAGAGACTAAGACAAATTCTTCCAGTTTAAATCCACTCTAGTTGAAGACTCACATTCTACTTTGGTTAAAACAGGAAAACCCAGTATAAGATGGCTTGTGTGTATGTGTTTTTTTTTTTTTTCCTTCAGCATAGTATTTTTTAATGAGTTAGTAGATTGCTGTTTCTACAACAATTCACACATCAATATTGCCTTACTTTTAAGAAGAATTTCACAACCACAGATCTCATCTAATGTATACATCCGCTCATATATCCACATAATAATAAATTCTAAAGGGCACTCAGCCCACTAAGCATCAGATATTATACTACCTGGTGAAAGCTCTACAGGATAGAATTATAAAGTTTTAATAAAACCATCAATCAATTCCTGAGGAATTTTTCTTAGGAGGGAAATCTGGGGCTTGGGAGATAGTTTTTGGTCTTATTGTATTGTTCTTCTATTTCCATTTTAGAAATAAAATCCCATTCAGCATATTTCCTGCAGGCACTGTTTCCTTTTTCCTATTGCTTTGTGTTGTTGTTGTTGTTGCTGTTGTTGTTGATCAAAATAAGTGTTGACTAGAACCTAGCAGAGGGCAAAGTCTGGTCTTTGTCATTGCCTTCCCATGTGGAATTCTTCAAGGTGGGGCAGCGCTTACTTGAAGGCCTGGCATGAGGTCGCTTTCATTTCCTAGAGAACCTACTACAGTTGTTTCTTCTGATCCTCACCGGTAAATTTCTATTACAAATATTGTCCCTTTTGTACTCAAAGTAAGTCTTGTTTGTTGAAGATAAGCCAGGAAGTGCACAAAACATCATTAATTAGCCTTGCAGAGAAGCGACATCAGGACAGACAGAACTTCCTATAGAGACTTCACTCAAGACTGAAATGTGGGGAGAAATGGGCTTGATTCTGCTGAACTCGGCTCTTTCCTGAGAGCCGGTGGAAGTGCTTAGTGATGCCGGGAGGAGGATGCGCAGAGGTGTGGCCAGGGACACATGACATCAATACAGGCAGCAAAACTGTGAGACTGTAATTATCATAAAAGTCTTCCAATTATACTCTACTCCCCAGCAAATACGCAAATCGTTTATATCTGTATATTGACTAACAGTAAATGATTGTAGCAAATTCAAAAATACATTTACAGCAGCTCTGGACTTGGGTTGTGCTGAAACAAAGGCAGCCAGTCATGTGGAAGGTTTCACTTATGAAAGCGATGGAATACTGATGGGAGAAACTAGCAAAGACCAGAACAGACCAGTCGAGAGTTCTCCAGAATGACAAAATTCTACATGGCTAGCATTGAAATTCTCTTTAAATCCGTTCGTCAATTAAACACATTCATCAAAATCCTGACAGGCATTTCTGTGAAAATTGGTGTAGATTCTGAGTTTCACATAAATATGCTAAGTGCAGTGAATAGCCAAAAGAAAAAAATCTTAAAAGCAAACAAAGTTGGCTGTTCTGTGTGAGTTAGTACTTCCTGAGACAGGGCATCCATCAAATCAATGCATCAGCCTATTGATGCAGTACAGGAGAGAACCCTCAAATAGACTCACCAATGGCCAACTGATTCTCACCAGCAGATACAGATAATTAGTTGAGGAAAGACTGGCGTTGTTCTCAAAATGGGTGCTGAAACACCCAGACTGTAAGAGAAGACACCAAGCTGTGATTTATGGAAAGTCATGTAAACACAAGGAAGCACAGAGCTAGAAATTCCAGAATAAAGACTTGCTGATCTTGGGTTGAGGAAATAATTCTTAGATAAGACATAAAAAAGGAAAACCTGAAAATGAAAAGTAAATTGAGTATATTGTTATGGAAATAAACTGATAGAAATATAGGGAGGAAGAATATCTTCAAGTGTTCATCTAAATATTTGTGTCTAGAATATAGACTATTATCTAAAAGTGGAGAGTATCACCCAACACTTTACTAAAGAGACACCACCAGGAACTGTAAAAGAACAAAAATACCCAAATCAATTCTGAGCATAAAGCTGGAAGTATCTCGTTCCTGAGTTCAAACTCCTCTACAGACCCGTCTTAATCAGGATGGAACTGGATTGGAATAGTTAGAGAAGTAGGAGAGAAGAGGGCCACAGAAGGGGAATTAAGCAGGTATGGGCAGCTGGGCCTTCCCAGCAACTCACAGAGGGAGGCATGGCCTTCCATGTAAGTGGCTCTGTGATAGCTGGACACCTGCACGCGGGAGGATGACCATATGAACGTGTTCTTTACATTACACCTATAGAGACGTAAAATGGAGGCTAACGAAGGTGAAATGTGTGCTTTCTAAGCACAGGAGCCCACGGAGAGAACAAGGAGAGCTTCCTTAACACGGACTTAGACTGTTATTTTGGATCTTTTTTTCATATATGATACCAGAAGCACAAAGAACAAAAGCAAATGTCCCCAAGAGGGACTCCGCCACCCCTGAAAACATCTGCACAGAAAAATATGTCACTAAGGCCATTAACACGACCTGGCAGGCAAAGGCATCTGCCACCAAGCCTCATGACACAAATATTGCATATGTACACGGACAAACACATACGTGTCATGTTGTGCATGGCCACACCCCACACACAATCAGTCAGTCCACCAATCAACCAACCAGTGTACTTTTAAATATATAAAACAAAACAAAGTTGCAAACCTCATAAATGATAAATATAAAAAATAAACGAGTTCAAAGAACTCAATAGCAAATAACAAGAAAGCAAAACAAACAAACAAAACATAAAATTAAAAAAAACAAAGCAGTTTTAAGGCTTCATTCAGTAAGTCCCAGAGAAGATGCACCATAGGCCAAAAGTCTTCAGGAAAGTGCCTGGTATCTCTAACCTCAAATAAACAGAGGTCAGAACCCCAGAGAGACAAAGACCCTACCACCCCTGTAAGGACGCTGCTATGGAGACCTGAGGCAGTGCTGAGGAGGGAGTGGAAGGAGGGGACCTGTGCTCTGGCTGGGAAACCATAGAGGTTGCTCAGAAAATTAAAATTTACCTGCCTTGTGACCCTGGAATCCTGGAACTTCTGGGCCTTAACTGGAAAGAAATGAGGTAGGGGTCCTCAAAGACCCACTTATTCTCTGTGCTCACAACAGTGTTCTTCATAATGAGTAATACAATAGAGTAAAATTCTCAGGGCCAATTCTCAGGGAGATCAGAACTCCGGGCCAAGTCTACATTGGGAGACTATCAAACTATGAAGATAATCTTCCCCAGCAAAATAGGATAAGCCCGAGACGCCTCACATGAGATAGAGTAAGGCAGACCAACAAACACTCATACTTACAACCTGGCTCAGGCAGAAACTCTGAAGGCAAATCTGAAAGGAGCAGAGGGCACAACAGTGCTCGCTGAGAACTGGGAATCATGGGTCAACATCGGCTGTAAATGAACAACACTATTGCGGTAACGTTGCTGTCACCACCACACACTCCTTAAACAATGTCAGGTAGTCAACTCAATAAAGCAAGTCTTGGGTTTGGTGAGAATAGGGCATTCTCCCAACAGTGATTGATTGGGCAGGGTCCATCCCATTACAAGTGGTGCCATCCCTGGGCTAGTGGTCCTGGGTTCTATAAGAAAGCATGCTGGGCAAGACTTGAGGAGCAAGTCATTAAGCAGCACCCCTCCATGGCCTCTGCATCAGCTCCTGACTCCAGGTTCCTGCCCTGCTTGAGTTCCAGTCCTAAACTGGCTTTGATGGTGAACAGTTGTGTGAAACCATGGGTGAAATAAACCCTTTCTTCCCCACATTGCTTCTGGTCACAGTGTTTTATCACAGTAATAGAAACATTGAGACAGTGAGAGACACAGTCTCAAAGTTAGGTAGAGAAACAATTGAGGATATCAACCTTAGCTTGCTCATATTCCTCTGTAAGCACACACACACACACACACACACACACACACACCCAGAGAGAGAGAGAGAGAGAGAGAGAGAGAGAGAGAGAGAGAGAGAGAGAGAGAAAGAGAACACTGTACTGTATGTCTACAACAAAACAGTTTTACTTCATATGAGACAGATACACTTAAAATTCGACAGAACAAGTTCAGCCAGCTCTAACCAGAGCTATCCACTCCTACGCATCAGAAGACACAAGTGTTTGCATACATTCACTTGATAAAATGGGTGTGCATTTCTGCTTGAACGCTCACATTAAAGGAGATTGTTCTTAAACGTTGTTGTAAAGTGTCATGTCACAAACCCAGTAATTATTTTGTGGTGAATATTACAAATTCAGGGCTTGCAGTAGCTTTTGTTTATCTCTCTTTGCCTTGTTTGAATTGTTTGGAAGTTACCAGCATTTTTCTGTTTCTAATGTGGCAGTCCTTCAACTTAATTTTTTTTTTTACTCTTATACAATACAAACTCAAATTATTGCCTATGGCTCTGAACATTAAATCTTATACCCACTGTATTTTAATCATGATTCTAATTTTTTTCATTTGTTTACAAATCCGTTTTCACATTTAAATTCAGTGCCTAGTACAACTGTGCACTTCAAACATATTCAAATTACCTATTGATCTTTCTATTACAGTTAAATGTATCCTGGTAAACATTTTCTTTTGGAGTTGAAATAAATGCATTTCTTTTCAGAAGTAAAACTGAATGACAGGTGGACTGACATGAAAATGTTCCATTTCTGCAGCTTATAGGACATGTTTTTCTCTGAGTAAACATAACTTCTGTGGCCCAGTCTTGTGGAGCTTTTGATTGATACAGCAGTGTTTTAAGAAAACTAATTATGGTATTGATTGTCTCTTGTAGAAGTCCCCTGGTGCTACCAATTGCCAAGCAAGACAGTTTACTGGAAAAAGACATTATGTTCAAAGACACAACAAAAGGTCTCTGCAAGCAGGAATCCCAGGACGGCCCTCCTGAGACCAGCATGGTGAGCAGCTGCAGCAAGCCAGAGCAGGTAACCGTGCAAGGTCACTGTGCAGACCTACAGCGTTCAAAGCTGCTGTCTGCCATCTCACACTCAAGGATAAATTATAAATGCACAGGGCAGGGTTCTGTTCAAAGTTTCTGCCAATGTGGCCATCCTACTGTCACTAATAAATACAGTTGCTGTTTAATTTTAGAGAAGTTTAAATTTTACAATTAATAATTAACCCATATCTTATTATTATATATTTTCAGGTGTCTTTGAAAATATTGTTGTACCTTCTTTCTGCCTTTCTGTCTCTTCAGCTATCCAAGGTCAAAGATGTGCTCAGAGGCGTTTCATTTTTAAAGAAGTTATGATGTCTCCTCTCTCTCTCTCTCTCTCTCTCTCTCTCTGTGTGTGTGTGTGTGTGTGTGTGTGTGTGTATGTGTATGTGTATGTGTGTGTGTGCATGTAGTACTTAAGACCTAATGCCTGATTTAGGGGAGGTTGCTTTGCTGTTTTGAAGGGTTATAAGCTTGAGAAATACAAATTAGTAAGTTTCCTTCTTCCTGTACAGAAGTAAATGATTTCCTGTGCTAGGTGCTTTGTGAATAGCAGGCAGAGTCAAGTTCATTCTGGTTCCTGTTTCAGTGTCCCTAATTCAGAATACTTTATTTTATTCATTTTTCAAAAGACTCTCTGTTCTAGTGCCAGTTTTCTGACAGTGAAGAAAGAATGTCCTGACAAAGGAAACTTAAGGGACAATGTTCATTTTAGCTCACAGTCCCCAGTTACAATCGATCAATTCAGGGAAGTCAAGGCAGCTATGCACACCACAGCCTTAGTCAAGAACAAAGAGAATAAATACATCTTTGCTCACTCGCTCGCTCTCAGCTAACATCCTTATTCTTAAGCTCAGAATACACTCTGCCTAGGGAATGTCAGCGCCCACAGTGGGCCATGACTTTCTCCCTTGTAGATATGCCTACATTATCAACCTGATCTGGGTAGTTCCTCACTAACACTCCCTTTGCAGGTAATTCTATGTCGTGCCGAATTGACAGGTAAACTGACCAGGATACCCTTTATTAACTCACTATTAACGTGTAATTTAAATTGCTTAAGATAATTCAAAGAAACCAAGAAATGTCTGGAAGGGGTCATTTTATTGCCATTGTTTTGAAGTATTTTGTTGACTGGCTTACAGAAGTCTGTGGAAACTGGCATCGGTTAGACTTTCCCACTACTGAAGCTCACTGACAGAGTCACTTCAATGCAGTTACAATCCTCACGTGCCCCGTGCAGTGAAAATATGTAAATTGTTCTATGCTACCACTAATTTGGCTTCAAGCTATTAAATATATCTGAGTCTATTCATCGCACAACCATCAGTGGTTTAATCAAAGAAGCACAAACCTGGACCATTCTTTGATGTAAATGCTGAGATTTGGGCCTCTATGTAGACAAATTAATAATAGGTTGTAAGTGATCATTTAACATGGGGTTTCTAGAAGACAAACATGTTCTCAAAAACTAATAAGGCTTTTACAGTATCCCAGCACAGAGGCAGGACCTTCCTTGTGGGTGGTCTCTGTGTTCTGACTGCCATCTCTTATGTATCCTTGATGTAAAAACACAGTGATCATTTTGGAGGACATGGTGGGGATTTTGGATTACTGACCTGTAAAATTTACTAAATCTACTAAGGGCCACCCGAAATCCAGGTCACAGACATTTCAGTCAAGGAGCCACTAGATGGATGGTTTCTCCTCCTCCTTCTCATCATCATCATCTTATTATTATTATTATTATTATTATTATTATTATTATTATTATTATTATTTATTGGATATTTTCTTTACTTACATTTCAAACATTATCCCATTTCCCAGTTTCCCCTCTGGAATTCCCCTATCCCATCCACCCCCTGCCTCTATGAGAGTGCTCCCCCACCCATCCATCAACTCCCTCCCACCTCCCGTCCCTGGCATTCCCCTATACTGGGGTATTGAGCCTTCACAGGGACAAGGGCCTCTCCTCTCCTTGTTGCCCAATAAGGCCATCCTCTGCTACATATGTAGCTGGAGCCATAGGTCCCTCCATATGTACTCTTTGGTTGGTATAGTTCTTCATATAAGAGGCCACACTATAGGTGGCTGGGTCATGCATTCACCTTCCACAGGAGAGCCTTGGAAAAGATTTTTCTAAGCAACAAAGTACAAAGTAACATTTTAGAAACAAGTATGTAATGTAAAAAAGAAATGAAAATCAAAACAAAACCACTTAGCACCTCTTCTTCTGGATTTTTGTAAAATGTAACTTTATCAAATGGTATCTTATCAAATGGATAGTTAGTGGCTATGTCCAGTCCCATCCATCTTTCTGAAAAAGACAGAGAAAAGCTGCCATGTGTGGAATCTCTGTAAGGGACCCATGCCCTCAAAAGCTGCATAGAATGGAGCATCAGAGCTCTCTTTTGTTGACTTTGAAGTCTTGGTAACCACTTGATAACTACAAGAAGCTGCCTGTCCCTGATGGTCTCTGATGCCATGTGAGTCACTGTTTAACTCTAATCCAGCCAAAGAGCACATTGTTTGAATCATTCAGAGACATTCTAGAACATTCTCTCCAACCCAGTACAAATATGGGGGCACATAAGAAAATGGGGGTTTCCACTGGATGCTGTCAGTTGCTCCTATAGACTTTCTGTTAACATTAGCAATGCTTTCTCAACCTGCCGTAGAAACTGATTAGAACATGCTAGCTTTGTCCCTGGTTAAAACTGGAATTTCATTGCATTGGTGGGAGGCATGCCTCTTAAGTCTCTCCCTGTAGCAGTAAATATTAAATAAAATAAATAATCACCATGCTACCTCCAGATACTCTCTGTCCCCAGCAGTCTTGCTGCCTCTATGACTAGCCCCATGGGGGGTCGCTACCACACTAGCCTCATGTAATGACCACACACCTCGGGGTTAACTTTCACAAACCCCTGTAACCCAGTAAAATCAAAACTCTTGAGGCTTGTAATTTATCAGTAAGTTCTCACCCCACAAAACGTCCACACAATAAACTCAGATCCAACTGATACTGATTACAAACTGCCCACCTACATAAGACAAATTGTCCTGTAATAATCCATCCCTTATAAGACATTCATAGCTACCTGTGGCTATTTAAAGCCACACCACATGGGGCTGGGCTGTCCTTCTCCTCCTCCATTTTCTCTTCTTTCTCTCCTCTCCTATGTCTCCCACCTCTAAAACTTTTTCCCCACCTGCATATTTCACTGCCAATCACAGGCCTTGGCTTATCTTGTGCCTGCCCTCACCTGCATATAGACATCAACCCACAACACACACTCTCTCTCTCTCTCTCTCTCTCTCTCTCTCTCTCTCTCTCTCTCTCTCTCTCTCTCTATCTATCTATCTATCTATCTATCTATCTTGATTTGGGAGTTTAAACACATACTAACTTGCAGATGGTTTAGGCTTTATTTTTGAATGTTCTATATTCTTGCAATCTTATGTATTATATAATATAGCAGATCAATCATCTACATGTGAAGATCTATACCATGCATGAGATTTTAGTTGTGGGAAATGATGGGATGCTCACAAAAACTTTAAAATAAGAACCTGATGATGATAAGGCAGAAGAGCTCCTGGGTTCTATTCTCAGTACCATATCTGTAACTTTAGCTCCAGGGAATCCCACACCCTCGTTAACCTACATAGGTGCCTGCAAATATAAATTTCATTTTCTATCTCTCCATGTAAAGAATTCTGCCAGGATCTCTAGAAAATGTATACTTTTCCATCTTTAATTTTTATAGACTTTTGTTATACCTAAGGATGCTCTAGTCTGTGACCCTAGAAATAAAACAGTTCACTTGATACAAGAAAACCTTCAACTCCTCTAACTTCATCCTTGTTAAGACATAAAGTACACAGTAGCAACCAGTTATGGAGTGCAGCAATACTCTCCTGTCTTCAGTAGAGGTCTAGTGGGGGTTTCTATTGATAAGACTAACTGTGACTACATTTCTACATTGAAGGAAATTGGGACAAGAACTCACATAGGGCAGGAATTTGGAGGCAGGAGCTGATGCAGAGGCCACGGAGGGATGCTGCTTACTGGCTTGCTCTCTCTGGCTTACTCAGTCTGCTTTTTTATAAAACCCAGGACTACTAGTCCAGGGATGGCCTCACTTGCAATAGGCTGGTCTCCCCCATCAATCACTAATTAAGAAAATGCCTTACAGCCTGTTCTTATTGAGGGATTTTCTTAATTGTGGTGCCCTCCTCTCTGATGACTCTAGCTCATGTCAAGTTGAAGAACTAGGCAGCATGGTGAATATGTTCAGCTCTCCCTCCTCTCCTGACTCCCTTTGTGAACCTCCTGCATTGGGTAATTACTAACCAGCCTTGGCACCTCTGCCTGTTACTTTTACCAACTGCTGAAAGAACACTTTCATAAAGTGAAATCAATTTTGTGTTCCAGCCACTGGGCAGCCTTCAATAACCTTTGGAACTATGTAGCCATCCCCAACTCTTCAAGGTTTCACACCTGCATGCCTGCAGCCACAGCGGTCTTCAAGGGTTCCCCACACATCATCCTGGCTCTTCTCCTCCATCCTAAGAGACTTGTCCTTCCAAATGACTCCCACTTTCATTTGAACACACCCCCCCCAAACCATAGCAGCCTAGATCACCACAGAGCAAACTTCTTCCAAGGTCCTTTTCTTCTGCGCCTTTTGCTTGTCCCTCCAGCAGACCGAGGACATGCCAAGATGAAAGACAAAGTCTCCTTTTATTTCCTCTTTCTGTCTTTGCATCAAACTACTGACATGAGGCCTGTCACGGAGCCTGTGAACTTCTGAATGTGTTCCTGGAGCTGCTTCTCACACCCCGCCCTCTCTCTCTGACTGTTCCACAGTGTTAACCAGCCCAACTTCTTTAACTAACCATCTCTGATGTCAGTCTTCAATGTCAGCTCGATGGAACTGGAAACGTCTGGCTGTGCCCGTGAGGGTTTTCCCAGACAATTTTAGTTGAAGAGAGAGGACCCCCCCCCCGTAAGTGGGTGGTTTCATCCAACTGAATAAAAGTTGTTGAGAGCGAAGGAAGACAGCTGAGCTCTGACATTCCCCTCTCCTGGTTGACACCTCGACACCGAAGACCAAGCTGCTCTCACCGCTGCCACAGCTTCCTTGCCAGCCGTGACTCTGTTTCTCTGCCCTCCGAGGGCAAATACTTTTAAGTCATCCTTCACCAGTGTTTGAACAAAATAAAGAATCACCAATCATGGGGCTACAGAAAAAAACAGCTCTTCCAGTTGTCAGCCTGAAATCCTGCTGAATAGCAAATCAGATCAGCATCCCCTCTGCGTCTGCCCTGTGGGGTCTGGGCACTCTGCCTGCCTTTGGCAAGAATCTGCTGCATCCAGTACATAGGTTCCTTCTACTTCCCGTGTTTCCCCTTAGAGCCCTTTCCTCTGATGCCTCCTCTCCGTCCCTTAATCATCAGCCCTGACAAGTGTTAGAATTGAGTTCATCTCTGCCCAACTCTAGAAGATACCACCTCAGTCTATGGTCCCTGTTTCTACTCTTCTCAAATAAATCCTTGTTAGCCTTCAACTCCTCTAACCATTATCCCTGACAGTGTCATTTAGCAAGGGGCTGCCCAGTAATGTCCACACTTGCCCACTTCTCCTCCCTCCAGCGTATCCCTCAGGGACGTTGGCAGAGTGGTCATTGCCATTGGACCCCTGTGAGCTGTGTAGCTGAGCATGCCTGTGTCACATGCTCAGCTGCAGAGCTGACACTGGGCTACGTTCTTCACGTGAGTGCAGTGCGTGAGTCTTAGGGTCAGGTGGCTGGCAGTTGGAAATTTTGAGATCAGGAATATCGTATGATGTTGTTTTTCAGTGAGTAAGCAGGCTTCTGTTGGTGTACTGTGTTCTCGTGTAGAGAAATGAATTGGTGTCCAATGCCCAGGGACTCCTAGCTATGCTTTCTTCCCCGTGGGTTATATGACTTTCCTGAGTTTGAGATGTGGAAGACAGAGCCTCTGCCTCTGCTGCTAGTGTACATGGGCAGCACGCAGCCAGAGAGACAGAGCAGGAAACTTTCAACTTGTGAAGTAGTCACTAGCTCTGGGGAAATTGGTCTAAGTTTCTTGGTTTATGATATGTTCTGAGTTCACTCTACAAATATCCCTCCACCGGATAAACAGTGATAATTAATTGTATTTAAATTATTCAGCAAAAGAACACAGAATAAATAATGCCTGTGCAATGTAGATATGAATTGAAGGAGAGAGAACACGGGCTACATCCAAAAAGAGATCACAAGCAAACTTGTTTATGGTTCCTGTGTGTCCTGAGCTCGCAGAACCCTGAACAGATTCTTCTGTTGTTTCCTCGGCTTAACAGGAGAGAGCCAAAGCTGCTCTGCGGCCTCCAGAGTCTGCTGCTGGCGCGCGCTCTGTATCTGTGAGGTTAAGCATTGCGCATGTCTCATTCGGAGAGCACTGGTTTCCATCTAATTAAAAGACCACAGCCATCTGGGTTTATTTGAAATACTTATCTTGAAATAATTTATTTGAAGTGGTTATTGAAATACCATTTGGTTTTAAAGGGATGAGTGTGATTTTGTTCCCCCTTGCCAGCTACCTAATCGCACAGACACCTTAATCTTAAAACCAATATAAAACAGAATAAAAATCACAAGCCCCAAATCTGGGGTCTACCCTGAAGACCTGACTCTATCCCCGGTGAAGGCAGAGCCTGAACCCCTTGCCTTTCAATTCCCAAAACAGTCTTACAGGCTTAGCTTTGGGACCTAACAAATGCTTAAATGTCACTCAAGGTCAACATGATGGTGGTCTTCAAGGCATAAGGACCTTGGGCACAAGGTGGTGTGTGTGTGAGTGAGTGAGTGTGAGTGTGTGTGTGTGTGTGTGTGTGTGTATGTATGTGACTTATAGATATGGAACACAGACCCTGATCTGAACAATTCTCTCTTCCTCAAACCATCCCCCCTTTTAATGTTGGTTTCAAACCCAGGAGGTCTCAGTCTCAGAACTTTGAGAAGCCCCTGAAGTTGGAACATGCACCTGTGAAAAGCTGATCAGAAAGTGACTAAAGTTGATGAGGCTGGCCTTTGTCCCATCCCACAGGTTCAGCTCACGCCTCCGGCTCCCAGCGATGACCTAGCCACACTCAGTGAGCTTAACGACAGCAGTCTGCTGTATGAAATTCAGAAGCGCTTTGGAAATGACCAGATACACGTGAGTGCCACCAAACACATGTGTCACTGTGTCCCCACTGTGTCCTCACTGTGTTCCCATTGTGTCCCCACTGTGGACCAATGCTGCAAGTGATGGGTCCCTGGAAGCTTCTGGATGTGGGAATGGCTGAGTTCAAACTCTTCTTGGGAAGGTTCTTAGTCATATTTAGCAAAGTTCCCCAATTCAGGGTAAAGTGTAAGCTAGTACTCTGCACAGAGACAGTGGGTTCCAATGCTGCGTTGGGTCTCAGAAACCTGAGACAAATGGCTAGTTGAAGTGATGCCTTAGTGAGGGTTTTACTGCTGTGAACAGAGACCAAAAGCAACACTTATAAGGATAATATATAATTGGGGCTGGCTTACAGGTTCAGAAGTTCAGTCCATTATCATCAAGGCGGGAGCAGGGCAGCATCCAGGCAGGAGGAGCTGAGAGTTCTACATCTTCATCTGAAGGCTGCTAGCAGAATACTCACTTCAAGGCAGTTAGGATGAGGGTCTTAAAGCCCACACCCACAGTGCCACACCTACTCCAACAGGGCCACACCTTCTAATAGAGCCACTCCCTGGACCAAGTGTATACATACAGCAGGTGCTTATTAACAAACCAAAGCAGATGCTGGCCAGCTCTCCCAGCATCCCTTTGTACCCCTGGCTCCTTCTCTGCATTCTTTACCCTACCCCCTGCTCCTCTCAGTCCCAGCAGCTGGTTTTTAGTTCCCTTTCCCTAGCCTGATCCCCCACAATCTAGCCATTTTGGGAACTCTG
The DNA here is from genome assembly GCF_963924665.1 of Micromys minutus. NCBI lineage: Eukaryota > Metazoa > Chordata > Mammalia > Rodentia > Muridae > Micromys > Micromys minutus. The sequence continues at coordinate 54,466,829 of NC_137983.1, read as the reverse complement.
ATGTCTTGGCCTCTTGGCCCTAGCTGCTCCTCTTGGTCAGTTAGTAGCTCCTGTCCTGCTTTCCTTCCCTCCCTCTCCTTCTCTCATGGTCTGGTTTAGTCTCCTGGACACATTCAGCTTGGACTCTCTCCTCTGCCTGCTTCCTCCCGAATTCCACAATAAAGTCTTGTCTGTACTGTAAGAACAGTTGTCCTCCTTCTCTGATTTCGTTTTCACATTCTTTGTGCCTTTTTGTTGTTGTCCTGGCTGAGTGGAAGATCTTTCCAGAACTGGCAATATCTGTAGGTCAGCTGCTTATAAATCTCAGTCTGCCTAGACACCAGAGACTGTTCTGAGTACTGCCCCCAATCTACGGGCTGTCTCTCTGGGCAATAAACCCTGTGTGTTAGATTTCTACAAAGATGCAAACAATATCATTAGATGAAGAATGAGATAAAATTGGTTCTAACCTTTGCCTGTATGTTAGGTTTCTAATGCAGTAACAATGTAGCTAGCTAGCCCTTCTCCCCACAGCCTCCTTCTGTTCCCTCCCATGTTCTGTCCCATACAGAGCCCAAGACAATTCAGTCCAAGTGCCTGTGGAGATTTCTGATTATGCCTGAATCTGTCATATTCCCTGATAACACCCATTTAGTCCTAATCTACTGAGAATCTGATTAAGTCATTTTCATGTAAATGTGGAGACTGAGATTTCCCAGCAATAACAGGAGTTGTCAGGTCCTGATTAACCCATGAAGCTGCAACCCAGCGTCTCAAGGCTTCAATAAACTGCCTGCCACCACAAATATATTTAAAATTAAGCACGTGCATCAGGACTGTTGGAAAGTTGCCATTGACAGAAGTGGTTAAGCCTGACTGATTTGGTTTCTATTATCAACTGTCAAGGTGCTTTTGTGATGTGTTTCTAGTTTGTTTCGTTTCTTTCTTTCTTCTTTCCTTTTTTTCTTTCTTTCCTTCTTTCTCTCTCTCTCTCTTTCCTTTTGTTTCTTCTCGTTGTCTTTTTTTCTTTCCTTTTTCTCTTTCTCTAACTTGTTTTATTTTTAGTTCTAGCTGCTCCTTCTGAACCATTGGTCTACACCCCTGATCCTTTCTTTGCATTTTATCTGGATAATTGTCTAGGCTGCCATGGAACGCATATCCTATGATAATCTTGACCTGGCAATCCTCCTGCCTTAGCCTTCTGAGGGTTTTATACCACCAAGCCCGTGGAAAGACTGAATTGGTCTTTGTTCCTTAATTCCCTCATGATCCTCAGGTTTCTCTCTCTAAGCATCTGTTCCTCCCTTTCACTATTGGGCCAACCACAGCCCCTGCTTTGTCAGCCCTACTTTGTATACCTGAGGTCAACACCATTTCGGTTCTGGCAGCCCCACTCTGTGCTGCTAGGGTCACTATGGTCACTACCCTCCCTGTCCTGGCATCCTCCAACTTGGGAGGTCCTTCTTTCCTTACCACCTGAGCTCGCAGTGAACTAGAATGTTCTTTGCGGACAGCCAGGATAGGCACTGAGTCTGTCCTGTGGCAGGGAGAACACAGATGTTTTTCTGAGATTGGTTTCATAGCTGAGATACCAGCCTGTCTCAGCTACAGACAAACCAGGAGTGGGCTTCATTCCCTGTCACTCGGCGGGCAAGAGCTGCCCTCCTTCCAGCATTGGGAGCTTTCCAGGGATTCCTCTCTGTGTGCCAGCATCTTTCTCCTGCTTTCTGCAGAACAGAACTTTCTAGAATCCCCCTCAAATATGCTTTCACCTTCGTGTCTCCCCTTAATCTCCAAACTGCATCACAGTGGGCTCTCTCTTGTGAGAACATGCATTGTGGGGTGAGGGGCAGGGTTCTCCTTGTGCTGTGGTTGACACGTGGCTCCTGCGTCAGACTGGATTTGACGGAATAGAACCAGACAGTTGTGTTCATGTGATGCCTGGCCAGTGCTGCTGACGTTGAGGGCCAGGTTCTTCCTATCCACCTCCCCCATCCACCAAACGTCACACACGTACATACACACACACACACACACACACACACACACACACACACACTCACTCACACTCGTTGAAGCAGTCTCTACTCAGATTCTCTCTCTAGCTCGATCATCAGGAATAACATTCATGCTAAAGTCATGTTAGTTGTGAACTTGCCATTGAGGTAGCTGAAGTCACAGCTAATCATGTTGAGATGAGACTGATGAGTAATCTCAACATAATTCCAGACAATTAATGCCTTTGGGCATCTTCTAAGGACTGTTGGGCGTGTGAACTCTGTACTACAGACCTGCAAAGAGATTGGAACATTGGAAACCCTTATTGGAATTTATTTTATTGGACCTTTGAGCCAGAGAATGAAGTTGCTTAGGCTGTCCTTGAGCTCCTGATTCTCCGTCCTCTATTTCTCACATGCTGGAATTCAGGCATGTACCACTATTGTACGGCTTTTGGTACCTAAATTCAAGCCTGTTGGATCAGATGAGATTTGGAGTTTGTGTTTTCTATGTCTTTGTCCTTTTTCATTTTTTAACTCTGAATCTGTTACTGTTTTATAAAAGTGTCAGCCCCTCAGTCAAAAGGAACTAAACCAAGATGTACCTTCCCTGGATAGAAAGAACTGCTTAGGAGACATCTCCACATTCTAAGACCTTTTTTTGGTCTTCCCCCTCTCATTGCTGCTCCCACGCCTGCCCCTCCCCCTTGCCCTGCAGCCCACCCGACCAATGGGACCCTTGCAGCTGTGTACTTCTGACTTCTCAGGCTATGTACAGATACAGGGAGTTGGTGCTTGACATCTCCCCCGATTCTTCTCCTTTTTTTTTGTGATGTGAGGGGATCGAACCCCTAGCCTCACAGATGCTAAGCAGGAGCTTCCCCATGAGACAGGGGCTGGCTAAGCTCCCCAGGACAGCCTCCATCACAGACTCTTCCAACCTCAGCCCACCAAGGTGTTTGGATGGCAGGCTCTGGTGAGGCCACTGGTGTGAACCCCTGACCAGGCTCATACTCTGCTTCTGCTTGTCTTGGGAATCCCATGAGCCCCACTGTGCAAGATGGAGTCGGGTACGACCTGCACCCTGCCACCAGCTACGGCATCTCCCCTGATCTGTAGGGAAGGTCGGGGCTTCCCTTGACTTCCTGTCTGTTCTCAGTGCGGGGGAGTTATGTCTGCTAGAGCGTCCTCTCACTTTCTGTGTAAGGGAATGCGTGGCTATTCAGGGGAAAGCCAGAGCCCACAGACTGTTTCTGGCCCCTTATGTTTTGTATTTTTGACCGTCTGTGCCACAGCTGTCCTGCTGGTCACCTTGAACTACGATGGCCATGCCAGTGAGCGCACACCACCTCTCTGTACCCCTAAAATCTGCACACCAATGAATGGCCTCACTTTTCAGAAATTTCCCATGGTGCTTTTCCAGTTTTGAGGTTGCTCTCCGTGTTCTATGTTGTGTGTGGTTTCTGCCGCAGACCCATCTCCCCTACAGTGCACACAAATGCATACACATACATGAACACATATGCTCACCACGCATGCACACATGGATGCACAGTACCATGTAAGGTTCTTAGAGACTGCGCGTATGAGAATGCCTCTAAGGTCAAATACACCTTTTTAGCACAAGAGACAGAGGCTAATAGGAATTTATCTGTGGCAAACAGCTGAGTCTGAGATGAGCTATTAATATTTCAGATGCTGCAGCTGACCTGATGGTTTGACTGAATCCGTTTCCTCTTCTCCATCTCATTTGTTCTGTGATGTGTTCTGCCCGTGGCAGCTGTGCCCTGCCCAGTCCTCTGTGTACCATTCCCTGGGTGTTAGGCTGGTTGGGGAATTCACATGCATCTTCTGCCTGAGTGCGAAACACTCATTTGGATATTAGGTTGGTTGGGGAATTTCCACCTGTCTGCCACAATGGGGAGGAGATGGCTTGCAGGTGATGAGCTTGACAGGAAAATGCACAGATAAGAACATTGCATGTCTGGAATAAAGGACGCTAACAGTACCAGAGAGAACAGATCACACACCGCACAAGGATGCTCACGAGACAAGGAAACAGCCTGCAAAGTCAGTGCAAAAACCCCTGGTTTCTAAGGGCTGCGCTAGACAAACCAGAGCAAGGAACTCCTGACAGCCCCAGGGTCCTCTGTAACCTCTGCTCAAGTGAAGCAGGTCAGAGGGCAGGGATCACTTAAGGAGCACTTCAGTGTGAGGTCAAACAGCATGCCACACACTGTGCCAGCCTCTCTTGCCAAAGGCTCTCCTGTGGCAGGCTGCCTGAGGTATGCTTTGAGATGCCTGCGCACTACTTGAAAGGTGCTCCTGGAAGAGAGCACGTCCATACTGTTGAGAGAACAACCCGTCAGAACAAAGAACTACAGGGACTGTTTCCACAGCCGAGGAAGCCCTGGTCAGAGCGCCCTCTTCAACTCTCGTGACTTATACAGTGTCTCCTCTGATGACTTTACTGCCATGTTCAATCAGATTTTTATCATTATATCTTTGTTTATTTTAGCACACGTATTCAGGGAGAATCTCACATCCCATTAATAATGATCCCAATGTAAAGATTTTTCACTTGGATTATATATTTAGGGTGCCCACTGTGGTGTTGAATAATTAACCGATGGTAGACCTGCAGACCGAAAGGCTTGTAACATTAAGAAGATCAGCCTCACAGCCATTTATTTTCCAGTGTGAGCACCTAAGCTCTCTTAGCTGTTCCCGTGTGCGGTGAGATGTTCCGACGGACTTCTCCCACCCCCACACCAAGTCACTCACTTCCTTTAGGTTTAAATCATTGTCCTGTGTTTAGTTTAGAGGATAAATATCTACTGTTTCTGGCAACTGCTTTCTGAATGAATCACTGGTCAGATCAATAATTACTTGAATTTTTCGTTAGCTCATTCCAACAGGCAAGAATCATCCCTTGTCAGTGTGAGCCCAGGTTTCCTCCCTGGAGCTGTTTGCTTTAGATACTTAATGGTGGATTGATTTATCGTGGAAGCATAGAATTGTCATCTCTCCCTGATTGCTTTGTCCATTCCTCATAAGGAAATGCTCCATTTGGCCCCTGGCATTGCCCAAGCTGCATCTCTGTGGGTTGATACACACTCAGCTTTCGGCTGCTGTTGTTTACCTGTATAACTTTCTTTATCCTTTTACCTCCAAATCCCCTTGTTCTCTATATTTGTAGCATTTTTTTTCTCTAAAGCAGAACACAGCTAATATTTTCACCCAGTTCAAAGTCTCTGTCTTTTAGCTGTAGTATTTGGAACACTAGTGTTTGTTGTAATTACAGACATTTGTGGACTTAGCTCTCTCTATTTGTGGGCTTAAATCTACATTTATAACCTCTATTCCATTTATCCCCAAGCCTTTACATCTTATTGCTTTAACTTTCTTCATTAAAATTGTTTTATTTTGAGTTTTACAAACACTTTATATCTTCTTTTCCCTATAATGGCATAAAATTAACTTTCCCATTTTCTTCTTGCTATGTTTATTTTACTTCTGTGTTGTTTACCCAGACTAATTATCACAACATCCCTTTGGGGTAAATCCTTAGAATCATTTCATTGCTTGTGTTTCATGGAAACAAACCTGATAGCTTCATGTAGTTTGAATATGAATTATATATTTTTAAGAGTGCTTGAGTCAGCTTAAAATATTGCAATATGACTTTTATTGATCCACTATATTTCCCATAATAGTTTAAGTTATGTTTTTAGATGATTCTAATGATGTGGTTCATGAACTATTTGCATCTTTTTGACAGACTTTTATCGGAGACATCTTTTTGCTTGTTAACCCATTCAAAGAACTCCCAATTTACTCCACTATGGTGAGTATACCTCTTCAAATACCACGTTGAAGTGACTGACATTCATGGGGCATACACATTTGTATTTGGTGACATAAAAACTAAAAGAACAATTAATGAAAAATTTCTCAGGGTCGTTCTCACTTGAATTTGCATGATGGTTTTGATAATGTGTTCTGATGCAACTTTTGGAATCAAACTTATTGTACCAAAGGTTTCCTTTACATTTAAGTATGACACTCTATAAATCAAATAATACTACGCTATGTTTTCATGCATCCTTGACAAATTTGTTATTATTTGGTTTAGAGTTCATGGATGGATATTGACTGGTGTTTAGTTCATGGATGGGTATTGATGGATGGTAAGGAAAAGCTTGGCACTGTGTCTGGCTTTGTTGTTGAGTCCTATTTCTACAGTGTCTTTTTAGCTGCATATTTGCAGCATACACCTTACACCTGGTAAATGTGTATGGATAATCAATTTATTTTAAACATCAGTGCCACCTCTGAAACCATCACAGAGATTTGGGAGCTAGTGTGAATGGTACCATAGAGATCCGGTAGTGACAGGAAATATGTTAGTGATCCCCACAAAGACAGACAGGAGCTGATCTGATGTAACCCACAGCAGGGTCTTTATTCTATTCCAGCCAGCTCACCCCCACCCCATGCACTGCCATTATGCAGGATGGTTTTGGTGTTGAGGTACCAAAATATCTATTGGGGCAAGGCTTTACAGTAAGCAGCAGGGGGAGGAGGTAAGTGTGCAAGGATCTAGTTGGAAAGCTATTGTGGCTTTTAACATAGTGGGCTGGTGCTGGGAGTCATATCATAAACTTAATTTCTGTTCCCTTCTGCATTGGTAGATTTGGGGGGGTGGACTTGTAACCTGGAGGTGTAGGTTTGTTGGTGGAATAACCTGGAGATGCTGGTTTCGTGGAGGGTATAACCTGCAGATGCTGGTCTTGCTGTGATAGAGACTGGAGCTAGAGTTTTTTTTGGGGGGAGGAAAGGGGGGCAACTTGTAAACTAATGCTAGGTACCAGTCTGTTAGTTTACCTGAGTTCAAACTTAGGTCAGGCTCTCTAAAATGGAGTGTGAACTTAAAAGATTTGGCCTCTCAGTACAGTGAGGGCAGGAGCGGTGTTCTTTTGTGCCACCCTGTCAGGTGCTTGGCACTTCCTCATGACTTGGAAGTGATCCTGTTGCCTAGTTTTTCACTTGGCTCCTATTACTTAAAACAGAATTTTCCAGGAACACAGATACTAGCAGTGAGTATCAGTGACATCCATAGGTCACTGAAAGTAATTACATCTCTGAGAAGCCTGTAAATAAATTCCTGTGATGAATTCAAGGATAATTTTAGGATGTTGATGCCAAATATTGGGTGAACTTGTGATGTAATGGGAAATGCCAGTTTAAGCTTATATCAGAGATATCTACCAGACTGGAAACTTGTCTGGTGCTGTTCTTTAAGCCATTAGAATAGTTTAAGGCGTGTGGACCAGAGTTGAGGATAAAATATAAACCTCTGTGTTGTCACTAGTCCTCCTGGAACTGGGCTGAGGGCAGGGTGACTGTCCAGGTTGTCCCCATTCCCCACCACTGACCCCTGCCCTGGCTTACTATAGACCCAGCAACATGTTTCAATTTCAAGAGATCCTCTTTTCATGAGGGACAAAAGAGATGAATGAGTCTTCCATCTTTGGTCTGCTGTCCCCAGGTGTCCCAGATGTACCTGAGCCCCACAGGCCAGCGCAGCCCCTCACTGCCTCCCCACATCTTCTCCTGTGCAGAGCGAGCCTTCCACAGACTGTTCCAGGAGCGAAGGTCGCAGAACATCATCCTCAGGTGAGCCAGCCACTCACCTTGTGCAGATCCTAGGACTCAACATGTTTCAGTCTATCTTCCAATAGGCACATTTGTCTTATTAGAAGGGACAGGAAATGTCTTTGAGAACTCGGCCAGTGTAGCAGAATCCATGGCAACCAACAGCCTGCTATGCACTTCATCCTTGTAGTGGGAACGGTGGGGCCACCTCTATGAAAGTGCTGGGGGTCCCCACAGTTGTAAAACCATCTCCTGCAGGAGGACCTAGGATTGCCGGTGCAGACAGTGCCAGCCATCAGGAACTGCTGCTTAGAAGAGATGCTTTCTTGGGACCAGTGAGGTACTAGTGGAGGGTATTAAAGAAGCTCACAGCAAAGTTCCGATGAGCTTGTTGCAGCATTTCTCACCTGCTCCTGGTCTACACCACCTCACCTCCACCCCCAGAGGCAGGTAGGGCTAGCAGCGAGTAGTCCAGGGCACAGGTAGCACATCCTGAAGATTTAAAACAGCAACACGAGGACTCTGCTTTCAAAGCTAAGAAACAGACTTGGAGAAAGAAAAGCTTGCTACAGTATTGGGCCTAAGTCCCTGCTCCATATGTGGTCCCCACAAGCTCCAAGTGATAGCTTTGCTTAGTCACAAGGCAGGCTTTCCTCAGCGTGCCTCTCCTACCCTCCTCTGCTCCCTTTTCTCTCTGGACGCCTCCAGAAGGGGCTTGTCTTGAAAATTTGTAAGGAAACATTTCAAACTACAGCAAGGAAGTTTACTGGGGAATAAAACTCTTCAGATTAAGATGTGAGGGGACGCGAGGGGACGGGCAGCAACAGGTCTGGATGGGATCACACTTAGGTAGAGGGTACTGAAGGGTTAAAATCGGGCTTGGACTACTATCTCAGGAGAAGCCTTCAGCCTTTCCAGTGTGGGCCAGACTGTTGGTTCCTTTCATGTTTCTCTCTCCCAGTGTGTCCTTGTCCAAATATATCCTAAAACACTTTCTTAAGAAACTCAACATTGCTTCAGGGAATTTTAGGGCTGGAGACAGAGAGATTGCTCTGGAGGCTGTGGGGGGTGCTCACAGTGCCCTGTAAGAGTCCTGTAGGTAGACATGGCTACATTTGCTTCACCCCCGAATTCTACATTCATTTGCTCATGGTAACTTTCTCCCCCAAACTCCCCACAAATGTCCCATTAGGGCAGATTTTAAGGGTGCTATATTTTTGGAGGGGGAAACCTTGTTTCTTCATTTATGCAAGTCTCCCAAATCCTCATAAGCAAGGGAAACGAAGACTGACTCTGATTTGAAAACATTTAGGAGTGACTAGTCAGTCTGGCCCTTCTTTGAAAGCTGCACACAATGGCTTGGCCTCCATGTGGAAATCAGTGATCAGGGAGAAGACTTCAGTCTTTTTTATCCTCACCTTCAAGCCTTGAGAAGCTCAGCTGAAGTCATGTGCACTCAAGGACTGTTTCTCGTGTGCCCCCAAAACTAGTGTAGACAGAGGGTAGCCTGTATTATAGTCATGAGAGGCTGGATCAACAAACCCTGAGGAGGAAAGGGAAACAAGAAAGAATGTAAGAGCCAGAGGGGATGGAGGACTCAAAATAAAGCCATCTAAGTAGATGTGATCAAAGCTCTTATGAACTCACAAAGACCAAGGCAGCTTGCACAGGTCCTGCACGGGTCTGCCCAGGTCACCCGAGCTTAGATAGTGGCTTCCAGTTTGGTGTTTTTATGACTCCCGAGTGTGAAAATAGAGGGGTGTGTTTCTGATTCTTGTGCCTTCTCTTGGGCTCTTTTCCTTCTTTGCTTTGTCCTGTTCAACTCCAGTGTCCAAGTTTTTTTTTTTTTCTTGTCTTACTTTGCTTTATTATTACCCCTTAGAAGCCTTTTCTTTCTCTGATGGGAGAAAGGAGTAGATCTAGATGATACCGGAAGTGGGGAGGGACAGAGAGGAACAACAGAAGGGAAGCAGTAATCAGGATATGTGTGAGAAAAAAATGTATTTTCAATAAAAAGGGGAAAAGTTAAATATCTCCAGATTAGGTGTTTCCATAAATTAGTACCAGGTAAGACATTGCTTTAAATTTGCTTTACAATCATCATTTTAATATCACATCCTAAAGGTTTTTTGTTGTTGTTTTGGTTTTGGTTTTCTTGTTGTTTTGTTTTGTTTTTTTGGGGTTTTTTTTTTTCCATTGTCCCGGTAGCTTCTATCAATCAGGACAATGGAGCTAAAAAGAGAAGACCATTCATCAAGTTGAGAGTTTAGTATTAACATTTCAACATTTTTTTCTAGCAAGTGCACTTTAATTAATTGATTATAACATGGTTCTCCCTTCAGTCATAGGAAGACAGGTGCCAGGCGGTCCTCTGGCGTTCTGATATCCAACACCCGATGTGACAAGACAGGACACCCGCTGACTCTGTGTTTAGGACACACTATCCAATGAACACACTCCCATCGATTCCCTGACAGCATCATGGCCCCCACTATCCCTGGGTCTTTGCATCATCTCTGGCTTTTTTTTTCTCCCTCTTCTAAGCCAGTGAATTTGTGTTTTCAGTGGAGAAAGAGGGTCAGGGAAGACCCAGGCCAGCAAGCAGATCATGAAGCACCTGACCAGCAGGGCCAGCTCCAGCTGTACCATGTTTGATGCCAGGTTCAAGCATGTAAGTGGCTTCTGGGCTGGTGAGTATGGGAGAGGGTGGATCGTGCCAGGAGAAATGTCTCCGCTAATTCAGGGATGCATCCCCATAATCAAACCATGGTCAAAGACTGTGGGTAAAAGAAAGGCCCTCTCTCTGTGTGTTTGCACAGAATGCTGCAGGCTGATACTTCTTCTGGGGGGGGGGTGCCCGAAAAGCCACAGTGGAGCAATCCTGAGAGCAAACAACAAAGCTGCAATGTTTTTAAAAGAAGTGGCTGCAGTAAACATGGGTGGTTTTAATCTACAGCTATGTGTTAAGGCTGCACCGTCTTCAGTAGCCTGTCATTACACTCCACAAGTCAACTTGGGAAGACTGGCAAGCCTCTACTCAAATATGCCAACGTACCAGCGGCTGATACTCCCAAATGAAAACATGAATAAATCAACATGGTTATAAGATAAATGCCGGGTAACTAATGGAAATAGCAGAATCTATTGACTTAATTGAAATGACAGGGAACAATAGTCTCCCCCTCTAAATCACCGGCTAAGATAATCATCTATTAAAATAATCATCGGCAAGAGAACAGGCTCTGCAATTTCTAAGGTGCACTCTGATCACTTTATGTAAATTGACTTTGCTGTTTACTTTAAGTGAGTACTTTCCAATTCCTGTTGAGTTAGTCGGGTACAACTCTCCCAAGTCTGCTGGCACTGGGGAATCAACACCTCCCCCCAACTTCGTGGCTATTTCAAGTGAAACCTCTTCTATGTTTTCTTCATTCCCCATGGGATATTTAAATCTCATATTAACTGTGGGATTCCCTATGTTAGATGTCATCCACACAAATAACGTTGTCTAAGTTCATGAAGCCCAGAGCAGGTTAGGCAAAGCATCCTGGGGGATAAACAGGGATTTGTGCAAGCATCAGATGAATTTGTGAACCGATAGTAAAACTATGTAACGAGCATCTGTAAAATTCAGTGGGCATGAGAGGTGGGGGCTACTGAATTCTGCATGGGATAAAGATAGCGGAGTGGAATCAGTAGAGAGAGCATCCTTGGAACACACAGCTATTTAGCAGTGAGGTTGAGATTGAGACCCAGCTCCACTGACTGCAAGCTCTCAAGTGAAGGCAGGCGGGCTGTCCTGACAGGCTGATTGTGACCCCTCTGCCTGGGACCTCTCTCTGGCACCCGGGCCAGGGACAAGCTAGGGAGATAAAGTCGAGACAAATGGGGCAGAGGGCACCTCCAGTGACTGTCACACAGAGGGTGATGAAGGACACAGCAACAGCCTTGTCAGAGCCCCATAGGATTAAGGGGGTGTGAGTCTGGGACGTCCATGGCCTCTCGGTTTACGCTCTTGGGGCATGGTGTTCTCAGGAACCCAATAAAGACAAAGACACAGCTGGGTCTGAAAGATGCTAAGGAGGGTGGGCGCTCCCTGTCCTGTGAGAAGGAGCATGGCCGCTCCCCATCCTGTGAGAGGGAGCCTGGGCGCTCCCCGTCCTGTGAGAGGGAGCCTGGGCGCTCCCCGTCCTGTGAGAGGCGTCCTGTGTGTTTGCTGTGCTTCATGTGTTCAGTGACGGTGGAGTCCAGTCCTCAGAGCTCTTGCTCTCCTCCCCTGAGTCTGGGAGCAGCTCAGCCCCGACGTTGCTCGGTCTCTGACCCTACATCCAAACCCTGATGATCAGAATCAGGGCTTCTTCCGTGTCACCGGATTCACTGAAGCAGAAAAACCACCTTTTTTGGAAGAAATGACCTGGGACTTCTTGTCCACTGCATTCCAAATGAGGTTCAGGGTCACTCAGTTCTGTCCCAATGACTTAAATAAGACTTTCCCGAGAAGTCCCTTTGCAGAAGGGATACGTGTGATTACTGGGTGTGGGTAGTCATTCAGGAGCCCCAGATCTTTATTTCTGGGAAACACAATATAATTAGCACATAGTCACTTTAACTATTAAAACTAATACCACACAGTATAAAGAGGGAACTATCGGTTCAATAAAATTTTAATCAGTAGACATCTAGGATACAAGCAGGTGCTATTTCTGTGCATTTTTATTTAAAATTTCATGGCTACGTGCTCGTCTCATAATCTTGTTTCGGAGCCAAGGGAGACAGTGGAATATGCCAGTTTTGGGGTTTCCTCGGCATTTCTCCTAATACAGTTCTTTAGCGCCACCTATTGGCTGACTAGCTGAGAAAGAAGAAAAGAGCTTGGCTTTGCCATCTGGGAGATCAAAGCAGTGGGCTTACTGAAAAGGTCTCAAGAATTTACAATTCCTAGGTGGTTTTAGCTTTCTACTAGTGTCACATGTCTTTATTGCTAATCCAAGGCAAATTGGGTGACGTTAGACCAAAGCTAGGATTAAGTGTGTGACTCTGCAGACAGATTGCCGTGGTTCAAATCCCAGCTAGGACATTTGGAGTCCATGATCCTGACAGCTGGTGATTCTGTCTGCTTGATGAAAAGGTGGAGACTGATGGTGAAGGTTGAAGACACATGTGCTTACGTGGGCAGTTCATCTTAGAATGTGGGCAGACAGATAGTAAACACATTAGATGTATGTCTACAGCCACTGATGGACAGAGAATCATTATTGGTCATGCATGTGTCTGCTCTACACACATGACACAGCAAAGCACCAAGAAGTCATCCTGTGTTAAAGTAAAGCGGAATGATGTTGGGGGTTGAAGGAACTTGCTAACCTGAGATGGGGAGGCAACCACATAAAGACTGCCCCACACGTCCTGTCTGGGCACACATCACCCATTATCCATGATATTCTTATAGAATAATAAAGTATCACTTTATTGTAAAATACAATACACAGATGCTTCGAATCAAAAATATTTTTAATTCATCCTATTTTATAGCTTTTAAAAGTAATTATTTTGCAGTATGTTCATGCAGTGAGATGGAATTATATTTTTCATTTTAGCATATGCATAGTCACCTATTCTGTGTAGTTTTTAAAGAAAAATAAGATCCCATTGATCACTAATTTTTGGACTGGCAGTTGCATCTCGCCTGCTAGTGATTTGCTTTAGGTTGGATTAATTTTCAGGCCCAAATCATAGAGTTCTGTAAAGATTTAATGTGTCTTCAGAAACCTCAGTCTCAGAACCAGATGCTTAAACACATTTCCTTGTTACGTTTAGCATTTTTGATTTGTGGTTGGGATCATGGTGTCGCTTGATTACAGTCACTCATACAGAATGCTTCTCAAACTAATGAGTGTCTATATGTAACAGATGCCAAAGAGACAAGAAATGGATTGATATATTTGCTTCAGATGAATAAGGGTGAGCTCAAAAGTTATGTCCTAAACTAAAGGGTGTGGGATGGGGACCCATTGACTCAGTAGATGACCCTTTGCTATCTGGTGGCTGAATGGCACACTGGGTATAACATATTTGTAGAGCCTTAAAAGACAAAGGACTTTCCAGATTTCTGTACATTTGGAGACCTGGTCAGGTCACGATCCTTAGGGTCACTGTCAGCTGACAATGAGAAGCAGGTTTTAATTCAAGCTCAACATTCGAAGATACTTGTTTGGAGAATATGTCAGATCCCAGGGCCACCCGAGGGGCTTTGCGCTAGAGCTTTAGAACCACAGACTCTCAGCCTTTGAGACAAAGCACATGATAGTGTGGGGTCATGACAGTGACTTGAATTAGTTGTCACATGTCAGCGAGAGAGAGTGGGTTGCAAAGGGCCGCAGTGCAGGCAGAGCTGAGGTTAGCAGGCCTGCATGTGTCACGTGCCCAGGGATTAGGAAGGACTCAGGTTTCTGTCATTTCTAAAACATCGTGGAGCTGGGGCAGGGTCTCAATTGGTAAGAGTGTAGAAAGGGCCTGAGTTCAGACTCCATCACCCAGGTGAAAAGCCACAAAAGTCATCTATGAGCTTGTAATTCCTGTACTGTGGGGCGGAGACAGGAGACTCTTGGCGCATCTTGGCTGTCAGCTTAGCTACAGATTCAGGGGAAGATCCTGTTGTAAGGAAAGAACACGGAGAATGACAGATTGGGACACCCAATGTCCTCCTCACACGTGCACATATACCATCAGCCCCTCCCCCAGTGTGTGTGTGTGTGTGTGTGTGTGTGTGTGTGTGTGTGTGTGTGTGTGTGTGTGTGCAGGCAGGCAGGTAAAGTATGTGACACCATATTAACAATGGCTACAACCTTGTGTGCACTTGTAGTTTGCATCTGAGGAAAGGACCACCTTACAGTATGCATTGTTGTGGAAAGCACAGAGCCTTCCACAAAGCAGAGTATGCCCAGCATCCTTGCTATGGCTCTCCATTTTTATTTCCTGTAAGGAGTAGTCTAACCAAATTCTCTCTTGAACCACAGGCCATATGCATCTTGGAAGCCTTCGGACACGCCAAGACCACACTCAACAATGTATCCAGTTGTCTCATACAGTACTGGGAACTACAGTTCTGCCAGAGGAGGAAACACGTAACTGGAGGTGAGTTTGCATGCAGCCAGCAGAGGGCGCCTGCTCCCAGAGAGACAGAGGCCATGGGGCCTGTGTAGCATACCCTCACTATCTAGACAACCCCAAGTCAGCACACAGCAGAGAGAAGCCAACAACAGGCCATCACTATAAGAGAATTCACTACCATGGCTTATCGAATTATAGGTCTCTTATACACATCCTAGAAATGTCTTATAATAACCATGACCAGGTATGCCTAGAGGAACCTGGCCTGCCTTCTGCATGCCGAGGCTTCCGGTTTCAAGCCTCGGACCTTACTGGGAATCACAAATATTCTCTACTGCAAGGTGAGCCTTCCAAGGAGGATTGCTGTAGAAATGACACCACACAGAAGAAAGGCTTACAAAACAAACAAAAACCTGACAGGAATAGTCCTTCTCACACAAGGATACAAACAGATTATAGCTACGTGCGGTTTTTACACAGCACCCTGTGCTGTCTGTTTAAATCAAATCTGAAATTTTTTAAACAGTTGAATTACAACCAATCTAAACATCAAAATAATCACCAAACTAAACTAAAATGGGATCGGCTTTTTATATGCTTTAAATATTAGCTGTGCATTTTTTTTTCCTGGAAACTCATTTATAATTCAAGATTTTACTGACCAGTAGGCCCTGAGCATAGTGTAAGATTCCCAAGTGAGAAATTCCCAGAGACCAGACAGAAAGGTTGTGACTCCATCGGTGCATGAATGTGCAAACCCCGGTGAGGACTGTGATCAGACTGAACAGTCAGCAGGTGTGTCCCAGACCCTCACTGGCCACCTGCCTGCTCTACTGTGTGGAAGGACATTCTCTGAGGCGCCTCATACTGGCTAATGTTTGAGAGCATGGCTCCTACCAAGCCTAAAGCATTTCCTTCCTCAACCCATGCTGATGCTGGGCCTGGGCATCACAAACCTAGTCCACACATTGTCAAGGAAAGACCTGCATCTGGGGCTCCGTTAGAGCAACCTTTCTGTAGCCATATCCTCTTCCCCTCGGGAACTTACTAACTAAGGTACCCGACAATGTTCTTCCTGCATTTCTTTTCTTCCTCCTGAAGAGAGTTCATGAGTCCTCACATCGAGAATGTTTGTATGGAAAATTGTTGTAGACACACAAGAGACTCTGAAGAGCGTGGATGACAGACCTGAGTTTGAGTCCGCAGAAAGCCAGGAAAGGCAGGGGCAGCAGCACGTGTCTGCAAACCCAGTGTTCCCATAGTGAGATGGGAGGTGGAGACCCGAGTTCTCCTACCTCCACAAGTTCATGGGTCAGCTAGTTTTCTGTATGCAGGAACAAGCTATGAAGAGGCCATGTCTCAAACAAGGTGGGCTGTGAGGACTGGCAGGACGACTGCTTTTACTTCCACATGCTGGAAGAGTGCACCAAGACTCCTGGAGCCCCTTCTGAGCATCAGTCACACTCCATTGTCAAGAAGTTTCCATGGTCCTGCCCAGTTACACCCGAAGTACTTAAGAGGCTCATGTGACTAGGATGTGGCCCCTTGCGGGTGTTCTGCCTCTGATTCCTCAGGGAAAAGAATGTGGACTGAGGGCAGTGGAATCTAGGCTCTGTGTGTAAATTGGTTAACTCTGGGCTCTGTGTGTGGCTTAATTGATTCTCTGGGCTCTATGTGTGACTCAGTTGACTCTCTGGGCTCTGTGAGTATCTATGTTGACTCTCTGGGCTCTGGGTGTGACTTGGTTACTCTCTGGGCTTTGTGTATGACTTGTTTGACTCCCTGAGTTCTGGGTGTGATTTGGCTGACTCTTTGGGCTCTGGTGTGACTTTTTTGACTCCCTGGGTTCTGGGTGTGACTTGTTTGACTCCCTGGGCTCTGGGTGTGACTTGTTTGACTCCCAGGGCTCTGGGTGTGACTTGTTTGACTCTCTGGGCTCTCTATGTGACTTGTTTGACTCTCTGGGCTCTCTATGTGACTTGGGTAATTCTCTGGGCTCTGTCTATGACTTGGTTGCCTCTTCCCTTTGAAAAACCACTTTGCAGATATCATGGAAGGCGTTTTCCACACTCCTTCACTTTCATGTTGCTTTCTCACTCTGTTCTAATGAAGACCCTTCAGACTCCATCATTTACATGTGTAGTTGTGAAAGCTTCCTGGTGTTCTTTTAACAATCTAGTCAAATGCTTCAGTGATCTTTTTCAAAGATTCTAAAATTAAGGCAAATAAAGCTAATTGGAAAGAACACAGAGAGTCGGTGCTGTTCTGGGATTGTGTTCT
Source organism: Micromys minutus (assembly GCF_963924665.1). NCBI lineage: Eukaryota > Metazoa > Chordata > Mammalia > Rodentia > Muridae > Micromys > Micromys minutus. The sequence goes on along the minus strand of NC_137983.1, from coordinate 54,449,805 downwards.
CGGAGGCACATGAAGATTTGCTCCTGATCCTACGAAGCCAGAGCGCACTGAAGGGCTCAACCTCAAGCTCACCTCTGCTCTTTGTAAAAGAAAACCGATAATCATATACCCTGGGAAGATTCATTATGAAACTGGAGACTGAGTGTATCATCTTTGGAGAATGGGAAGAATGGTGCAGATACAGGGCAGAGGAGAGTCAGGCAAATGCTCTGTGACAGACTTACTCACTTCACTATGTGGACGGGGCTTGTGATGTGCAGTGTGAAGACGTGCCAATCAGTTAATCACAGGGACACCCACCATAGAAGCTCAGGGATGCGGCTTTCTTGTTGTGATGGTGATGTGCTCAGATGTGGTGAGGGAGTAGAGAAACAGAGCCTTAAAGCGATGTATGGGGTCATGGGGTCAGAACACTAAGGCTAGATAGCTACAGAGATGCTTCTTTGTGCTGACTCTGAAGATGAGACCTCTGCCTGCTGCTAGTCTGATATTCTGTGAAAAACATGGAAGCCTTGTTTCCCTGTCCATGTGAGCAAAGATAAATGAAATGTGTGGGCATGAAGCCTGGGAATAGTCCAGAATGTCGGTGTCTGAGACCTGCTATAACAAACTTCTGTGTGGAACTATTCCTGGAGGGACCCAACACACACACACACACACACACACACACACACACACACACACCATTCACATACAACATACACAGATACACACACAATACCACATTACACACACACAGACGAACATGTACACCACACAAACCACACACACATATTACATACCACACACACCCACATATCATTCACATACAACACACACACAGGCGTACATTACACTGCACACACACACACATGCACACACACACACACACACACACACACACACACTTTATAAAAAGGAAAGAAAAAGGAAAGATGCATGAATTTAAACTGCCAAGAGAGCTCGCTCACTGAAGTTGAGCCGCTAATAAAGCAGATGAATTGTAAATGTTCATTGCAATAGCTAATGAAATTGCATTAAGACTATTACAATCAGGTCAAGTCAATGAAGAGACTGTGGTGCATTTGCACTTTATGGTAGACTATATTTGCTTAAGTTATCAGCATGTACAAAGCAGTGATTACCCTGGTTGGCCAGGGAGAATTATCATACTAATCTTAAGGCTGATAGATGCTTTCTCTAGTGGTTGTTATTAGTGATTTTTAAATAATTTAACACCAATTATTTTGCCAGAATGTAACCACAAATTGCAACATAAAAAAACATCAGGCTTAGTTTTATGAACGAGTGGCTATGAATTAATTTTCTTAATTTTGCATAAATTTTATTAGCAAATAACTTATTGGTCTGGCTCCCATATCCGTGTTTTCTCCAGCTAATTATCCATTTAACAGAGCAGTCATTCCTGGTTTCCCTATGTAGGAACCATTATCTTTCCAGATTGAGGGACTTCACCACAGGCAAGTGCATAGGGAAACAGTGTGTAAACACCTAAGGAAAGATTTGCCAAAGAAGGTCCCACTGAGTCAGGGAGCACCTGTGTTTGTGCCTACCACCGTCACCTTGACAACCACCTCTCTTGCCCAAGAAAGCAGAGGTTTGTAGACCACCACCCGTGAGACGAAGGAAGAGATTGTCAGGCGGCTGTCCCAAGTGTCCGCATGACAGCTGTCCTTTAGGTGAACAAGATCATGAGATTGTCAGTCACCCCAGAGTACATGCCAATTTTTCCTCCAGTTGCAAATTGATTTTCCCCCTCACATAATATATCCTGCTCCAGTTTCCCTCCCTCGATCCCTCCCAGTTCCCTCCAGATCCACTCACTTCTGTCTCTCAGTAGAAAAAGAAGGCTTCTAAGAAACATAATAACATAATGCCATGAATATAATATATAATAATAATAATATAATATGTAAATCAAGAATAATAAGTCAGAATCAGAAAAGACAAAGAAACAAGCCCAAGAGAAGGCACAAGAGTCAGAGACCCATTTGTTGGAATGTTCAGGAGTCCCATGAAAACACTGAACTGGAAGCCACAGCGCACACGCGGAGGGCCTGGTGGGGACCTCCTCAGTCTCTGAGAGTTCAGACGAGCTCTGTTCAGCTCATTTAGAGGGCCTTGGTTTGTGGTCCTTCATCTCCTCTGGTTCTTACGTCTCTTTCTCTCCCTTCTTCTGTAGAGGGGAAGGATTCCATGGAGACATCCATTTAGGAATGAATCCTCCAAGGTCTCTCACTTTCTGCATAATGCCCGGCGACAGGTCTCCATATTTGTTCCATCTGTGCAGGAATAAGCTTCTCTACTGATCCTTGGGACACTGATCTGCCTGCGAGAGAGCACAGTGCCATCAACAGTCACTTTATTGTGATGACCTTTTACCTAGCTCCCTGAGCTGTTTAGTCTCAGGTGCTCGGTCACACCAGCAGTGCCGAGTGTGGATCCATCTCACAGGTGCTCGGTCACACCAGCACTGCTGAGTGACACTGGATGGCTCCTCACACGAGCTTTGTGTTCCCTTTGCCCTATTATGTCTCACAGGAAGTGCACCACTGTAGATCAAAGAGTTTGTGGCTGGGTTGGTGTCACATTTCTCTTTGCATGTGTACCTTCCTGTCCCAAAGATGCTGAAAAGTGGGGGTGAAGGCTCTGTGTGCCCAACCTCTCCACATTCAGTGAGTTATGTGGGTTTCATTTCCAGCTGTGACCCCTTTTCCTTCCTTGCCCTCAGGTGGAGAGAAAACCATCCTCTGGCAACAAACTGGGTGGATTGGGATTCCCTTTGTGAAGGAGGCCTTGCACAGGCTACATCTTACACCCAGCATGTCTATTAAGAATCACAGAATGCTATTATAAAGTTTTGAAGGGGAAGATATGAGCATATATATGAGACCGTAAAGCCCCTCCTCCCACAGTGACATGCTTCCTCTAACAAGGCCACACCTCCTCAAATAAGGCCACCTAATAGGGCTACTTGCCGTGGGCCAAGCATATTCAAAAGAGTCAATGGATGTGCAAAAGGAGCACAGGGTTTCCCAAGTGTGCCCCGGGTAGCATAGAGCAGCTTCCAGACTGATGGCTACGGTCTCTTTAGGTAGAAAAGCCAAGTGTCCAGGAACCAGACTCCTAGCTCCATGCCGGACCTTGTCAGCTCTGCTTCTGTCCAGGGTATCGAACCAGGTTCCCTTTGTCCTTTCATGGGGCCTCAGAGAAAGCCTTGGATTGGCCTGGCTCTCAACAGAATGTCATTGATAAAAAAGCTGGTGGAAATACTACGGGAATAAGTACCTTGTCCCTGAAAACACAGAGACGTCCTCTCTCACAGAAACACATTGGCATGAGGCACAAGTTCCTTCAGAACGGAAGCTCCCCATGAAGCCTATAGGGAAGGATAATGGACGGCAAGAATCTGTAAGGTTATGATTTACTACATCCTGTATGGCTACAGCACAGATTCAGACAACACTAGCCAGGTCAAAAGCCAGTGTGTGCACAATTCCCAGGTCCGAGCTCCCTGGAATTGGCTAGGAGCCAGGTGGACGGAGTAACCGGAGCCTGCCCAAGGACGTTCATCATGGTGTCCATCCCAGAGTCCCAGCCTGAAGTGGGGAAGCACTTGCCTCCCAGCCTTTTCTGTGTACCGACAAACCCCAGATCTAATTCAGTTAAAGCCACAGCCCACCCACAGTGGGAAATGCCTCCAGTCTACCATGGCTGTGTGACATACTTGGGTAACGTAAAAATTATGAATTGTTTTTTCTTTTTTAAGTGAGAGTGTGAGGGGCCACTCTCTAAACCCTTATGTCCTGACTTCTACGTGAATGAGAGAGGCGATCAGAGACAAAGCTTCGAGGTCTCATATATGTGCTCCAATCTGCCCTGTCAGCCTTTGGATGAGGATGTAGAACTCTCAGCTCCTTCTCCAGCACCCTGTCTGCCTGGATGCTGCCATGCTTCCCACCGTGATGAGAATGGGCTGAAAGAAACTCTCTAAGTCTGTTGTCCTTATAGGAACTGCCTTGGTCATGGTGTCTGTTCACAACAGTAAAACCCTGACTAAGTCAGGTACAAACAAACAGCATGGGCTCACGGAGAAATATATTTTTATGTCCATGTCTGGAGACAGCTGTGAAGGGTGACACCTGCGTTTATGGTCAGGACTGTTTCCAATATAAAAACTGTTTCAAAACACACGTTAGGGTCAGGCTGGCAGTCGAGGGGAGCTCTTTCAAGAGGGCCTGGCTGTGTTAGATGCTGGAACCTCTCAAACCCAGAGCTGCATTGCCTCTCTGACCTCATTGCTGCCCCTCAGATGCCAAAGAATCTTCTCTTGCTTGGGCTCTGCTCCGCCTGTATTTGAGTTTGCCTGTAGATGCTCTTTCAAAAATGCTATTTTCCTTCCATCTTGCTCATCAGAACCCGTTAATCCCAGGCAATTTAATTCACTGCTGGAGATGTGCTAACTAGCATGATTAATAATTACCCTGCTTAGGAATTTAGATGAGGGTTTTCCAGTCACTTGTGAAGCTGGAATCTTTGCTGGGAGAAGTGTGTGTGTGTTAGCCAAAGCCAGGGGCACCAGGGCCTCTCAGCCCTCACTTCTTACCCGACACAGAAAACCACAGGCAGGGCCAGTGTGGTGACCTGTGGCACACCTGCACAGAGTCAAGTGCGCACTCTCACACTTAAGATCTAGCAGAAAAATCACCAAACTTTTTTGTTTAAAAATAAAAACGAATGAAAACTAGAAGATTTCAACTTCAGATTTCTCTCTGGACAGAGCACCAAGAAGATATGCACCAGAGACACACACACACACATGACACACATACATGCAACACACACAATGCACTTGACACACAAATGTGCACACATGCATATGTGACACACATGTGCACACATACATGCTCATGCACACATACATGTGATGCACACACTTAATACATACATGCACACATACTCTCATTTGACACACATATGTACACATACTCTCACTTGACATATACATGCACACACACTCTCACTTGACACACACATGCATTTAACACACATGCACACACACACTCTCACTTGACACACATATGCACACATGTCCACACACATGCATACACACACTGCAGACCGAGGACGTGATGACTATTCTTGATTGTCTACTGTTCTTTAGTTAATCTGAAATGAATTAAAATGCAAGTGGCTGTATACACCTGTGGACGATTTTCCTTAGTAAAATCAGTTGGAGTGAGAAGATACACTGTAATCTGGATCTTCTGAGGTGGAAAGATCCACCTTTAATCTGGGCCACACTCTTGCTGCAGCCTGTGTAAGGGACACAGAAGAAGGAAGCTTGTGTTCTGCCTCCTCGCTCTTGCTGGCAAATCCGTTTCCTTCATTATCATTAGAGCTACTTCTTTGGGATTCTGGTGTATCAGGAAGACCAGTGAAGATATCCAGCCTTGTGAACTGAACAACTACTGTATTCTTGCTTAGACCTTCCACTGGTAGACATTTTTGGACCAGCTGGACCACAGACTATAAGCCATTTTAATAAATATATGTATGAATATTTTATATAATAAACATGAGTGTGTGTGTGAGTGTGTGTGAGAGTGTGTGAGTATGTGTGTGAGTGTGTGTGTGTGTTCATTCTCAGTTCTGTTTCTCTAGAGAGCCCTGACTAACACAGGGGAACCCTGTATTATGATAGAATAAAGGTGGATCTTCCACACAGTGACAAGTTTCTCTAAAGGGACAGGACTGCAGGATGAAGTGTGAGCTCTTATATAAAGCATGAACTTCCCTGTCGAGCACAGACCAGGGCTGACCCTTCAGACTTAACCAAGTGTCACATAAGCTGTTCGCAGGGACCGCATAGGCCGTGGCAGCCGGGTCGGGGCTCTGAACTCCTGATGCCTTGGGCTGAGCATCTCTGAGGGGCCTAAGCTGATGTAGGAAATGAAGTCTCTCCTATGTTTCTGAGTGTCTGCTGGAAGAAGAGCTTTGTTGTCATGGTTTATAATTAATTAGCATGTAAATTTATGGAAATTGAATTAACAATGCCATTTAACAGAATCCCATCTCTTTTCCTAACCAGCCAGAATTTCCACTTACATGCTGGAGAAGTCCAGGCTTGTGTCTCAGCCTCCTGGCCAGGGTAGCTTTCTAATATTCTCCTGGTTGATGGACGGATTATCTTCGGAAGAAAAATGTGGACTTCACCTTAGTAACTTCTGTGCACACCGGTGAGTGATCAAAGACTCCTAACAGTTTTCTGGACACTGCCACCATGTTCTCAGTTTCAGATTGTCATATTTTCCAGAGGTGAAATGGTGGCCAAGGGAAGATTGTTGGCTACCCTCGGGGCTGAGCTGTCTGGGAAGCAGGGTTCTAATGATGTGCTGAACTTACTGAGTCTGACAGAGAGACAAAAACTTAGCATTCTGTGAACATGCCAGTGCCTTTGACTGTTTTGGGCACACTGTCTGGTCTAACATGTCAGGCCATGGCGCGGGTAGTCAGCATTTACTAGTAGTCACTGAGACTACACAAGGAAGACAGGAATCCGCCTCTAAATCAAGGGTGGTTGCTCTTCATGGAAGGCCAAAGCTTTGGGGAAATTCAGCCATTGGTGCGACGTGAGGTCACAAAAATGGTCACCTGAAGAGCACTGGTTTCATATACTCCCTCCTCCCAGAACCCCACAGAGCACTGGGCCAGTTGGTGTTTGGATGAGAATTAGAAGTTACAAGGAGCAAATGCTGCCCAGAGCAGAGGCTGCTGGGACACTGAAACTCCAGCTCATCTCTACTCTGCTTTGTTGAACTGTCTGGCTTAGTCTGTGTGTTCCTATGGGAAGCCTGTGACAAATGAGTGTGTACTCACCAGAGTGATTTTGTGATAAATAGATCAGGGAGCCAGGTGGTAGCCAGTGACTGTCGTAGATGACAGGGGTACCTCAGATGGCTCCTGATGTACAGAGTCCATGCAGGCACTTGAGGGTAGTGTCCTGCACAGCTGAGAGATGCCCCAGGGCTTAGATGGAAAGTGTGGTGTTGAGATACAGCAAGGGAGCCATTATGGGTGAGCAAAGTGCAGGGTGCAGTGGTGACTTCATAAACAGGACACAGCAGACTCTTGTCTCTCTTGGGAGAGTGACTGCAGTGTTCTAAGTCACTATAAAGCCATGCGCCTGGGGTGTCTCTGTGAGGAGCCCCAGCAGGATGCTTAAGAGCCACAAAGACTTTGTGCTGGAACACAGCAAGAGTCCTATTAACATACATTATGAATAGCTAGTGGGTGCTACTCACATGAAGACAGGGGCTCCTGTGCTACAGGATGTTCCTGCTTACCTCATATTCTGCCCAAACTCCCTGATCTCTGTCTTAGACAGAACAAATTAACACAATCCCCCTCCCCCACCCCACCCCTCTCTCTCCCTCTCTCTCTCTCTCTCTCTCTCTCTCTCTCTCTCACACACACACACACACAGATGTTGATGAAGTATGTTACATCTTAGAATAATTATGACAAACCACCACCACCTGCAGTGAACGCTGTTCCTCTCTCACACACACAACATCTCCTTATCTACGTGAAGCAGGAAGATGAGTGTGCGGAACCTTTGCACTCAGCCTGACTTCTGTGACCATTATTCTAAAAGACGAACAGTGTCTCTGCTGTGGCCTTAGAATCCATACAGCAGACGCATCTTTAACTTCAGCTATGCCCGTGTTGTGACGTATTCTAAGCCTCACACAAATCCGAATAAACCCTGCCTCCGAATTAAAGACCAGCTACACACGGACCTCTGCTTACAGTTCTAGAGGACATGGGAAGGCTCACTAGGACACAGCTCCTCTGCCTGACCAGAGAGCTTGCTTGGGCAGGATAGGCACCCATCCCTCCAGTTCATGGAAACAGCCCTTTGCCCAAGCTCCCCCATATAACCATGTAAAGCTGTGACTAGCCAGAATACATGCACTGCAAATCCCACAAGAGGGCGCTCTCCCCACACCTCAGAGGGCCACAAACCAGAACAGCCAACCAACAGCAAACCAAACTCATTCTTCTTGTTCACACTTTTCTTCTGTGTATTTCTTTCCCTTGCCCCATATTCCTTATGTAAGCAATATTTCTCTTTTTTTGTGTGTGCATACTACATTGCATGTGGGAGATAAATATGATTTATAGTCCTGCAAATCCAGATTTACTGAAAGCAGCCTACGTAGTCAAGGCTGGTCTTCAAACCACTCAAAATGATCTCTGTGGGTTTAGCCTTGGAGAACTTAAGCTTTTAAATCTGAAGAAGAGACCCGTAATCCCCCTCCTGGCTGACTGCCGGACGATTTCTTTGGCAAAGGTCAGGATTTGAACTGTGCTGGGAAAGTCATTTGACAGAAAGCAGGTGACCTGCTCCTCACCTGCTCTGAGAGAGCAGGAGCTGAGTCACCGTGAACTTGTGATGGCTGCAAACACTGTCAAGGAGAGCTGAGCAATTAACTCCCAGGGAAGCGTGTACTCTGCTAAGTGGTTATCGGCAGGGCTGGGGTGAATCTGAAGGCATGTCACAGAGGTTTTTTTTTCCCCAAGGTAAAGGAAAATTTCAGTGTCATTTAAAGGTGACTCTCTGTGACTGTGACATACAAGCATTTGTTCAGGCACATGTTTTTTAGGCAAGGAAAAACCCTGATGGCTTATGAGACCTGTGGGTGAAAACCTGTGTTTATGACTTAGGACTTACCCAGCGGTGAGAACCCAGACCTGGCTCAAACTTGCTCACCCTGTGCTCTAAGCTGAAATGAGACCCCGGCAGTCTGAGCCACTGGACATCTGTCTAGGAAGACTTATGCGGGAAATCTTACTACAGTTCACACTTTACTGAGTGAAGGATCAGTCATGGAAAGAGAAAGTCATTCTTGGGTCAGAACACAGCTCAACATTAATCCGGGGTTTGGCAGGCATTCTCTGTGTATTCGGAGCACATGGGGATCTGTTCTTAAGGACTTACTCATTATCCCAAACCCACGGCGTTCTGAGAACCAGACAATTACTTAAGACTTGGGTGGTGGTGAAAACCCAGACTGGCCGGCTCATGGATGCTCCAAGCCGAGATGAGACCCCGGCAGCTTGAGCCGCTGGGCATCTGTGGAGGATTCAAGCAATTTTACTCAGAACTACATTGTTTGTGATTAGAAGATGTTGCCCCAAGTCTACCAGGGATGAAAACAGGACTCTAACTTTTAAAATGGTGGATTTCAGAACGAGCTCTGCTTTAACTACAAAGCAGGGGCTGAACACAGTGTGCAGGTCTGAACTGGGTCGGGACAGGCTTTCTCAGTGATCCACCAGGGCCACCTCCAGGACCCCAGCAGAGCACTGGCTGGTGGAGCTCGAAGAACCACTTTTCCTCTGCTCCCTTCTGTCCCCACCTCTCAATCTCTGGCATCTCCCCCCAACCCTACTTACTTCTTAGAAGTAATAGATTTATTTCATTGTCTGCAAATTATGGGATATGAGGTGAACATAGGTAGAAACTATGGAATGGACTTTCAGTTTGCTCTGCTGGTCCCTGTGACTGAACAGGTGGATGGAGTTTTAGCTTGGGGCAATGGAGAAAGGCAAGGTCATGGTGACTGCATGGTCCCACTGAGATTGCACAGGATCATGTTCACAGTTTGTGTGTATGTGTATGTTTTTAATGTGTGGATGTATTGTGTGGGACCATATATATATATATATATATATATATATATATATATATATATATATGTTGTATATGACTATATGTGCTTGTGCGTTTATGTGTAAGTAAATGTATGTATGCAGGTGTTTTCATGTGTGTATGTGCCTATGTGTATGTATGTGTGTATGTGTACATGTATACATGTATGTATGTGTGCTTCTGTGTTTCTGTGGTGTGTGTGCATATGTGTGTAAATGTGCATGTATGCGTGTGTGCTTCTGTGTTTGTGTAGTGTGTGTTCTTTCAGATCTTGTTATATGGCTCTAGTAAAGTGTCATACCAGTGACTAGTTCCATCTGTCCAGTCAATGTGGCGGCCACTCGATACATTTTTGGTAATGGCTGCTGTTTTCTTTCTCTCCAGACCTTTTCAAGTGGGATACTTTGCCACTGCACTGGGCACCCACACTGCCCTGTGTGAGACCTCCATTTTGAGTATGAAGTGGAGTAAACCCTACCCCTTTGTGTATTGGTCTGAGCTCCTTTGAGCCCTGCTGGGCACCGTTCGTACCACAGCCCCTTCTGTATGTAGAGTTTAACACATGGAAACCTCTCTTGAAGACTCCATGTGCTCTCGGGACTCCCGAGTCTTCATGTCAGACAGGGTCTAATGGATCACAAAGTGAGACTCGAGGATGGCTCTCATGTGTCCCCGTGATGGAGCTACTGAGATACTGAGAGGCAGCACCTTCTCACCTCAGCTGTTCGGTGTGGCTTTGTAGGCATGAGGGGGCTCTGAGGAGTGTGACTCATTCTTGTTCTGCATTGGAAGACCGAACAAGTTGGGTTCTAAAGTCACAAAAGGATAGCGGCAACTAATAAAGCCACAGGGTGGATGCCCTCGCCAGCAAGGAGCAAAGGCAGGCAGGCAGCGATACTTCGTCCTCCTAACTGGGAGGGGCTGCCTACTCTGGGGGAGAGCCCTGACGCCTCAAAAACTGTTCCAAAAGCATGCCTCTTAGTTAACTCCAAATCTAAAGGAAGTGACAGTCAGGATCACAGTCTTTGTAGCCTAAGGGACACAGTGTCATGGGCCACAGTTGAAGACGCTGTCCTTTGGACAAACACATTGCCAAAGCTCATCTGCTGACAGAGTTGTCAGCTAAACCCAGGTGTTGTAGCAACAGAGTCAGAGATTCCACCGCTGCTGGACCCTAAAGAACAAAGACTTCAGAGTGAGGGGCTGCCTGTCACCCATGAACATCCAACAGTAAACACAGCTCATGCCTATTCATGAATATGCAACAGTAATCGTGGCTCATGAATATTCATGAATATGCAACAGTAAATGTGGCTCATGAATATTCATGAATATGCAACAGTAAGCACAGTTCATGAATGTTCATTCAGTGGCACATACCTGTTTTGCCCTCCTCAAAGCTGCATGGTCAGTCACCAGTGCGGTTGAAATGAGAGCGGGTCTCCCAGGGAGAGTGATCAGAAATACTTCTCTCCTCTGCCAGGGAGGACAGACTACTCAGTGCGTGTGAGTGTGAGTGAGGATCTCTGGCCTTCCACTCAGTGCCAAGTGTGCCCCGCCCCCACTACCCATTGCTCTGCCCCCCATCCTACAGAGACCAATGGAGATCGTGCCTTCATGAAAAGGTTACAAAAGAACAGTTAGGTTTTTCAGGTCCACAGAAGCTTTGGATTCCAGAATTGTCCCTCCACTCTTCTGTGTGGCTGAGCCTCTGTGGCCGAGTCAAGTGTCAGGACTTTGAATGGCCCAGTCTAGTTGGTGAACAGCATATCTGAGTTCCCGAAGTCCAGTATCTTTTTCTCGTATTGATTAAGTTATTTATGTCCTTTACATCTCAATCACACCTTCCCCTCCCTCCTCTCTTCCCAGTCCCTCTGACTGCACTTGGTCACCCACCCCTCTGCCCCTTCCTCTCAGTAAAATGGAGGCTTCCCATGGATACCAGCCAGCCTTGGCATATCAAGTTGCAGCAAGATTGGGTGCATTTTCTTCTGCTAGGCAAGGCAGCCCAGTTAGGGGAGTCCAGAGGCAGGTGATATAGTCAGAGACAGCCCTGTTCCCACTGTCTTTTGATGGTGGATCACCCTGGATGTGGAAATGCACTGGCCCCTCTGGGTCCCACCAGGCCTGCTGCTGGCCCTTCTTCCATGCTCACCGGGCCCTGTGAGTACCAACAACAGAAGTTAAAACTCCTGTAAGAACATCTGCTCACACACCCTAGGGCTGGACATCATCTGAGGGGTGATAAAGAAAATGTTTAGTTGGACTCACTCAGTTACAATGAAGAAGAGTTTGTCAGCAGGACTGAAGGGGTGGGGTGGAGCTTGAGATACCCACTCTGTGTGCTTTAGAGGACTCCCTGGGGCTCACATCAAACATTTATGGGCTATACACTTGGTTTCTACAGAGTCCTGGGATCAGGTCATGTGTTTACAGATGTGCACGTAAAGCTAAACTCACATACTTAAAAATCACATAGCCTGGGAGTGAAATTCAAAAACAAACAAACAACAAAACCAACCAAACCTTGATGCTCAGCATGGAGTTGACCTAAGGCTCAGCACACTTCCGTCCCAGCTGTATACAGCCAGGTATGGAACAAACTTCTGTCCCCCGTCTCCCAGTTCAGTGCCTCAGTGACACAGGGCCAAAAAGTAGGGTGGACAACATGCACTGGACCTTCAAGGGATCAAGCCAGACAAAACCCCAGCATAGAGAAGGGGCGGATCATGAAGCCCCACCCCTTTCTGGGGAGCTATTGGCAACTGATAGCTGCTGAGGGAAGGGAGGTCAGTTTTGTTCAGGGATGCAACCATGGGAAGTCCCACGCCCGTGCACACACAAGTGCCACTCTTAGGTGGCTGTGGTAAATCACCACCACTGAAGCATCTTACGGTTTATCTGGGCTTCAGGTTCCAGAGGGGTAAGAGTTCACCACCTGGTGTGCCGGCACAAAAGCATGGCAGTAGGCAGGCAGCCAAGGGTTCATATCTTAAACCACAAACAAGAGAGAGAGGGAGAAAAGGAGGGAGGGAGGGAAACAGACAGACAGATACACAAAGTCAGAGATAGACAGAGACACAGAGAGACAGAGAGAGGGAGGGAGAGAGAGGTGGGAGGGGGGGGGAGAGACAGACAGACACACCACCAGGGACCAAGTATTTACAGTCCTAAGACTATGGTGACATCTCATTTAACACATCACAGTAAGCACAGTGGGCTTTAAATAAATCAGAGCCTATGACATTGGGAGGGAAAATGGGGTGGGGTGGGGGTTAGGGTAGAAATTGTTAGGAAAGAGTGAGGGATGTTTTTCACAAACACATGAAGATGGTCAGGTTCCCCATCCCTCAGCTGCTGACTCCTGGCAGCTTCTGCTGGGCATGGGTTTTATTCATATCAACACTTTGCTAAGTTAAGGAGGTAAATCCACTCAGCCCTAGCTGTGTGTGCCCCATCCAGCCACAATGGGACGGGGGACCACTCACAGATGGTCCTGTGACAATGAAGGTGAGGGCTGACACTATGTCTGTCAACCTCAGGGTTCTGCTGGGAATGGCCAACTAAGAATTTGGTGACCAGGACGCGGTGGAGACATTGAAAGTGTGAAGTGCAGACCCCAGGGGCAGCAGAGTCGTCTGTGCTCACAGAGACCGCAGCGGTTGTCACTGCAGCTGCTAGAGAGGGAACTCTGCGGAGGTGTTCATGGAGGCAGACAGCCCAAGGCTCTGGGGTCTCCTAGCCCACAGGGAGGCTGGCCAGTGAGAAGACTAAACCCACGCTCCCTGCAGGCTTGCCACCCCCTCTGCAAGCCTTCTCTCATCTCTCCAGATAAGCCAGGTTTCTCAGCCTAGGCGCTGGGCCTTTTCTATAGGCTTTCCCTCCTGGCAGGCAGTTGCAGAGACCTTGAATCCAGGTAGAGCATTCTGCCGCCTCTTTCTCTCTCCGGCGAGATTGCACCTCGCTGCGGCTTCTGTTACCTTCATCAGTGTGAGTGTGCGTGTGCTTGTGTGTGTGTGTCTGTGTGTGAACACACACACAAATTTGTATTTTACTCTCTGCAAGGTCTTCTGCAGCCAGCAGGTTGCTGTGGGCTTTGGAGGCGTGCACACTGCCACACAGGTGTCCCATCTCATTTGTCCAATGTCTCCGTGGTTGCGAGGGTGGTGGTGGTGGTTGTTGTTGAGCTTTCTGGGCCCTGTGAAAGCTCACAGACTCTCACGGCTGGAACAAACCTCCGCATCCCCTGACATCAGTCTGGAATATATTTTACTGCAATCAGTAATCCCTGTGTTGTTAAAAACAAGGAATTCGCTCAGATAGGATCGGTGTTGGCTCCATCCTGACTAGAGAGATAACAATACTCGAGATGTGCAGAGGGGCCTAGGGAGCCATGGTGGGTTTTATGCAAAAATAAATAAGCTATCTCATCACAATGCATATTTCCTTTCCATTTCAATAAATGATAAAGTGAGATGCATACCAAGGAGTCATTTGACAGTAATGTTCTTTATCATTTATTACACAATGCTTGAGTTGGATACTTGTTTTTTACACTTACAAAGATACCAAGAGTAGCATCGAAAGTTCGCAGGGCCACAGAGAAGAGTAGCTGGCATCTCGGCTCCCGTGGGGCCTCTTCCTGGGAGGGATCTTTCCATCCTGAAGGATAAAGCCTGCACTGGGCCATGGGCTGCAGAGCAGCTGCTCCGGGGGTAGCCTTCTCATCTCTGTATGCTGAGCAGCTTGGCATCGCCCTGTCTGGTAACCTGCAACCTTGGGATTTGGTTTTCAAGTAGCCAGATAGGGAAACTAATAAAGCACACAGCTTCAGGCACCTTTCTTTATCTGTAAGTACCCACCAGCATCTTCAGGCATCTTTATCTGTAAGTGCCCACCAGCATCTCTCCTCTCACCTTCAAGGTTGTCCCTGGCTCACAGCAGCTCTCCCCCAACACCTCTCTCCCTCTCCCATCCCTCTGCCTTTCCCTATCCCCCTCCCCCTTTCCCTCTCCCCCTCCCTCCTCCTTTTCCTCTCCCCCTCTGCCTCCCCTCCTTCTTTTCATCTCCCCCTCTCTCCCCCACCCTTCCCCCTCTCTCCCTGAGTAGAGCTGTGTGTCTACCCCTCTCTGTGATCGTCCAGGATCTGTCACAGCTGTCTCTCCATCTTCTGAACACACAGACTCGTTGCACACTCACTGTTCAAGGCATTCGCTGTGGCCATATGTGGGCTGCATGACCCCTCCCATCATCCCCCATTATAAGAGTCAGAACCCAGTCCCAGCTCTGGATGCTGAAGCTCTTCTATCATTAAGAGGAATGGAACAAACACCATTCCACGTGCATGTGTCCTGTTTAACTTACCACAGGGTCGTGACATTTTAAAAGCTGAAGCTGTTTGAGGTGGCTGGTCAGCATCTCCTCGAGTGAACTCCATTTAGCCAGATCTGAAAGATAAGGGGTCTTTCCTTGGACTTCTCTCTGCCTCTTTTCTCCCTCTCCCTCATTACCAGCATCTTCAAGGAGATGTCACATTTCTCATTCTGTTTTCTTTGATGTTTTCACCTCTGTGTCACCTGCACTCCCCTCTAGGTAATTTCCATGGTACCGTGTCTCAACCCTTCCTGTGTACATGCTTAACTCGTGCTCTGAATATTCATTTCCGTGACTTATCTTCTACTTCTGAGAGTTTTGTTTGGCTCTTTTTAAAATCTGTTTTTTCCCCTCAAATATTTGTTTTGTTCCTTTTCTCATATCCCAACCCATTATTTCTACAGGAGTCTTGAACAAGCTTCTTTTGTGATCTGCGGCCTGTCGTTTTATGTAAAGTTCTGAGTGCTTTTTGTGGTTGCTTGGTAACTCTCCTGCTAGTTGCCCAGAGAGGTTCTGTAACCTGTAACTTAGGGTGTGGTATGGTGTGGTTGGTCTTCACTAGTAACTTGCCACAATTTAGAATCCTCTGGAAAGAAAGCCTCCCTGGGAAATTAGATTAGGTTGCTCTGCAGGCACTGTGAGGCATGGTCATGATTGTGTTAACTGATGTTGGAAGACCCAGATCACTCTGGGCAGCGCCATTCCCTAGGCAGGGGATCACAGACTGTATAAGTGTAGAGTGTGAGCTGTGCACTAACACACGTGTGTGCATTTGTTTCTCTCTGCTCAAGACTGTGTTTGATGCAACTGTTTCAAGTTCCTGCCTTTATTTGCCCTCAATGATGGATGGCAACATGGAATTGGGAGCTGACACTTTCTCCCCTAAGTTGCTTTAGGTCAGGACATACTTAGCACAGCAACAGAGCCAGGACACACAGTGTTTCTAAGGCTTTGGCTGGGGACCTGCACGGCTTGTGACAAGGGTGATCTGTCCAGAGAAGTTTTCCATCCGTTGGTCGGTCCTCCAGATGGTTTTATGTTAACCCCCATCTTAGACTCCTTAGCATGCCACTGAAGTTTGAACACCTAGACACAGGAGAGGGCCAGTTGTCATCTTGACTCCTGTGGGAAAGATGTTGACCTGGCCATCAGTATCTACCTCGGAGGAGGTGGGTACTACCTCTGCTGTCTACCTGGGTGCCACAGTAGATGTTTTACATAGCACTGAGGTCCAGCACCTTGGTTGGTAATAAGGGTAGCGATAACTCGTTCCCCACACAGCCATTAGAAACAGAGTCTCTGGATAAAAGAAGTGAAATAATAAGATCTCATCCACACTAAGGAACCGGTGCGGCCTCCTGGGCAGCTCAGTGGTCCCCTCCCCCACAGATGCCTGTCGCCTTTCCAAAGGCTATGGTTTCTGGTCCACGGTGTCTCAGGGTTAGACTAACAAGACATTCTGGGGTAATGCTCTTCCTAGTTAAAGAAATGAAGATGTTATTTTCTTAATTATATATTCTAAGTGGGTTTGTTGGATTGTTTTAACTGCTGTGTGCTGCCTATTAAGTCTGAGGGAATATCTGTGAGTCTGTAGGTATGCTTGATTACTATTGACTAGCAGAAAGCTGTGCCTCAAGTGTCCTGTATTAGCCCAAGAAACAGACCTCACTGAACTTCACCCCAGCAGCATATTTGCCAAATTCTAACATATCTCTTTGCACCTATGAGACATCACTGGAAATGGCTCATAAATAGATCTACTTGGCATGTTCATGAGAAATAACATGCTTACAATGTCTACAGAAGGGCCCTGGGTGGCACCACCCACGGTTCCATCACCTGCCCCAGGCAACCCATCCCATGTGTGATTTGCATAGCATCTGTGTGTCACACCCAGGACAGACTGCTTTGTCCCCAGCTCGCTGTGGTGGCTCAGCTGTTCAAACACCCTGTGGTAAACAGAGCAGCATGCCCCATGCCTGTCTATTTCTCTCCATCTTACTCTCAGCCCCTTGAAGTGTTGTCCTCGTTGCCTCTTGTCAACTCAGTCAAAGAATGCTCCTGTTTTGCCTGTGCAGTCTAGCCATGAAACCACTGCCTGCGTTATGAGCTAGAACTCAGTCAATTAGCAATAGAGTGTGATCACCACAAGGGCAGAGAAGGCATTGGGTGACTGCGATGTGAGAGAGCTGTTGAAGGGAAAAGGGAACTAGGAAGCTCCAGTGCTAATTAATTACAGATGATCACACAGGAATAAGAATCAGATTAAGAAACGAAACCTCTGAGCTGAGACAACGGGGCTGCAGCGAGCTTCTGACTTCTGCTTCCGCAACCCCTGGACATCGCCCTCATTTCTGAAATAAGAGATATGTCTGCTTGTCTCCCTCGAGATGAATGCGACAAACAGCATTCGAGGTGCTGGGTGACCGAGGAATGGGCTGACAGGGCTCTAGTCTCATAGAATAGTTTTCAGTTGAGCCCTGTTTCTCAGGATGTGTTCAGAAATCTTAGCTCATGTCTCAGAGAATGTTTCAGAGACTAAAACAGTTTTCTAAACACTCTTCCCAAGAGGGCGGGCCTGACTTTAGGGTATTCTACTCAACTTAAGCTCCCCCCACATCAAGTTCTGTTATTTGACTGCACAAGGCTCAGTGTGTATGCCTCGTAGGGAGAAGGGAACCGAGAAGGCCTGCCCTGGGAGAATGGTGAGGGAGTCTACAGGATCTGAATCCTTTGAGTAAAAGGAAGTTTGACGGCAGAGATTGTGCTCACTGGTGGGAGAGAGGTTGGGGTGGACTCGAGGTGACGATCATCCTTCTCTCTGGCTCTTGATTCTGCCCCTGCCCCTTTGAGGAACATGTCCTCTGGGTGTGGCCAAACACCATGAAAAGACACAGCCAGAACCCGGAAGTAGACACACCCCTCAGCTGTTCCTCTGCGGTGTCTTCTCTAGGCATGGATTCAGTTGAGAGACGCATCCTCATGCGGGAGCTATGTAGCTATGAGGTTCAAATTATCTTGAAATTTACATGCCATATGGTGTTACTTTGGTTTCAGCAAATATATCCTCTTTAATTCAAAGCAAACTGATTTTATTTTGCTCAATTGGCTGAATTTTATTAAACACGTAAAAGTCGATTTGGGTTCGCATTCATACAATAAGCTAGTTTTGTGGATTCCTTGGCACAAATATCACCCATTGTGAATTTGTAGTAAAAGCCTGCACAGAGCCCACAGGACCCCAGGTCTGTCTTTCGGCCTGCTCAGCAGGTGCGCCACTGGACGCTTCTGACTGGAGATGCATTTTTCAATTCTTATTGTTTCAAGTGGTAGCACTATTATCTGGCTGTTTTTACTCTGGCTTGTTTAATACAACTATGACAAAGAATGCATTTGCTCAAAGCCCTTGCATGACTCTTAGTTTCCTTCCTGTAGACAGCCCACCCTCCCCGCAGTGCTGAAGAACCCTTGGGCTTGCAAAGCCTTTAGAAAATGTGACAGGTGAGAGAATGCATTTGCAGACCCGAGTGTCTAACGTGTCCCGACTAGAATGCACTTAGCTTTTGCTTAAGCTGGTATCATCTGAACAGGTCCCAGCATATCAGAGTCTAAATAAACCAAGAAACACTGTAAATATTGGTGTGCCCTCTCAGACTTTAGTAAGCACTGCTGTCTAATACACAATACATCTCCACAGTACTTAACTATGCATCCATACCTGCCTCAGGTCTCCCGTCTTGGCTGTAACTATGCTCCCATACCCGCCTCAGGTCTCCCATCTTGGCTGTAACTGTGCACCCATACCCGCCTCAGGTCTCCCGTCTTGGCTGTAACTGTGTACCCATACCCACCTCAGGTCCCCCGTCTTGGCTGTAACTATGCACCCATACCCGCCTCAGGTCTCCCATCTTGGCTGTAACTGTGCACCCATACCCGCCTC
The DNA here is from genome assembly GCF_963924665.1 of Micromys minutus. Taxonomy (NCBI): domain Eukaryota; kingdom Metazoa; phylum Chordata; class Mammalia; order Rodentia; family Muridae; genus Micromys; species Micromys minutus. The sequence goes on along the minus strand of NC_137983.1, from coordinate 54,430,774 downwards.
AGGTCTCCCATCTTGGCTGTAACTATGCACCCATACCCGCCTCAGGTCCCCATCTTGGCTCTCCTTCCCTGATGACCTGCTTGCTGTATATGGGCAGTTATGTACCTCAGTCTCCTTTGGGTCCCCAGGAGTCACAACTCTTGGTGCTACAGAAACGATTTCTGTCTCTTAACTGACGCTTTATCAACTTTAACCAGCAGTGTATATCAAAGGCAAGGGTAGTGCCCCTGGTGAACTTTCATTTTCAGCCTTTCTATTCAGATCTTCTACTTCCCTGAGAACTGTAGCCTACGATGAGCCTTACCTGTATTCTAGAAAGATCGCCTTCTTTTTGTTTTAAAGCCTCCATGTTATTCAGCCTAGCTCATGGTTCACTGGCATAAGAAGCTTGACTTGAACATTCAGCATCTCTACATTGGATGAATAATTTGATGAATACTCATATTTGTGTGATCATAAGCCCGTTCACAGCATGGTTGGGGGAGGCTGTGGGGATGGACGTTCAGGTGCAAAGATGAACAATGTAGTCACAATTTTCATTTATTATTTTGTTAACATTTAAGATTATCAAATAACTTCCTAAAGAAGAGTGGCCTGGTACTTTCATATAATCTGTAATTCCAAATGTACATGGTCATGCTCCTCTCCCCTCCTCTCCCTTCCCCTTCCCCCTCCCCTCCTCCTTCCCCTTCCCCTCTTCTCTCTTCCCTTCTCTCCCCTCTCCACTCTTCTCCTATCCTCCATCCTAAGATAGAAGTCCTTCTCACCTGAAAGCTCACTCTATGTCAGGAGACAGATTATTGGGAGTATTATTTGTTATGGGAGTGTCTTTCATCATTTTATGAAGGCATTTTTGTGAATGTAGGCAGGAACATACTGAGTGGTTCAGAACATCTTAGAATGCAGAAAACAACACAGTATTAGCTTCATCCTGGAGCTCGTAGCCCTCTCAGTGAGTTTTGCTTTAAACTTTTTGGGCACTGGTTTTATTTCAAAAGTGATCATCATAACATGACACGTGAATGCTATTGTAGAGGGAAAGTGTTTGTGCTGAAAATATATTACTCACCAACAATCACACGAGGAAGTCAAGCGGGCATATTTGATTAAAAAAACACCGAGAAAGAAGAGCCAGAAGCATCAACAGAACAGGAAGTCCCAAGCTAAACCCTCCCTCCTTCCTCTCCTCATAGATGGGGTCACAGCAAAGATGTGGGTGTGTTAGGACCATGAAGGGAAGTGTATGAGGGTAAGAGTGTGTATGCTTAAGACACCCATGTCCCAGGGGACGACCCCACACCCTTGCATCCGGGAAAGACTAATCAAACTCAGTGGGTTAATATGAGGGTAGGCACGGAGGCAAGAAGGGAGGGAGAGAATAAAGTCAGGAGGGACGGGTGTGGGGGGCAAAGACAGAGTCGAAGAGAGGATGTAGCTTATGAAATTTTTATTTAAAAGAAAATAAAATGTTTGTCTTAAGTAGTTCTTTTGGTGACTCAGCTCCCCTAAGCATCCTCCATCCACTCTTGCTACAGGCTCCTGGTGCATAGCAGCTTCTGCCAGTAGGGAAGACTTGGTATCCTTTATCTCTGGGTGGATACACCATGTAGTAATATTAGATATTAATTGTATAATGTATAATCATACATAAATATGTAATATGTTTATATTTTATTATATTATGTATATCACATATACATAATATATATCACACATTTATATACTTATATATGACATATAAATATATGTAACAATATTTAAATATAACATACATAATTCTTAATTTATTATATCTAATATAATTATATAATATACAGTTATGTAATAGTGTGTGCGTGTATGTCTTTTATTCGAATAGCTTAGCAGCTATGGTCCAGATAATTGGACAATAGGTAGGTGTTAGCAGAAAGTCCAGGAATCGAGTTGTTGTTCAGTGTACATGGCTGGATGGTTCAGCTGATCTTCCGTGTATGCTGGGGTCCCAGAGAAGGTTCCAGTGCCAGTGAAGGAGCAGATATGGTCACAAGGCAAGGGCGAGTGGGCAAAGAGCAAAAGCTTTCTTCTCCCATGTCCATACATACTATATAATATAAACCTATATAATAAGTATATAGGCTTCCATCAGAAGGGGTAGCCCAGGTTACCAAAGAAGTATGTAGCCTTTAAATTACATTCTCCAGCCCGGTGGGAAAAGTAGCATCTAGAATGTTCTCCTGACCCAGCAGTCTTGAAACATCAGCAAGGGGCTAGCTTTAATATCCCAATGCAGGCACTGAGTGGCTCTGTGCTATTTGTGAATTTAAAAAGGAGATGACAGTATAGACTGTTCCTGATGTAGGAGTATGGTTGTCACTTGTGACACAGAAGATACTGAACCCTGAGTGAGAGGGTAAGAGCTTTGGGGACTGCGACACCATTGATTAGTGAGTTAAGCTGGAGACCAATAGTCTGATCCAGAGGAGTTTACTGAGGGTGCATGGAGCTGCTGTAAGGTGGGCGGGGTGCGATGGGGGCGGAGTCTGTCAAGCTCTGTGGCTACCTACAGGGAAATCCAAGCCTGAACCTACATCATCCCCTTAAAGGTAACAGAACCTGCCAAGGCCACTGTCATGCGGCACACATAACCTGCATCTGGGGTTCTTTAAACGATTTAGAAGCTGTGCTTACCCCCTTCCTATCCGGCTGAGGGGAAAGGGAAATGGTGGCAGGGCTACCCCATGTTGCAGGACCATCTCAGGAAGTCCCTACAGCTTGGGACCTGCTGCTCACTTAACTGTTGTCAGCTGTTGCCATTGTGTTATTACAGTCGGCATGTTGACTGATTCTCCTCCCACACCCCACCCCACCTACTCAGGGAACCCTCATGTATGTGGAAGGCACAATCGCCTCCAGTGAGACAGACCCGGGAGCTTTCTAGTGAGTGTAGCTTCCCAAGGCTCACTCCACATGGAGAGAGTGGGGGGGGGCGGTAGCTGCTCCTTAGAGTCAGTCTCCTTGGAGACACTGGGTTCCGACACTTTCCCAGGCATACTTTTCAATCTCTGTGCCTCTGTGTGTGGTCTCATGATGAGAGATGTCAACGGGAAAATCACTACCTTTAATAAATAAAATATAAACATGTAATTTCTTTATCACCAGCTGCCTCATGATGAGGCACAGTCTGCTGGGAATTCCGAAACACTTTTCCTGGTTATCATTCTGGATACGACAGCAAAGCTCGGGATCCCCCAGTTTTGGATAGAAACATTATATTCATGTCCATTTGGCTGATTATTTTCTTGAGACAGGATCTCATGTAGTCCAGGCTAGCCACTCACTCCTTACTTACCCCAGGCTAGACTTGAAGCCCTGAATGTTCTACCTCAGTTCCAAAGTACTGGGATTCAAAGTGTGCGCTGCCACACCCTGATGTTTGTTGTTTATACTTATTTTTTAGCTGAGTGTTGACCCCACAAGGTAAATATTCCATCACTAAACTGCAGTCCAGGCCTTTTCTTCACTATTTTTTTTATTTTAAGGCAGAGTGTCATTAAGTTGTCCAGAGTCACTTCATATCAACTACATAGTGCAACCCAAAATCTTCCTGTCACTTCCTGTTAGTGCCATAGAATGCAGGAATATAAGGGATTATTTTGGTCTGTGTCAATCATCTATGTGTATAATATCTATTATCTATCTATTATCTATCTATTATCTATCTATAGTCTATCATGTGTCATCTACCTATCATATATTTCTTCTATCTATAGTTCACATACTGCTCTTTTATCATTCGTCTGTCATCCACTTATCATTTGTCTACCATCCATTCATCTATCTATCTATCTATCTATCTATCTATCTATCTATCTATCCATCTATTTATCTATCTATCATCTATCTACCTATCTATGTATCATCTATCATCTATCTATCTATCTATCTATCATCTATCTATTTATCTATTATCTATCTATCTATCATCTATCTATCTATCATCTATCTATCATCTATCATCTATCTATCTATCTATCATCTATCTACCTATCTATCTACCTATCTACCTATCTATCATTTATTTATCTATCATCTATCTACCTATCTACCTATCTATCTATCTACCTATCTACCTATCTATCATCTATTTATCTATCATCTATCTATCATCTATCTATCATCTATCTATCATGTATTTATCTATCATCTATCTATCTATCATCTATCTATCTATCTATCTATCAATCTATCCATTCCTTCATCTATCTATACAAATATCATCTATCTATCACCTATGTATCTAAGTATCTATGTATCTAAGTATCTGTGTGTCTATCTATGTACCTATGTATTTATCAGTCTATCTCCCTACCTACTGTCTCCATCCTCCCATCTCCTTCTCACACCCCTTTCTCTCATGTGTGTGTGTATGAGATGCACACCGAGCTCGTCCTCTCAGCTGCCCTCCTCTACGCTCTTATAATTATGTACTTCCTCTCATATGTAGCAACTTTGGAGAGACGGTGGCCTCATACATTTACAGCCACCTCCATTGTGAGCTCGTTCACTTAAGTGATTTCAGGGTCCTGCACAGGGAAGGCTTCCTGTTACCTTTTTCTAGTAATTTTTGAGTTTCAGATTCTTGTTTTTAACTATGTTTTAGTAAGTTATTGATTTACTTTACATCCCAATTACAGCTTCCCCTTCTTCTCTCCTCCCAGTTCACCCCCAGCCTCGGCATATCAGCTACAGCAAGATTAGGTGCATCTTCTTCTCCTGAGGCTGCACAAGCTCCAGATTTTTATCGCTGTTATTTCTCTGGCTGTGGCTTAAACCTTAACAGTTTATTTTAAAGATACACTCCTTGATCATGATCCCCAGGGGACAGACCAGATCCACCACCCCAAGGACACTGACACCAGATATAAAGCATTCTAACTGCTTCCTCTCAACCCGGCCCCTGCCCAGCCCAGGTTACCCTCTCTGCCTGCCTATTTCCTGCCCAGCCTTAACCTGACTTCTGTCTGCACCTAGATTTTCTCCTTGTCTTAGTCAGGGTTTCTATTCCTGCACAAACATCACGACCAAGAAGCAAGTTGGGGAGAAAAGGGTTTATTCAGCTTACACTTCCACATTGCTGTTCATCACCAGAGGAAGTCAGGACTGGAACTCAAGCAGGTCAGGAAGCAGGAGCTGATGCAGAGGCCATGGAGGGATGTTACTTACTGGCTTGCTTCCCCTGGCTTGCTCGGCCTGCTTTCTTATAGAACCCAAGACCCACCAGCCCAGGGATGGCACCACCACAATGGGTCTTTCTACCCTTGATCACTAATTGAGAAAATGCCTTACAGCTGGATCTCACCGAGGCATTTCCTCAAGGAAGGCTCCTTTCTCTGTCAAGTTGACACACAAAACTAGCCACTACACTCCACCTTTGGTCACTTCATCTCATGGATCCCTGACCGATGCCCCTGACTAGATGTCCGTCTTCGGCCTCTAGCCCTGCCAGGGCTTCTCTCCTCTTGCTGAATGTGAGCCCTCACTCCCCCTTATGTCATGGCAGTCTTTGTTTTTGCTCACCCTAGATTCTCGTGTTGCTCACCTGTGTATCTTGTGCACACCATGTGTGAGTAACCTTGTCTCACTTCATACACATTACTGCAGGTTCCCAGGACATGGGCACTACTTGCAAAGGAGGCCCATTCTTACTTGGCCATTGGCTCTCCTGAGGGAGCCTCGCTCCTCCACAGTGCTCCCTCCTGGTGCCTACCTGCTTCCTCCACATTTACAAGCACCATACTCCCACACTCAGAAGCACTGTGCTCCCACACTCACAAGCACCATGCTCCCACACTTACAAGCACTGTGCTCCCACATTTACAAGCACTGTGCTCCCACACTCAGAAGCACTGTGCTCCCACACTCAGAAGCACTGTGCTCCCACTCTCAGAAGCACTGTGCTCCCACACTCACAAGCACCGTGCTCCCACACTTACAAGCACCATGCTCCCACACTTACAAGCACCGTGCTCCCACACTTACAAGCACTGTGCTCCCACATTTACAAGCACTGTGCTCCCACACTCAGATCAGTGGCTCTCCCTGCATGCTGTGCTGTCACCAGTCCTCCTCTCGTCTCTGCCTTGGGTACCTAACCTGTTCCCGATGAGTTTCCTGGAGGACACCTTTGTCTCTGTGCTGTCCCCAGCTTTTTGGTACTCCTGCATTTGGTAATCAGTACCTCTGTGTTTGTAAATCAAAAAGGAATCGATCGGCAACCTTAAAATAATGAATGCCACTGGCAAGCAGGAATAATACATTAGTATGCATTAAGCATCTTTCATGAAAATGCGACTTGCAATGCCTGTTTTGGCACCTGCTAGCCTCCTATGTGAGGTTCATAGAATGCTGGTGACCTTCTGCCTTCACAAGGAAGGGTTCAAATGAGGTGAGTCCCATGTCTGCAGTGTGATGATAGTTTGGCGCTAGAATAACCAACTGTCTGCTTTCCTGAAACATCATGTGCTCTTGAGTAGCTTTGTAAACACCTAGGGACACACCGTCCAGGTGATTTCCACCATGACAGAGATCAGGTATCGATGAGGTAACCTTTTACCACCAGCATTTGACTCCAAGCCAAGCCATAATACCACATATTTATCCCGACAGGTATGTGAGTCAAGGCACGCGGGAGGAAGTGTCCACTGCAGAGCGCTCTCTGAACAAGGAGCGGCTTGCAGCTCTGAAGCATGCTCTGAATGTCATCGGCTTCAGTGCCTTGGTGAGTCCCCTCATCAGGGCTTCACACAGAAAACCAGCCTCCACCAGTCTGCAGAGTCATTTGTCTCAAACCATTTCCTGAACTTCGGTGTGGCCCATGGGGTGTTGCCAGCTCTGACAATATTTCAGCAGAGGACAGGTTCCATGTGGCCCAGTGTGAGGAGACAGATGAACAGGATGAAAGGGCTGTAGATACAGAAGGCAGAGATGCTATGAGATACAGTGACATTGATGTTATCTGTTGTGTGACTGTTTCTTTGCCCCCCCTCCTTAATATGCATGGGTGTTGAGCTTGCACAGAGCACCCTTGCATAACAAAAGAGTATTGGGTCCCTTGGAACTGGAGCTACATATGTTTTATAAGCTACCTTGTAGATACTGGGACTCAAACCCAGGTCCTCTCCAAGAGCACCCGCACTCCAAAACACTAAGCCTGCGCCTTAGACCCATCATTTTCAAAAGAGATAGAAAAATCCTTTCCCATATCCAGAACAAACAAAATAACTGTGTTGTCTGAACCAAGTGGAAACTAATCTGAAGAAACTGTACTGTTAAAAACAACTGCCCTGCGAACTAATGTAATCACTTTACGTAAGTATCTTCTCGAACAGCTAGAGAGTGTATAGAAAGTTCTAACCCGCTGCTGTGCCAGAGCAATTTCTAAGATAACGGAGAGACCCACGGTCAAGCCAGCCTGCCTAGGACTGGCAGCTTTCTCCGGATACTGTACACTTAACATGTGACAAAGGAGGTTAAAGAAAGTAACTTTTTTATGTCTTAAGTTATTAGTTTAAATTTATATAGCCACATGATTAGAGGTTACGGCTCTGAACCGGTCTGGTCCCGAGAATTAGACAGGAGTGGTTATGTCCCTGAGGATGCTCTTACATGTCATTTCTGCTTTTCTGATGTGTTATCTTTGCTCCCTCAATATGGAAGCATTTTGGATTGTGGCCAAGTCCTCAGGAACAATTACCCAGAGGTCACTGTTGACCCCAGCATGCACACAGCTCTTGATCCCAGATGGAAGCCGAAGTACGAGCTCCTTTTCTTTTCTTGGAAAAGTTTGTCACACTTGCCCAGTCTTGAGCAACAGGACATGAGGGGTAGGGGAGGTATATAGGACAGATGACAAATGGCTCACCCTAAGTGGAGTCACTGAGACACTCTGTTCGGCTGGCCCCACACCTTTCAGAGCGTGGAGTTACACAGTAAGAGGCAGTCCGGTGACTTCTTGTTCTTTTGGGCCTGATTATTCGTTATCTATATGTCTGTCTTTTTCTGCACCGACCATTGGCATGCTCTCTATTAGCACTGGCTTCTGTGATGTCTCTTTTCTTATCCTTACTCCCCAACCTGCAGTTTCTAGATCCTGTAGGGAACAGGAAGGCAGACAGGGACAGAATACCATTTTACCAAAATATCATTCACTTGGAAATGTCTTTGAAGTTCTACAATTGATCCTCAAAGGCAGGGCGAGCAAAACACACCTGCTGGCTGGCATAGCTGATAGACGGCAGTGCATTTACACAAACAGCCTGATATCCATCCCTTCATCATAAGCCTTTAAAGCAATGGGAGGAACAAAAATCATTCCACTTCGGAATGGCTGGCCTTAGTCCACGACAATTCAAAGAATGCTATTTCTGCCCGAAAAGGCCTTCAGAGCAAAATCTGCAAGGGATTTTGGTTCTTAGACCAAAGCCCACAAGGCCTTGCGGTTCTTTGAGGCAGCCGCGCAGAGGAGCCTCCATCTCTGCACCCAGACTGTGGCAGCCTGCAAGTGAGAGCCACTGAGCCACTGCAGCCAGAGGCAGCACCCCAGGTCTCCTCCTTCCACAGGGAGTTATGTCCTGGGTTGTACTGAACTTTCAGAGCTCTGTCTCCCTCACTGAGTCATAACCCCCACCCCCGCGCCGAGCAGCACAGGTCCTCGTTGCCTGTGCGGAGTCCAGTAGGAAATGCTGCCCTCCGCCATCACAGACTGTTATCCCTAGGACTTACGATCAGCATCTCCAGGTGCTCACTTTAAAGATGGGAAAATGGCAGTTCCCAGCTCCAGGTCCCGTTCTTCCCTCAGTTCTAGACTTCTAGATCCTCCTGTCCTGTTCTCTGCACCCATGTGCAACAACAGCTTGGGACAGCAGTCGCAGTTTCGTGAACCTCCCACTGTGGGTCTGAAGAGTGGCAACCCCACCCCCACCCGGAGTGCTTGGAGCTCCCACCTCTGAATTATTCCGTCTGTTCTCTGTAAACACTTAGGAGGTGGAGAACCTGTTTGTTATCCTATCAGCGATATTACACATCGGAGACATTCAGTTCACCGCGCTGACAGAGGCTGACTCGGCCTTTGTCTCTGACCTCCAGCTCCTGGAACAAGGTCAGTGGAGCACCACCTGGATGGGAATGGGCTGGGATGCAGTTTCACAGCGCTGCCAGTAGATGGAGACACAGCACAAGTCAGGCTGGCAGCAACAATCACTGGCTGGGGCTGAAGTCCTTGGGGGGAGGGGAGAACCTCTTTCTTTCCTCTAAAGGGGGTGGCTGACAAATGTGCTTTTGTGGTCCCATTCTGCACACCACACCAAGAGCATGGGGGTGTCAGCGTACGTCACCTAATGTGAAATTATCTGTGTATTCTTTGCCCCACCCCACAGGATTTGGAGAGGAGTCGTTAGCAAAACCTTACAAATTCACAATGACTTCCCTTTAAATACTGTGTTCAAAAGTTCTCTCCTCTCCAGTACTGCCTTCAGGGTCACACCTAGCTTTTAAAACATCCGCAAACCACATGTGTTCAATAAGTGGCCTATTTTCACCTGTTTCAAAGTTATTTTAATAAGAAATTTGGGGGATATAATCCAGCACTCTCTGTGAGGGTGGAGAAGGAAGGGGGAAAATGTGTCCTTACGGAATCCAGACATTCAGGAGCTCACCCTGGTGTCTGGAGTCCCTTAGGAAGTATGTGCACAGCGAGCATGCCGGCCTTGTTCTTTGTGTCAGGATGCACGGTGCCTTCGTTCTCATGGGCTGTTTTACTTTCAGTGGCAGGCCTGCTGCAGGTGTCCACAGACGAGCTGGCATCCGCCTTAACAACTGACATCCAGTATCTTAAAGGTAAATCCTTGTGCAATCTGACATTGACCTGTGTACACTCCCTGGGCTCCTTTCAAGTATGGAAATTAAGCACAGCCTTGCCTGCGTCCGTCAGAACACGGCAAGCCTGGCTGGTCCCCGCTCCTACGTGAGAATGTTGCCGTGCTCCTGGGAGATCATTCTGAGTAACTAGCCCCCTTCCTAATCAACCTGTCAGTTCAGAAAAACAAAGCCATCAATCTAAGTGGATGTATTCTCATCAAACATGGACCTTCGTGGGGGGAGGGTGGGGCAGCCTTCTCTCTGCCTTTCCTGCTCGGAATGGGGGCTGTCATTTATTTGGTGTTTATGAGAGGATGGCACAGAGCCAATGCTCCGAATGTTGTCATCTTTGATCTCAAGAATAGTCAGGAGGCGGGCATAACCATTGCTTTCCTCGGGAGGAAAGTCGTCAGATGAAAAGGGGTTAATCAGCACAGATGCCAAGCCGCTGGTAAAGAGGTTCTCTGCCTTCACGGGCAGCTTCCAGCTCTCTCTGTGCCCTACGCCCTGTACCACCAGAGCAAGGCCATACTGGGTGCACGGGAGACCGGCCCTCCTGTGTGTGCTTCAGTTACTCACTGAGAATCCAGGAACGATGCCCCCTTTCAACCTTCCTCTTCACAGATGGGAGGGCTAGCCTGCTCCATCATTCTACGCTGCACTTACCGGCCGCCTCGTGGTTCTGGCTCACAGGGATTTTGATGCTTGGCTAATGACCCTTCCACACTGGTCAGCACATTGAGTTTTCCCGTCACCCACCCAGCCGTTCACCAGGTTCTGCTGGCTCCACTTACCCCGCCCTTCTCCAGTGGGATCCCTCTGACCCCTAGAAGAACTTCTGTCCTCACTACCCCCCTCCATTTTCTAACCAGCGTCACCACAGCAGCCACTGTCGGCGTTTTCATCTGGACTTCACTCATTTCCCCCTTTCCAGGGAATGCAATAGAAATGTGCTTCTCACCTGTGGGCAACAATCTTTCAAAGACACCAATTCTATCAGAGAAAGCTCCGCCCTGTAGGACAGACTTCTGGGCCCCCTTCCGTGGCCATTCTTAGCCATGTCCCCATCCATTCCAGCTACATCAAGCACCTGATGTTCTCAAGATGCAGGACCCTCTGTTTTGTCCTTTGAAGACCTGTTGTCTTAGTCAGGGTTCTATTGCTGTAACAAAACACCATGACCCAAAAGCAAGTTTGGGGAGGAAAGGGTTTATTCAGCTTACACTTCCAGATCACAATCCATCACTGAGGGAAGTCAGGACAGGACATCAGATGGGTCAGGAACCTGGGACAGGGGCTGATGCAGAGGCCATGGAGGGGTGCTGCTTACTGGCTTGCTCATCCTGCTTTCTTAGAGAACCCAGGACCACATCCCAGGGATGGCTCCACCACCAATGGGCTGGGCCCTCCCCCTTGATCAGTAATGGAGTGCCTTACAGCTGGACCTCATGGAGGCATTTCCTCAACTGAGGCTCTTTCTTCTCCAATGACTCTAGCTTGTGTCAAGTTGACACACAGCAGGTACACAGGGTAAATCTCTGGTCACTTTCCATCTCATCCTCTCAGCACATGCGGCCCTCCCTCCCCTCACCATGTTGCCCGTTCTCCAAAGCTCCTCAACCACATCTCCTGGAAGGCTGCACCAATCCATGGTCTTGATCTTCTCTCTCAAGGAGGTGAAGTTCTATCTTGTCTCTGTGGTGGCTCTTTCCTATCCCTCCAGCCAACTGGGGGGCTCTCCCATCGATGCAGCCTGCTCAGCCTGAGACTTGACACACCCTGCTGGCCAAGGCCACAGGCAAGAAGTCGTGACCCCAGCATTCAAACACTGTTTCCCCAGCAGTACTAAATTGGGGTTCCTGTACCCCAGGTCACCCTAACTCCCTGTCCTGAGTTCCTTCACTGGCTTCTATTCTGGAAGTTCTCTTCTCTCAGGATCCCCATCCCCCATCACTACATTTGAGAATGACAGGGGCTTTCCCCTGGAGGACCAGTCCTGCCCCCCAGACTCACAGGCACATTCTGATCAATTTGGCCATTACTTTCCAGGCAGGCAAATGTCCTGGGCCAGTTCGGTGCCCAGCCAGTGAGCTGTTGTCAGAAAGCTCACTCACAGAACCCTGAGCTAGCTCTTTCAGCTGTGAGGAAATGATTCAGTTGTGGAGAGGCACAGTGTAAGAAGTCAAGGCACCCGACGCTCACTTCAGATGTTGATAACTAACCGGCACCGCCTCTCAGCCCCATTTTTTGGGGGGGGGACATGCATGGGTGTCAGAGAGAGTGAATAGGACAATGGGACGTAGACAGTTGTGTTGGCTTCTAACAAGGGGACCGTTGTCCTCATGCCTCCTCTTCCTTTCACTGTTCCAGGAGAGGTGATAATTCGCCGACATACCACCCAGATGGCAGCATTTTACCGAGACCTCTTGGCCAAGTCCCTGTACAGTCGTTTGTTTGGTTTTCTGATAAACACTGTGAATGGCTGCCTCCAGAACCAAGATGGATATAAAAGGTAGGAGAGGCAGATGCCTGCACCTATGTTGCAATGCCATGCATAATTCAGGGTCTGGACACTGAGCTCTCGGTGACCCTGTCACACATCCGCCCAGTCGCTGTTGATGTTGCTGGTAATGTCAGCCGCTCGGTTACACACAACTCAGGACCATAGGTGCTGGGCCCCTGGGTTATCCAGCTGCAATCAGTTCAGGTGCTGTGGATGGTGGCACAAGTGTTACTCCACTGCACACATCAGAGCCTCGCCCAAGGGTAGGCTTCATTCATACTTCATTTTAGCAAGCTCGCCTCACTGGAAGGTATTAGTAATTATGCTTTAGAAATATAAGCCCCACCCCACCTTCCCACCCACCAACCCTGATGGATGAATCAAACTGCCTCTCAAGCATAGATATGCAAATGTGTTCTCTCTAGAATGAAGGTATGGATGTGGCCTTTTGTGTATGAGAAGAATAGAAATTTCATGACTCTAGGAACAAGACAGTCTAAGAATATCTAAAGCTCAGAGGTTGGTGAAAGCCCACGTGTGTCTCTGTCAGAACCAGTTGGATGGTGTGTATTAATTCTGCCTTGAGATTCCTTACCTGCTTCATGGGTTGTCTGACAAAGGGCCTCTGTGGCAATCCTCTTGGCTCTTAACCTTAATTATCCCTAAGCAGTAGCTTTGCAGGACTATTTGATCATCTAAAAATTATAGATTCCCATGGCATTTTGTCAATAAAGACCTTCGATATTATTCTTGTAACTGGTAATGACCTTGAGCAGGCATCTGTAAGTGAGATTACAGGCACAAGTCTTCACAGGCAGGCTTGACTTTGAATGAAACTCTGAGAATTTTTCTGTCGTCCTAGAATTCTTTACTAAACCCCTGGATTAAGCCATTTCTTGGAAAATATTAAAATCAACATCAATTAATGAGAAAGTTCTGGGATAAGTGTAGGCATTTCAGGCTTTGAATTAAGGGATATTAAAGTTCTTTAAATGTACTGTGCAACAATCTCAGTACCCAGCAGTGCATGTGTTCAATACCTCCTGGGAAGTTTAGGGTGGCTCATGTGCTTTAGCAGAAAAACTGGTGCTCTCTCTGTCTCTCTGTCTCTCTGTCTCTCTTGCTCACTCTCTATCTCCCCCCCCCCCTCTCTCTCTTGCTCACTCTCGCTCTTGCTCTCTCTTTTTTCTTTCTGGTGTGATGAGGGCCCCATCCTGGAGCTCTCCCTCCCTCCCTCTCTCTCTCTCTCTCTCTCTCTCTCTCTCTCTCTCTCTCTCTCTCCCTCCCTCCCTCCCTCTGTGGGGCGCCGCCTGCACATTCTCCATTACAAGATGGCGCTGACATCCGGCTGGAGTTAGCAGTAAACAAGTCATGTGCGCACGTGCTGGGTAACTTTCCACTCCTTGAGCTCTGCCTCTCCCGTGGGTCATAGGGCCTGATGAGTTTCAACCAATCAGGGGGCTCCACGTCCAAGGCAAGGACTGATCCCTTTATAAGGGGACGGGCTAGATAGTTCCGGTTCGTCTTGTTCGTCTTGTTCGTCTCCTTCTTCGTCTTCTTCGTCTTCTTCGTCTTCTTCGTCTTCTTCGTCATGTGCAGCAAGTGCTGGTTCTCGAGAGCATTAAAGTTTACCGCAGAAGAATCCTATTTCGTGTGCCTCGTCGTTCTTGCAGGCGAGACTGTTGCGCGGGACATCCCTCCCTCCCCCTCCCTCCCTTCCCCCCTTCCTCCCTCTCTCTAGTGTGAGAAGGGCCCTGTCTCTCACTTCTCTTGTTGGTCTGTGGTCCTCTGTCTTCTCAGCTCTTACCTTCCCTGTGCAATACCTAAGAGCAGGAGCTTAAGTCACAAAGGATTTACTTTTGTTTATGGGTTGGAAGAGATACAGTCTGACTTGGCAGGGAAGTCTGGGATGGGAAGTCTGGGGTGGGAAGTCTGGGGTGGGAAGTCTGGGATGGGAAGTCTGGGGTGGGAAGTCTGGGGTGGGAAGTCTGGGGTGGGAAGTCTGGGGTGGGAAGTCTGGGGTGGGAGCAGCTTAGTCCAGCAAGTCAGTGAGCAACAAAGCAGAGGCAGGGGAATACCAGGATCAAGCTGGCTTTCTCCTGTTTACTTTTAAGTTGGACCAGCCTGCTAGTCCATGGGTTGTCCACACGGAAGAGAACATTCTTCCCTTACTTCAGTCTTACAAACAATCCACCAAAGGTGTACCCCACTAATGTCCACATGCAGTTCTTACTGCAATCAAGTTGACAATAGGAAGGAGACTTCAGTCTGTAAACGTGACAATTATTCACAGCTGATACCGATACACTAACCTTGTGGAACAACAGTAGGATCCTCACTCACTTGGATAGTGATCAATTGATGTTTAATTTGTGCATAAACCTGGAGACTTTTAGAACATTTCCACTTGACATTTGAATCCTGCAGTCTTGAGATTTTATGATTGGAAACTGGGGTGTTGGGATGGGATGGTGGAAGGCAGCCTTGGATTCTGAATTTCTTTCTAAGGGACTATCTGAGGAAAGTGTTCATGGAGAATGAGAAAAGAATCATCAATTATAAGGATACACTCTACCTCTAAGGGATAGATTCTCCTTGGAATATTAACTTTTTTTTCATGATCCTCCAAAGTAGGGTTTAAATCCTCTAGCAATGCAACGAAAACTTATATCTATTCTATTTCTAACTCCTAGAAATTCTCAGTACATTCGTATGCTAAAGGTTTGCTTCTTGATTAGAAAGGTTGGGGTTGTTTTTATAACCTTGCAATACCTTTTGGTACTTGCCAGTCCCCATTTATTCTTAAGAGTTGGAAGATGATAGGTTCAGAACTCTGAAAACCCAGTGGATTAAATTAGCAAGCACACTGAAATGGGATATCGTGACACTCTAGTTTATTGTGAACATTTCAAGCCAGAGTGGATGCTGGTCATCTGTATGCTGAGGGACCATGGAAGGAGCAAAGTCAATGCTGATGTCTTCTCTGGGAACAACCACCTCATTTCAGAGTGTAAAATGGGTCTAATATGAAAACTCAATCGTATGTTCTCTTCTTGATTCTGAGAATCCTGTGGTGTCAGGCAGGGGACAGTTCCTGACGAGTTAATTAAGAGGAACAGACTGTCCCCGTGTTTGTCTGGAGAAGCCTGTCTGGAAGACTGATGTGAGCTCTTTCTGGGCTTCTATCTGCTGTGACCTTGACATCTGTGTGGCCCTATCAGGACGCTTTAGGCTGTGGTTCAGGTCGGACATGAGGCACATTGGAGCTGGTTTAATAGGCTTCCTTCAAGGTGACCTGACACACTGAGGAAGAGAAAGCCATAACAGAAGCAACAAGGACAGGGGGGCTTCTAACAACCCAGCTTTGTGTTTCCTTAAATCTTAGTTATCCTCAAAGTGTGTGTCCAAAAGTGCCTTTGGGGGTAAAAATCCTATCAAATAGCTAAAAACTAAAATAGCAAACACCAAGGTAAAACAATAGCCTCCCTCCAGTCCCACCTCCAAGTCTCTCTCTTAAAACACACACTCACACACACACTCACACATACACTCACACACACACACTCATACACACATACACACACACTCATACACACACACTCACACATACACTCACACACACCCACATACACACACACACTCATACACACATACACACACACTCATACACACACACACTCACACATGCACACAAACACACACACTCACATACATACACTCACACATACAGTCACACACTCACACACACTCACACACTCTCACACACACACTTACACACACACACACACACATACATTTTAAAGCCACAGTTTTCAGATGTTAATCCTTTTTGGGGACATTGCTTTTCCTAAGCTATAATTTCTTGTCTGGGAGGGGAGTAGATGATGAGGCCACTGTTAAAACTTGCTGTAACCCACAGCAGTGTGGGCACCATCTGCTTTGGCTCCTATGAGAGAGTCAGACCCTACCTGTGGACCCCTGCTTCACCTGTAATCCTCACCTCTGGTTCACTGCTGATGGCTCCCCTCCTCGGGATACTGCCGTCCTTCCTGGCTCTGGACCAGCCATGCAGTGAGGCAAAAGGAATCAGAAAAGCAAATGATGTGTTAGAGCTCACAGAAGCTGGCTTACCCACCAGGTCCCTAGCTCCTCACACAAGTGGAGCCCACACCGTCCTGAGAACAGCAGTGGCCAGCACATGCTCTTACAGCCCAGTAAAGAGCAGCTATGGGCAGCTTCAGCCTGTTTCTTAGCCAAATTCTGTTCTCATCAAATACTAGAATATTAATATATTTATATATTTGCTTGCATCCCATCCCATGTCCAGTGGGAGACAGCAGTGCCTGAGAGACAGGTGTGTGGTGGACTTTCTGTTTGTGGAAAGGGGTTTGGGACTCCATAGCACCTTCAGAAGACATGTGGAGTGTCATACAGAGTCCTGGAGTCCAGAAGATAAGGTTCGAGCTGATACAGATGGTGTAAACCTCGAGCTCCTGTTTAGAGAGATACGACCTTTATTTTTCTATTTCAAAAGCATGCAGCCAAACCCAGATGACCACCCTCACAGTTCATGTGTGTCTTAGTTAATTTCTATAGCTGTGATGAGACAGTATAACCAGGACAACTTATAAAAGAAATAACTTATTCTGACTTACAGTTCCAGAGAGTGCATCCATGCCCAGTATGGTGGGCATCAGGCAGGCAGCATGGAGCCGTAGATGAGAGCTTACCTTTAGAGACACAATCAGGAAACATGGAAAGCTAACTGGGAGTGGTCTAGATTTTTGAAGCCTCAAAGTTCAACACCAGTGGCACACCTCCTCCAACAAGGCCACACCTCCTCCAACAAGGCCACACCTCCTCCAACAAGGCCACACCTCCCCCAACAAGGCCACACCTCCTCCAACAAGGCCACACCTCCTCCAACAAGGCCACACCTCCTCCAACAAGGCCACACCTCCTCCAACAAGGCCACACCCCCTCCAACAAGGCCACACCTCCTCCAAAGCCACACCTCCTTCAACAAGGCCACACCTCCTAAACCTTCCCAAACAGTCTACCAACTGGAAACCAAGTATTCAAACATGAGACTATGGGCCTACAATCTGATCTTATGGAGGCGGTTCCTCTACTTAGGTTCCATCCTCAACCAAGGCAAGGAGACAAGAAGTCAAGGTGACATAAAGATAACTAGCACAGACCCTGAGCAGGTGCTTATCAGTGGGGTATGCGTCACAGAGACGGGCATGGGTGCTTCTCTGCCCCTGGGAATGGTGAGAATTGAGGAGAGAGAGGGAAGGGCTCAAGGCTTGCTGTGTCAAATGACCAGGGCTTTCTCCAGGAGGCCTGAGGCCACCACCCCATCTTTCCATTTCCTCCATGTGCTGAGGTTAATTGCTGGATAGAGAGGAAGCCTGCTGGACTAACTTTCCTCTTGCTGTTCAGTCTCCCCTCTACTGCCCACTGTACATATTTGAAGACATGTATGCTTGACCACGTTCTCTTGTTATAGAGAGACACCATGGCCAAGCCAACTTGTAAGAGAAGGCATCTAATTGGGAGGTTGCTAGTAGTTTCAGAAGGTGAGTCTGTGATCACCGTGGTGATGGTACACAGGCATGACAGTGGAGCAGTAGCTGAGAGTTTACATCAGAGAGAAGGGGATGGGAGGAGGAGAGGGAGCCTGGCATGGGTTTTTAAAACCTTAAAATCCATCTCCAACAATACATCTCCAGCAAGGCCAGACCTACTCCAACAAGGGTGCACTTCCTGCAGCTTCCTGAACAGTTCCACTGGGAGCCACCCTTGAGCTCATGGGGTTCCCCTTGTTTAAACCACCACACGATGTGATCGCTTGCCTTCCATCTCCCAATCTCATTTCACTATAGTTTGTATTTATACTTGTGATAGTCCAGGAAAGGACATGATATCTAGCCTTGATTAACAAATACAAAATCAGGAAACTGTAATTTGTAGAGAGCCGATGTGTCGAAGAATGGGACAGGAATCATTACTTTCCAATAAACTCTGACTCCTCTTCTTACCCTATCTTATGGAGTTGACAAGGAAGATTTAAACATGAAGGGTTCCAGCTTATAAAGTTACCCTCAGTAAAGTGTAAGGCAGATGAAAGAATGCAGAAAATACGCAGTAAAATTCTAGACGTGAGCACGGGGTTTAAAAAGACAGTTTAGATGTTCTTTGTTAATCCTTCTGAAAGCACTTAATTCTTAATAAGTGGACTTATGTTATTAATTTTTAAATGCCCCATGAAAATAGTAAAACACCAGCCATGCACTGGCTGGAAAATGGAGGGAGTCTCCCTCAGCAGTCCTTTCTCCATTTACTGAGTAATATCGTTACTAAAATTAATAGCCTTTGGTGTCCCTCCCTTCTCAGTTGCTATCTTTACTCTTTGCTAGAAAAGATTGAATAACCCAAAGTACAAAGTAACATGGAAGGCGGGTGCTTACCTGCAGCTGCAAGTTTGCAAGAATAACACTTGGCATTCCATTTTTAATGAGACCGAAGGGACAGGCACCTAGAGCTAAAAGCATAGGTCCTTTCTGTTTCCTAGGGTAGGCCTGGCTCAGTCCTTCCCACCATTCCTTTGGCTCTCCAGCCGTCCTCTTTCCCCTGGCAACTGCCTAAGAGTACATTGTAAAGAAGCACAGAAGTGTATTCTCTGCCCCTGTTTTAAACTCCATGTTGGCTTTGAGATTTAATCACATTAATCCATCAAGAGAGGTCCTATTGCTTTTACTTGCTGGATGATTCCTGTGGGCTCGTAAACCTCACCTGCAGATGACAGCTACGTCTCTTTCCATGTTTCTCTCGGTTGCCAGCTGCATCCTTGTGTGCAGCTTTGGTACACGCTCAGGATTCCCCTGGGCTGGGCTCTCATGACAGGGCTGCTGTCAGCATGAGTCTGCATTTCTCTGACCGAGCAGCGGCTCCTCCAGCAAATGCAGCGACAGCTGGGCCCGGAGGTTGTCTGAGATGCTCGCACGGCACGTTTCAGTCTTGATCCAGACTTTCCATAGATGAGCCTCTCTTATTACAAGGGTATTTTATATTTTTCCTAAAATTGAGATTTTTCAGCACGTTGTAAGAGTTATTTTGTGTAGAGGGACTGGAACAATTTCGTATTTGATTTGAGTACTCAGGGGTTCCTGCTCTATTCATTGACATCCATGCTCGGTGACCCTGCGTTTCAACCCGACTGAAATCATATTAATAACACATTTTAACGAGTTGGTTCTTTTAGTGGCTTCCAGTTTTCTCCTTTGTCTTGGTGATCTTTATTCTTCTGTACAATCTGTATTTATTTCAGTTTTCATGAGATGTTCTTTTAGGCTACTGCCCAGAGCACAGCCACGGATATACGGAGCCTGTCCCTCTTGGGCAAGCTTCCGCACTGCAGCATTTTGCTCTTTCACGCAGTCAGCAATGCCTGCTGCTTTCTCCTCAGCTCGCTGAGTGTCCTTTGCTCCCTGGTTTTCTTTTTTCTGGACATTTCGCTTCACTTGGGGTTACCGCCACGGACTTTGTTCCGCTACGCCTCAGTTTACCGAGATGCCCAGAGGAGCACTTCCCAGAGGAGCACTTCCCAGAGGAGCACTTCCCAGAAGAGCACTTCCCAGAGGAGCACTTCCCAGGGGAGCACTTCCCAGAGGAGCACTTCCCAGGGGAGCACTTCCCAGAGGAGCACTTCCCAGGCTGACCTTCTCTCCAGAAATCCTAAGTTCTACCTGGGCTTTTCTTATCGGTTCTGATGAGATTTTGCTGGAATAGCTTAGCCTTTTCTAATAAACAATCAGAGGGTGTTTCCTCCCTCTGTGCCCCTGGCTCCCCTTGCTGCTTTACTGAGCAGACTAGCGCTGCCAGACAGTTGTAAGTGTGTGACAATGTCTTTCTTGTCTTGTTTCCCAAACGATGGCATTATGGTTAAGACTGGCCCTCTGCACCCTGTTGACTTGAAGTTCCCACACTAACTTTCCTGAGGCAAACTTTCTAAAATCTGTTGGAATGATAATAACCATCTTGTCCCTTGCTTCCATGTCTGTACTTTTAATTAATATTTAATTTTTGATATGAGACTTTGTTTTTTGTTTGTTTTGTCTTCAAGACAAGATCTCTAGCCCCAGCTGGCCTGAAACCCAGTAAGTGATCCAGACTGGCTTCACATTCACGGCGGTCCACCCGCCTCTAATGCTAGGGTTAAGGCATGGTCCACCACACTCGGCCTTTTCTTTCCTCTTTGAGACAAAGACATGGAAGTTCTCTATATATGTCTCTCACAGCTCCTGCTGTCTTCCCTGCTCTCTCTGTCAAATTCATGGCTTCCCCTTTAATGACTATTGTCACACACACACACACACACACACACACAGGCATGCATAAATGCACACATATGCTCACAAATGCTCACTAAGTCCATTTTTTACTTTAAAATATTTTAGTTACTTTAAATTTGTTATTGTTTAATAAGTATCTGCCTGCTTGTGTGTATGTGCACCATGTTTCTGTATGTGCACTATATATATGTGTGTGTGTGTACCGCATATATGTGTATACTCCATGTATGTATGTATACCACATGTGTATACGTGTACCACATGTATGTATGTGCACCACATGTATGTATGTATGTGTGCCGAATAAGTGCCTGGTGACCACAGACTGCAAAGAGCCATCAGATCCCATGAAGCTGTGTTCACAATGGTTGTGAGCCCATGTAGATGCCGGGAACCACGGCCTCCACCACAGCAGACAGTACTCCTGACCTCTCAGCTCTCTCGTTGGCTGGTTTATTTCTTACACTGATTCATTCTCCCAGTAAGGGCTTCATCCTTGTTTGCTTTAGCTTTGTTGGATTGTTTGTTTTCATGAGATGGGATTCTAGTTCTTCCTCCTGGTTGATCTCTTGACTGTCAAATTCGTACTACTGAGTATGAGAGTCAGCCTGTGTGTCTCTCTCCTCTCAACACTGTTTCTCATGCCATCAACAGTTAGGGAACGGATTGGCTGTGACCATGAAATTCTGTTTAGTTTTTGACTCACGTATGCTTCCCGAAGACTACCTGTTTTAAGGTTTACCCTTACTCTGTGTTGGTCCCAGGTGTGCCCTTATGGTCTAGTAAATTTGTAACTGTGGTGGGGATATGCGGTTCTCAGAGTTTTTGTGTTTGGTCTGGCTCGAAACTAGCCTGTAAGAATCACTTCTTAAAAAGCATTTGTTGTTGCTGTTGGTGGTAGTGGTGGTGTTTGATTATCAACTCTCGTATTCTTTTTGCTAGTTTTTAGTTTATTGTGTTCTCATTTTTGCTATTTCTGAGAATTGTTCTTTTGTTCTCTGAGCTTATGGATTGAGTTTGGCATTTTTAGATGATTTTCTTTTCTTTGGGCATATAAACGACCCTGCAAATACTTCCAAGTTCACTCCACAAGTTTTCTACGTGTTTCATTTCTAAATATTTTGTCTTTCTACCATTCCAGAAATGTAATAACAAGCAGTTTGTCAGAGAAGTGAATCTGACACACTATGTTTCCTTTCATTCAAATCAGGAAATTTTCTTTTCATTAAATAGATTTCTTTGATTCTTATGAATACAGTACAAGTGACTTCTATTTCTGGGTAGACTTGTTTAAATCATTCTGCTGGTTACCATGACAACCCAAACTCTGCAATTTAGCAAATATCTAAAGCAAAACCTGTTCTCTAAACAAACCTCTAGCTCTGGCGACTCCTCTCCCACAGACACACATGGTGGTTTCTTGAAGAGCCCACCATCTTCCTCTTTAACTGCATTTCTTTTTCATGATCCCGTGCAAGCATTTCTAGTTCCAAATAAGATCTAGTGGAGTGAAAAGATTTTGCCCCTGGTACCCAAAGCTCCCAGAACATTCTACCACCCAAATGAGACCTACCAGGTCCACATGGCAGATACTAAAGAATGTGCTGTTCTTACTGTGAACACTGCCAGACACCTTGGACAAGATCATAGTTGAACTTAAATGTCAGTCATAACACTTATGAATTATATTCAAGAACGACAGACTAGCCTAAGTAAGGGAGACCTGTCTGCTTTGGTTCTGACTCCATGTTTTCAAGAGATGCAACTGATCTGTAGAGATGTGACTATTGTAACATCAAGTGTCATGAGCTTTCTTGTCAGTGATGACGTCTAGTCTTTGAAAATACTATCTCTCCAAGTAATTAAGTGATTCTAAGGCAGATAAACATTCTTCATCCTACTTCCTGGCTCCTTTTGTGTGAAAGCCAGCACACATCTTGTTTTGTAGGACAGAACTCTGGGAAGCTCCTGTCATCTTTGCTCAACCAGCTCCTGGTGCCTGTGACCTGTCCTGCTCAGAGAAGTTAATGGGATCTGTTCCTTAACTCCCCATGCCTGTCGCTGGGGCATAATGAAAATTATGTCAGAATGAACAATGCCTTGGAGGGATAAGAATGGGGAAGACGATCTGCATCCTGGCCCTTGGAGATCATGTCTCTGAACAAAAGGCCATGTTATGCTCTGTGCTGAGCCCCAGTATCAGAAAGTCCACATAGGCCCTGTCAGTGACTGTAGTTAAACACCTTGGCCTTTGTGTCATAAATGTCTCTTGTCTGAGGAGACTGTATCCAGTAAGCAAAGCCCACTAAAGCTAGTCGGAATCATGATCGGAGGTTTCCTCTCTGCACAAACTGCCTCCCTGGAGACATACACCCATCCAAGCCTGGCTTCTTCTGGTGTGCAGCTTAATCCATGTGAGGAGACAGTGGCTGAGGTTGTCATGTTAACCTCATTATATTAAGTTAGTTTAGGACCTAGACGGTCATTCTGTACACTGACTCAAGTCATGGGAGCCACATTGTTTTCCTGTTTTTACATAAACATGGAGGGCTTTTGTAAATGGTGGGATTTCACAGCAACAAAAGAAAAGGTTTGGGATGTGAACCCTGGTAGATCTTGTTCTGAACCCTGCATCTTTCCGATGTGCTTTTTATAAGGAAGATCCTGAGGACTGGGAGAGAGGGGTCAGCAGTCGTGAACATTGGCTGTTCTTCCACCTATGTGGTGGCTCACACCCATCGGGAACTCCGGTTCCAGGGAACCCAACCCTCTCTGGCTCCTGTTGGCAGAAGACACACATGTGGGGTACAGGCACACATTCCAGAAAAAGACATTGGAAGAGACAATTTTACAGATGCAACAATAGGGCTGGGGAGGCTGTTTTTAAAAGGAAAGGTTTAGAGATGATTCTTTTTATGTCGGTGATTTCTTTCCGCTCAGTGAAGTTAGGATTACAGTAAAGCGTTTCCAAATGGGAGCCATGCCTGAGGGAAGTAGGTCCTCTGATTCTCTGCATCTGGGTGTGCAGGTGTCTGCAGCTTTTGCTGAGCGGGGTGCAGCTGAGAGCACATTCCGTGAACTGGCAGACCAGCTAATGAGTGACAGGCAGCCTGGCTGAAAGCCACTGTGAGGAGAGGCGCTCGCTCCGCGCTCTGCGGCATCGCGGTCCCTTCTCCTCGTTCTTATTCCTCTCTGCAGCCTGGCCTCCACATGTGGACAGGATGCTCCCTCAGCTCTTTGATACACCATCTCACAGAGCCTCCCCCTCTGAACCCTCCTTTGGGTGATAAAGACCTGTTTTTCATACTTACATTAAACTGTAAAAACACAGAAGCTTTCTTTAAAAACACACAGTAAAACTAGAGCCTCAGGGTGTGGGGCAGGAAAATGCTGATCAAAGGCAGGAGTGGTGAGTATGTGGCATACAGAGGCACAGACGCTAAATGTGACAACTGTTCTCATCGCTGAGAGATGGAATGAGGATCTAGCAGGACATTAGTTTCTCTCTCTCTCTCTTTCTCTCTCTCTCTCTCTCTCTCTCTCTCTCTCTCTCTCACACACACACACACACACACACACTTGCGTGAATCTGTGACCACACAATACACTTCACACACATGCATTAACATTTATTTATTTGTAAATGTAGTGAAATGCCAAAGGAGGGTTTGAGTTGGAATGCAGTTATCCAGAAGGGACAAAAATAAACAACAAGAGCAACACTATCAGAAAGGATAATAATAGTAAAGAAAGCAACAACAAAACCTAGACATCCTGACAGAAGCCCTGGCTAATGCATTGGGAAAACGTGGATATTCAGGTTTGTGCACAGGGAATGAAAATACATCTAAGGACGGGGCTGTTGATTTGTGCACTTCAGTCTGCTAGCTGCGTTTTCATTTCTCAAGGGCTCACAAGCAGAGACCGGGACTCCAATTCTGACCTACCACTTAACATGAAGGGGATCCCGAGAGAAATGCAAACCTTGACTTCCTCAGTTCTTTGCTTGCCGTTCCCTTTGAGGCACAGAGGCTTGGCCTTCATAGGTTTCTGCTTGCTTTTGTGATTTCATAACTTTGGATGTTTGGCTTTACTAAGTTTAAAAAAAAAAGCTCACCCACACAGAACCCAGGACTTGGGTGGCCTCCTCACTGGAACAGCTGGAGTTGGAAGGACATCATGGATCATTTTCTTCCAGAGTTATTAAATCTTGATCTAACCCAAGGCAAAAGACAAAATGGGAACAGTAAAGAGTCTAAGAACCAGAGGACCAAGACACCTGCTATGAAATACCGTCCTCAGGGTGTGCCAAGGAAGCTTCCTGCATGGCATAGGTAGCTACACCCAAGGTAGGGAAGCCAGGACCTCAGAAGCTTTATCTGGAATGCACTTGCCTGCAGTTATCTTTCTGGTAATGACTGGTGCTTGGTGACTCATAGCACAGAGTTGGTCATAAAATGTCATACCCTTATGCCATTCCGTCAATGCCAAGGTAACCGTTATCTAAGCACCTATCATGTATCATTCCTTTACCTGGAAAACTCTGTCCCCGCATAGTTAGATGCACATGAGCACACATCTCCTTACTATTCTACTGATGCTCACCTATCTTAGAGTCTGGCCATCCACACAGAGTTTTGTGGATTCCGCCGACATTGATGGCCTGTGGCCTCCAACGTCAGAAGCTTCGGGTGACCTGGTCAGCATTGAGGGCAACTGTTATTAGTTATAGTAGTCCAAGATTTTTGCTTCTGTCCAAGACTCCTTGATAATAACTACAGCAATGTAGCAATGTAGCAGGTGCCTGTTTCATTATCTGCTTTACCATTACCAGTCTTAATGCATGAACAAAGAAGTCCCAAGATGCTCACATATGTTTTCGATTGGACAAAGGAGCTTGTTCTTCTGGATATAAGTCCAGACATGGAATTTATGGGTCATTCTACAATCAGTTCTTTATTTCTGTAAAGGAAGCCAAATCACACACCACATTTCCCATGTAGGCTGTCTCTAGACACGGATGAAGTATATAGTTGCTTCATTCCCCATACACTGAGTTTTGCACCTGGGCTGTTTGCATTTACAGTGACTATTCATCTGTGTTTCTGAGTTTTATAACCACCATTTTAATGACTAGAGAGCCACTGGTGGTGTAGTGATGATCCGTTTACTCAGGCTCCTGTCGGAACGAAACGAGAGGTGTTTTAGATTTAGAGTGCAAGCATCGAGATCATTTAAATATTGTTTGTGTATTGGGGGGTTGCTTTTAGTTTTTGTTTTTGAAATAGTTAAAGCACGTAGTAGGCTGACTTGATTCCTGTCTCTGAAGATATTCTTGGTGATGAGTCTCCACACATCAAGACTGTGAATGCAGGTTCTCACAAGGGGACGTGTGTCCCTAACAGCACTGAACTGAGCTTCAGATTCTGTGGCTAGGAAGGGAATAAATGACTTTTATCATGTGCACTTTTATGGCAGCCACGTGGCTGGTGAAGGCATGGCTGACAGGTGCCATGGCACAGCCAACTCCTTCATGGGACCTCCAACAATAACCTCTGTGTGAATCCAGCTGTTCCTAGGGGCTGTGAGGCACACAACAGTGCTCAGGTGTTGGCTGCATCTGGAATGATTCTTAGCCAGCTTGGTCTGCTATCTTGCAAAAAGGCTGATTTGCCTGTAACAAAGCCGATAGCTCTCTGTAGATGACTTATGCAGGAGAACTGGCCTGGGCCTCCTGCTGTGTGTTGAACTTACGTTTAACCATGCTCTACCATGGCTCCTGACTGGGCTTTATTTTACTCACCATCTTTTCAAATTTGATTTTCACTTCATAGCTAAATGTTTAGAGTTCCTTTCTCGAGCCTACTCAAGGCTTGGGGAACTGTCCAGAAGACTTTTCTGTGGATGAGAACAGTCTAAGCTGGCTTTCACCTGTGATGACATCTCATGTTTAAGTCTGAGGATGTCACTTCACATTCAAACCTTCTCTCACCTATTCATACACCCGATCAAACAAGGCTAGTGGCACAGAACTGAATACTTGTGTGATATGAAAGGTGTTTAATTTACCAATAAGCTAATGTAAGTTATCAGCCACTAGGAAAGCTCCATGGACAACCCTCGGGTAATTTAGGTAGAATGGCCTGGGTCATCACTATGGTCATTTCGCCTGAAAGATTGGGTGTTAATAGGTCTGAAGCTCTCTCTGTTTCTTTCTTCTGGAGCCTTGATATGGAGTGGCAGAGCTGTATAACAGGACTGGAGCTTTCCAGGGGAAGGGGAAGTTCATCACTGTGCAGCACAGGTTATGTCGGTCACTGTGTGGCACAGGCTGTGTTGGCCATTGTGTGGCACAGGCTATGTTGGTCACTGTGTAGCACAGGCTATGTCAGTAACTGTGCAGCACAGGCTATGTCAGTCACTGTGTGGCACAGGCTGTGTTGGCCATTGTGTGGCACAGTTCTCCCACTGGCATTAATGTCAAAACACAACTTCACTTAGCTGTAAGGACCAAACTGAGGCTGTAACAGAGCCCGCCTTTCCCACAGTCCCTGCAGACAGGCCTCACCACGCTCTACACTTACATTTAATTTTTTTCCTAACTCTGAATTTTTGTGGGTTTTGGTTTGTTTGTTTGTTTGTTTTCCAATTTTAAATTTGTAGCATTTTCAACCTGCCTCCCCTTCCCTCTGGGTGACTAATGACATACTTATAATGCAAGTCAGAGTCCTCAGGCAAGTTTTCTGCCCTCTATATACGGTCACTAAGCACCTCTGTCTGGTGTCAACATCACACTGCAATCCCGGGAGAAGAGGAGGTTGTTGGAGTATTACAGGGTCCCTGGAATCTATTGGTACTTTCTTTGAATTCTACCAAAATAGTGTTGTAATGCTGAGGACCCTACTCTCAAAGTCAGTGGGAACCAACCAGAGCAGGCAGCTGAATGAGGTTAATAAAGTATGACATAATATCAGTAGACTTATATACTATAAGGGAGTGTTCGCTCTTGGATGATGGGCACACACAAGAAACCACTAACACCTGAGATGGACATAGAGGGTAGGTGGCTGCCCCTGAGATAGCCACTTGGAAAAGAGATAGTTTCCTGTGTCCTGACTATGGACCCTGCATACCCCCATTCAGTAACAGAGACAGCACAGCCTATCAGTCTCTCGCTGGAGCTCCTTACCTCTGCCCCACAGCAGGTTCACACCTCTTTCTTTCTCAATAGAAAGCCCTCTGCAGTAAAATGTGCATAGACTTTTAAATAAAAGGTTTTGAATATGCTTAATGAAAAGTTTTGCTATAGTAGTACGTGATATTTAGAGAATTATAAAATGCCCGCCCCCTGGCCAGTCTGTAACAACTCTTTCTTCATGTCTCTCATTTTGTCCTGTAAAATGAGTGTGATTATTTTGTTAACTTGTGTGTGCGCATGTGTACACGCGTGAATGCATGTATCTAAGACATGCCTGTTGCATATGGAGGTCAGAGGACAACTTTTGGCATAAGGTCTCCCCTTCTGCTTTGTTTGAGAAAGTGTCTTTCCCGTACTGCTGCATGTACCAGGATAGCTGGTTTACAATCTTCTAGGAAGTCTGCTTCCTCAGCCTGCATCTCCCTGCAGGAGCACTAGGAAATGCAAGCCACCACATCCAGCCTTCTGCATAGATTCTGGGGACATACATGTGGGTCCTTGTGCTTGCATGCCAAGGACTTTACCTACTGAGCATCCCTTGTGCACGTTTTTATATCATTAACATTATATGATTTTCAATTCTTCTAAAGGATACATTCATTTCTACCTTTTCTCTTGACTTTCTGTTGCTGCTGGACATTCCTGATGCTTTCATATAATTTTGTAAACATGAATAGAATATTTGGTGGTTATCAGAATGACAAAGCATTTATAAGAAGTAAGCATGAAGTTTGTTTCCCTTCCCTGGGCTTGCTGCACTTCCTGCTGGCTCTCTTGTGTCTCTACTTGGGCAATACTCTGTTCAGACTGTGTGTTTTTCTCCCCAAGAAAGTGACCATTTTGTTGCATCAATGTACAATGCATGTGTGACATTTAAATCTTTATCTTGATAATGACAATCAGAGACAGCACAGGTCTGAGAGGCTAGGTTGTATCTATGTCTCAGCAAAATGGCAGAACACTGTGACCTTCAGAACAGCCCTCAAGGCTGTGGGCAAGAATGCTGAAAACATGAGTTCAAAAATGTATAATTTCTCAGCTATGCAAAATATAAGGATGTGATATGAATTGTATAAAGTTCTTCAGGGATCTAAAGAGGCAGTGCACTGTGAGCAAGCTTGTCAGAAATATATAAAGACCAGCAGATGCAAAGGTAGGCAGACTCCGGAGTTCAAGATCAGCCTACAACAGAGGAAGTTTAGGTCCAAGGCTAGGTGTGGTCTGAATGGTAATTCCAGAGCAGGGTTCTACCCAGCTATCTTATAGTCTGTGCTTGTGCTGTCTCTTCTGAATAATCAGGTGGCTGGGGTCATGGGATGTTGATTCATGGAATAGTCAAAAGAGATCTTGGTCTATTAAATTAATATGTGAACGAAGGGCTGGCTTTTGTTCTGCAAGAGATGAGCTATCCAGAGAATTTTTAGAAATAGAACAGAGAACTGCTTGGAGAACTGTCTGGAGCAGAAAATAGAGAGAGCAATCCAAAAGATGTCTTGAGTCATCACCTGGGACCCATGCTTTGACTTTGAGTCATTTATTTTGATGACCTCAAACACCCCTTCTCTCATAACCCCTCTCCAAGCCAATGCCGGCCCTTGGCAGTTCTTGTTCACAAGTCTCTCTTATGGTAGCCTACCCATCTTAGCATAAATGCACTCCGATGAATGATTTGAATATTTTCAAGCTTTGTACAAAGAATTCTCCCCCCCCCACGGTAATTTCTGAAAACAGGTCTGTCAATAGAAACTTCCAAAATGTGTGTCAAATTATTTCTTATCTGTTCCTGGAAGCAGGGTACCCAGAGTCACCTCACCTGTTCTTTTGAAAGTTCACAGTACTAATTGTCTAAATTTGATCCATCAGAGATCATAGATTCCCCTAATGTTGTACTTATACAGCATGAGGTGATTCTTGACTGTACGAGGAACCCAAGAAAGCAAGAGTACAGTCAGGGGGAGAAGGACACTGAACATGTGGATCCATGGTTCTGAGGGACAGTGGGTTTGGTCTAGTGGGAAGGACACAGGCAGCACTTCAGAGAGAAATATTAAGTCATCCACCCATAGTTACACTTAGAATTAAGTAGAAAGCAAGGTGTCTTTCTCAGTGTGTAGTTTGAGGAGCCATGAAGGAGTGGCCCGGTGCTGCCAACTCTCAGAGATTTCACTATTTTCCAATGTTTCACTTAAGTCAGTGGTGATGCGCTGTGCTGTGTAGTTGCAGTTTTCTCAAACAGTAGGCTACTGAGAATGCCCACTTATGATGATGTGTTTCCTTTCAGCCTACAGACATTGGATATTGGAATACTGGACATTTTTGGTTTTGAGGAATTTCAAAAGAATGAATTTGAACAAGTAAGTTTTCTTTTAAAATCTTGTGAATGTTTATTGGTTTCACAAGGCATGCTTCATGTTAAGACGTTCCAATACAGACTTAAAGAAACATTTCCTCTCTTCAGTTCAAGTTAGCATCTTGGTGTCTTAACAGCCCATTGCCTCTCCAGAGGGCTCATGTGCTCAGAGTCACCTGTTTCTAAGTTCTTGTGTAGCTGTGTGTGGGCACATGGGCACTGTGTGAGAGAAGAAGATGGAGACCAAGAGCATTTGAAGTTAGGAAGCAGCTCCAAGCGAGCTTAGCCTGCATCAGAGTGCAGGGCCCTGCTGTGCCTCATGCTGCTGTTTGACGGCTCATCTTGTGTGACATTCACACATAGAAGTATTGGAAATCCACAGGCACATTGGGGAGTCACTAGTTGCCTTCATTCATCATCTGTTGAGGATGCTTTTTAAGAAAGATATGACTTGTTTGTGCATCTCAGTAGTACTGCAGGAATAGTTTGTAAATCAAATTAAATGTAGTCAAAATGTAAATATTGAAGAGAAGCAGAGATACTGTTAGCAACCTGCACAGTGGCCATGTAACTGGATGACACTTTGAGATAATTGAATTTGGTGCTGTTTATCTGTCAAATTACATGTAATTTGTGAGCAGTTTGTTGACTTTTATTTTCTTAAGTGTACAATGTGGGCTATCAGTGACACTGAACAAGGATTCACATAGACTCCACGTGGACACCAGTTCTGTGTCTTTAGTAATAGAGATGCCTGGGCTTCACGTTATCTACTTATGTGAACAACTGTCTTGCAAAGCAAGAGATGAGGCCGTGACAGAGGCTGGGGTAGTGTAAATACCCCACGCATGGGTTTCTGTCTTGTGTGGGAACACTAAGAATAGTGTAGCATCAACTTGGTTTCAGTCTAGAACAGTTCTACATCTCCTCACCTGCCTGTGTGTTGTTCACACCTACCTGTGTGGGTTATTCATAGCTGCCTATATGTGCTGTCCACACCTACCTGTGTGTGTTGTTCACACTTGCCTGTATGTGTTGTCCATACCTGCCTGCATGTATTCCTCACACCTGCTTGTACATGTTGTGTAACAGGAGTAATAAAAGAGGTTGGGAGTAGGAGCAGGAGAGCCTGCACACTGCTCACAGGCCTGTAGGCTGTTCAGCTGAGCTCTGTTCAGTCCCTGAGAATTGTCTGCTCTAGTGTGAAGATCTCACAGATTCACCTTAGGAAAAGCACAAAAGTACATATGCATGTGGGTGCGCGCATACATAAACACCTCCATGTATGCGGTGACATGTCTCAGTAAATGACACATAGAAGTCACAGTGGAAGGATGCTCCAGGAAGTCCCATTCTGGAGAGATTGGCATCCACAGCCAGACTCAGCTTGCTTGCACATTTGTGCTTCCAGATGACACTCAGACATTCACGGTGCCTCCTTATGAAAACATAGGCATTATACAACCATCACAGGGGCCTTTGTTCTGTCTTTGTGCTGAATGTTTTAATGATGTATTTCAGAATATACTCTCAGCTTGTGATTTCTGGGTATCAGGAAGGGGACATTTTCCCTTCAGATCTAATAAATGAATCGATCTTTTGTTTAAATTTGAGTTTGAAACACTGATGGGTAAAATGTCAGGATCAATTCTTGGACTTTGATTATGAAAGAATATTTTTTTTTTAACATGCCATTTTCTGGCTGGTCTGTTTTGCTGCTGTGCTAGGAATCTCCCAGAAAGACAAGGTTGTTTCTCAATGTGAATGCAACAGCATCTTTACCTGGAAGCAGTAAATTCCAAAATTTGCATATGAACTTTTTTAAGGCCACTGGTTTCTTTCCCTGCGGATTTTTTTGTTGCTAGAGGGACTTCCTCCTTTCCCGGTCCACCATACACGGAGGCTGCTGTGTTTCAGGATTCATTGCTCTGTTCACAGGCATACCTAAAGGGACAGTGTTCCCCTTATAAGCATTCACTCTATCCTGTTTGGGGCTTATTGACAGATAGATCTGCTGTTGACTAGGGTGCCAACTCCAGCAGGGTTGAAATTGTGTCTGGTCCATCGTTTTGTGCATAACTGAATTTTATCAAATATGTTTGCAATTGAAATTTATAGAAGAAAAGAATCTGGTAAGGAGGAAATCCCCACAGTAGGTTTCCAGCTCTAGAGGATGTACTTACTCCAAAGCCCTGACATCACTACCTCTGTGTCCTCTTGCCAAGCCAACCTCATGCTATGGGGCTGCTCCTGGTCTCCATGGTGCTGTCACGAGCTACCCTGTGCTAAGCAGTACGTGCTCATTGCCCTCAGCTCTGGAGGTTGGAAACCCAAAAGCAAGGTGCCACAGTGTCCAAGTTCTGTGTCTGCTAAGGACACCTTCTCAACCAGAGATTTCCTTTTGTGTCTTCACAATGTCGGACACAAGGCCACACACCCATAAAAGCAGCAATGTTTTCCACAAGGATGGTTGGTGGTCCTGTTCACCTTCTAGCACCAGAAATAGTGGGTGAGATTTCAGTGTAGGTAGGTGGTGGGACTGGAGGCAGCTCTCTGATGCATTGTGACTTCTCATATTACAGTGAACACGGTTTTCCAGACTATATGAGTTGGCAGTGTGTTAGATGCTTCAGTGGAGAGAAATGTGCTATGGTAGCCTATTGCATAGTAGATAGAAGGCAGGAAGGCAGGAAGGAAGGAAGGAAGGAAGGAAGGAAGGAAGGAAGGAAAGAAGGCAGGAAGAAAGGAAGGAAGGAAGGAAGGAAGGAAGGAAAGAAGGCAGGAAGGAAGGAAGGAAGGAAGGAAGGAAGGAAGGAAGGAAGAATGGAAGGAAGGAAGAATGGAAGAAAGGAAGAAAGGAAGGCAGGCCGGAAGGAAGGCAGGAAGGAAGGAAGGAAGGAAGGAAGGAAGGAAGGAAGGAAAAACAAAAGGAGAGAATTGGAAGCAGAAGGAGAGGGAGGAAACCTATGGGAAACCTATACAATGAACATTCATGAGCGAGCCAGGAACAGAAACCTAAAGGCAGAAAAGCACCATAAGCTAAACCATGGTGGCATCCTCTGCACAATCCCACAGGGGAAACTACGTGGGAACTAATATTTTCCCATATAAGGCTGATCCTAATAGTTCCTGTGCAGGAGATACTGCAAAAGACTTGGTGATGAAAAGCTGCTACTCTAGGTGTAAGGGGTTGTGGTCCATGTGATTCTGACCATAGCAGATTCCTGAAAATGGTTGGACATTTATGGAGACCTTTATGCTGAATACATGATAGGGAGTCTCAGAGGAGCTTAACTCATTTCCCATGCAGATTCGAAAACCAAATGGACACAATATGACTGGCTCTGTCTCAAAGTGTTTTCTGCTCCAGGTAGTTTCATAGACAAGAAAAAAAAAAAAAAAAAAAACCCAAACAGTTATAGGACCACACGGCATTTAATGTGCCTCTTTTAAGATCAGAGTCTATACGTAGAAAGAGTGCAGGGGCCTCTTCAGGCAAGCTGATGTGTGCAAACTGTGAGTGTGCACACTGTGAGGTTGATTTCCGTTCGTCAGAACTGGTTCTGTACATTCATTTGCATTGTCTGGCACTAAAGCAAAGCTCAGGTAGTTTAGGTCACATTGGTGGAATGCTGCCTGCTGTCCTGTTGCCCCTGAAAGCCATCTAACCCTGCATCCATCGGAGGACTGACCCAAGCCTTTACAATTAGTATACACTTTCTAAACTCCAACTGCTTCCCCTTAATGACAGCATTTTTATTATTTCCTCTAAGCTAGGATACAAGCTATTGGGAGACATACAAGCAGTGTCCCTTTAATACCTTTTACAGGCTGCTATTTACACTGGAATTTTACACCAAATCCATTTTAAAGCCGACCATTAGTTAAAACGAAAGAGGTAGGAATGAAAACCTTTCCACCCTAGCACCAGGGTGATTAGAATAAAATGATTTGGAACAAAAAGGAAGAATTTGTGAGTCTATGTGAATACTAGAAACATATCCAAAGTTAGCGTCAAGGTCCCACTTCAGCTTGGCTAATTTGGAGTCATGCCAGAAACACAGCTCTGGGGGCATTACAAAAAAGGTTTAACTGAGGAGCAAAGTCCCATCATGTGTGTGGGCCAGCACTGTCTCACGGCTGAAGACCTGGGCTGAGTAAAAAGGAGAAAGGAGAAAGCCAGATCAGCCCAGCTGTCTGCTCCCTGCTCTGGCTGACAGTAGTCAGCACACTTTTCCTGCAGGGAGGGAGTGCACCCTCCCACCAGAAGGCACAAGGCCTTTCCTTGGGTTTCCCTTGTTAACGGCAACTAGAAAAGTAATGAAGACAGTGCATAGTACTTCATTACTGCATAGTTATTCCTTAGTAATCAATATTACTATTGATTAGTATATCAACTAATACTATACAACGATCTCAGAGAAGAGCTAGTGTTTTCAGCATTAACACAGCGGCTGTCTGGAAAAACCCTGAAGTCCTAATGGTAGTGCTTATGGGTGGTCTTGGCTCGTGACGGACAAAGAACAGTTTCCTTAGGCTTCTCCTTTGAGTGAGCTTATTTCCCTGTGTGATCTCTTACTCTGGCTGTCTTCTGAATGCTAAGGGGCCAAACTAGAGCTCAAACACAGACAGGCGGGGCCCTGAGCACAGTGCTCTGTCAGCCTGCAGGTCATCCAGTAGAGATTCCATGTCAGCTGATTCTCGGCCTGTGCTTGTAACTTTAAGTGGAGGTGTGTTGACTCAGCCAAAGTTTATTGCCAAAACAAAACAAAATCATGTATTCATTGTTTTCTCTGGGGGATGATAAACCGTGAGAAACAACACCAGAACCTGGAATGAATGGTGTTTTGACCAAAGGCTCTGTTCTAATTCTAAAGCCTGGTTTCTACCCAAGTTGAGGTTTGATTTATGAGGTGACCTACAAAATGTCTAAAAGTCATTCCCTTTGACATGATGCTTTTCCACCCTGAGCTGCCTAGTGTGTATAAAATATGGAATCCAACAGGATGGGATGATTCATTACTGGCCAGCTACTTCCTGAAGATCATGCCTCGGACCCAACACATTGACTTAACTGGAGGTTTTGTGCTGTGGCAACAGAATCCTTGTTCCCAGATAATGTAGAAGAACAGAGACTTATTATCTCGTGGTTCTGAGATGCTACCTGTCAAGGTTCCCAAAGGCTTTATATATGGCAAAGTTGTGTCCATTCCTAAAGTATCATCTGGATACTGAATTCCCCATGGTAGGAGGCTTGCTCCTCACAGAACAGATGAGTAGAAGGGCAAAGGAAGAGGCAGATCCTAGCAGGAACATCATCTGATGAAAACAGGGACCAACCACACATAGCCCAGACGTGTTTGAGATCCCATATTCTCAACACCTCACTGAGAGTCAAAGTTACCAACACAGTGACTTTGGGACCAGGACCCACTGACCTTATCTTCAAAATGAAAAAATGGACAAAGAAAAGGAAGTCTGTGTGCTGCCCAAGGACCTCTCAGGGAAGTCCACTGTCACCACAACCTGTTTAAATAGGACCTGGCTGCCGGCAATGGTAAGACAGTCTGTCAGGGGATACATGACAGTAAGAGGCAGGAAATGGACCTTAGTAAAAGCCAGTGTGGCAGGGTAGGAAGCTTGGGGCAAGAGACAAGATCCAGAAATGTTACAAGGAAGCATTCCAGCAATGTGGACAACAGGTGTTCAGATGAGACACATCACCTACCTAACGTCTCGAAGGCCTTGGGAAGTCCTGCACAGAAGCGTGTGAACTTCCCTTACTTCAGCGTTTCTCCAGCAGGCGTCAGCCTCTTCAATGTTTTCTTAGAAAATAGCTATCCACAGCTCAGACAGTTAAATATCCTGGACATATCTGTGAATTGTCCAGCGTCTGAAATTTCAATGCTTTATCTAGTCTCATCTCTCTCACCCACCCATGCCCAACCAATCACACTTTGTACATATGTCTAGATTCAGTGCTGAGAAAATTGGCAAACAGGCTGTGCTCCTTTCTCTCATCTAGCTCAGTCTGTTCTACAGCCACCTGAAAAGCTTTTAAACACATCAAAGCCTGAGCCCTACTCCAGTTTAATGGGTTTGGGGTCAAACCCAGACATCAGCCGCCTTCACAAAGCTCCCATTTAATTGCAGTGAGCAACAGAACCAAGACTCGCTGTCCTTCCTGTTGGCCACTCAGGGCTCTGCCATCTACCAGAGTCACCTTTAATCAATTCTCCTCCCAACTTCGTGATGTATACGTCATGCACTGTCTAGTTTTCCTGCAGATAGATTTCACTGAGCAGTAAAAATGAAGGGAGAACAGTTGGTGAAAATTTACTCAAGAAATTAAGTTTGTCATTAATCCGAGTGATGGGCCATCTGGATAAGCCGCAAGGTTCTCCTGCTGAAGAGAGATTTCAAAGGATGCACCACTTTTATTATTAAACCTGCTAGTTCCTTTCAAGTATGAAGCACGTGTCTTAATAAGAGCAGTATCCATACTAATTACCAGCCATTTGACAGTAACTTATCCTCACCCTTCACCCACTTCTGAGTCTGCTTTGGGGAGTTCCCGGAAGTCTGATCTACCCCACGTATAACTCCAGCGGGTAGACATGAAAAGGAGAAATAACAATTGTTTTGCATTGAAGCCGATGATCATCTAGATTAAATGGAGATTTATGCTTCTAGAAACTTCTAGAAGCATGACAAATGTACTTATTAAGTTTTCCTCTGTGGGTGTTGTACACTTGTGCATGTACACACACATACACACATACACATGCACACATACACACACACACACACACACACACACACACATCTTTACATGGAGGGTAAACGAAGGCAGAATCATTGGTTGTTGGCCGGTTTGGGTCCCTCTTTTGTCAGTGAGATGTACATTTACTGTTTCAAGTAGGTACCAGGCAGGAAGGGAAGGGCTGTGTTAGCTGCTTTACAAACATTTATAGGTAGTTTTGAAGTTCATCCCCCAGAAAGGTCTCTGTATTTGATGATTCCCTGAGCTACTGTGCTGCATCGGGTTCCATCCAAACACTAGGTGAACACACGTGTAGCCTTTGGTAACTCAGCGCAGTTGAAGAAAAATGGCTGACACAGATGTTAGTAAAATTGAAAACCTACCCAGAGACCACTGGCATTCGTGTTCGATGGGGGTGACCGGGAAGACCATGCTTAGAACAAAAGTAATATAAAAATGCATAGGTCCTGCTACGTCTAGTGTCATTGTACCCCAGGTAGCAGCTAAGCCCCTCTGGATATCCATTCCTCCTCTGGAAGCCAGTATCTCCTTCTTTCTAGGGACCACAGGAGCAGCCTTTGCTTCCAGTGCCAGTCAGTGATCTGAATGCCTTTCCCAGTGACCAGCACCAGGAAGAGCCACACAGACAATATTCATTAGTACTATGACAGATGGAGTATTATATGTGGAAATATATCAAATATAGTATTAATCAATATAATTCATTGGGATAGATATAAATGTTCATGAAAATATATTGATCAATATAAGCACATTAAAAGTAAAATGTAAACATGATATATTGACAGCCATACAATGAGAACAAAAATTCTTAGTTCTAGATGGAAAACCAAAATTCCAGGATACTGTCCTCTCTGATCATTTTGTCCTTGGGTTTCTGATTTCCAGTGTAAGAGCATTTATATTCTAAAGAATAAGAGAAAAATCACAAAAGAAAGAAAGAAAGAAAAAACAGCTGGAGAGATGGCTCAGAGGTTAAGAGCACTGGCTGTTCTTCCAGAGGTCCTGAATTCAATTCCCAGCAACCACATGGTGGCTCACAACCATCTGTAATGGGATCTGATGCCCTCTTCTGGTGCGTCTGAAAACAGCTACAGTGTGCTCCCATACAAAAACAACACACACACACACACACACACACACACACACACACACTCACACACACAAAAGAAAGAAAAGAAAAGAGAGAGAAGAGAGAGAGAGAGAGAGAGAGAGAGAGAGAGAGAGAGAGAGAGAGAGAGAGAGAGAGAGAGAATCACTTTAAATTTGGAATCTCTGTTTCCATCATGGTCTTCCCACCACCACTCCAGCAGGACCACTAGCACTCTCAGAATCTTCTTTTTAAAAACAATGTATTGCATCTCTCTCCCTTCCTCTCCCCCTCCCTCTCCCTCTTTCCCTCCCCTGTGTGTGTGTTGTGTGGACATTCATGGATATGTACATTACCACCGTACATTGCTAGGGGAATTTGCAAGAGTCAGTGATTCTCTTCTACCAGGTTGTTCTGGGAATTGAACCCAGGTCATCAGGCTTGGCAGCTGGTGCTTTAAACCAGTGGTGTCATTTCTCTGGCCCCTACCTTGTTTGCACCTGCCCAACAGCTCTCTAGAACATCTCCCCTCTGCTCCTCGGCAACTGTATTTCATAGGATGTACAAGCTGGGGGTTCTGAGGTTTAAGGCACAAGGCTTCTCAGAAATGCACACACTTCGTGTGACTGTGTGAACCGATTCTCTTGAATAAGAAGTCAGGCCAGTCATCTGTGTGGATGACTGAAGGTGCAGCTGAAGCAGAGATTGGGGACCGAAATGGGCCTTGTCACTCTTCCTGCCCTGTGACTGTAGCAAAGAGAACTGAATAGAGGGAAAACTTCCAGGTGACAAAGGGGATACATATGCACTCAACATGTAAGTCCCACACTAAAACCTTCACCTGTGGGGACCAGCTGGCCTACCTCCTTGTCTTACTCTTTCGAACCTCACACCTGTCCATCAGAGCCTCCCTGGGGAGCTGGGGGTAGGCTTCTTTCCTGGACTCACACCTCCAGCAGGGGTTCTGGAAGAGAAGCTATCTGTCTGGATATGATACATCCCTGCAGTGAAAGGAACGTTTATGCCTGCCACTTCTATCTTTAATTATGAAAAGATAGAGATGTTTATGAAAATAGCCAGTAGACAAGGGAATTTAAAATTTTAAGTTATTGCACTTTGTTTTAGAGGTATCTTGTTGCATTTCCTCGATTTAAAATGGTGAATTCCCTGAAAGCTCGGGTCATTTTGTTACTAAGAAATAATAACCACTGTAAAATTATTAGACTTTAGCATGCAGTGTTGACCGTAACTGCCCAAAAGAGAAATGATCCCTCTCCTGAAATAGAACCACTCGAAATACTAGTTTAGGTATGGTTCAGGGATCACTTGGCAGAGAAACAAAGCTCTGTGAGACTGAAGAATCTGGCCCTGCAGGAGGTCGGCTGTAGGCAAAGCAGAGATGGGGTTGATGGAGCTGAAGGAAGTCAGGAAGGATGATGTTGGCAAGGCAGGTGTAAGGGCCAGTCCCTGCAGACACTGTGGTCAGGCTCAGTTCTTAGCAGCCATGTTCTTGGAACCCCAGTGAGGTCTGCCAGAAATCTTCCTCCTCGATCACATCCCCCCAGTGTTGGCCTTTGGCCTCTCGACCTCTTTTTAATGAGGTTGGTGTGATCAAAGCACCATGTGTGAGGGGGGAGATGGTGGAGGAATACATAAACATTTTAAGATAAAGCAGAAGCTTATGAGGGACAACAGGGAGGAGGAGGGGGCTGTGATTGGGATGTAAAGTCAATAAATAAATCAATTAATGAAAGAACAAATAAAGAAAAGAAAAACTTAAGACTAAAAGATAACACTCTGTTTTTTCTGGACTGCCTTTTGGAAAGAGGGTTCTTGTAGGGTGCACTCTGATTTAAAAACACTATTTGTGTAATAAAACCATTACTCTAGATGTAGTTTCTAGAGGAAATCTATGTCCGCTCTCACCTATGACCAATAGGTAACTAGAAACAGGGCACACAAGAGCCACAGTCTTCTCCCTGGGACCCCACGGCAGAGAGGCATTTCTCTTCAGTTGTCCTCAAGAGCAGCATCCCTCTTCCTTTTAGAAGTGATTTTTCTTTTTCCTAGTGCTGGAGACTTGTTTGTATGTTGGCACTGTGACCACATTTGTTGCATTTAACATGCCCACCTCGTGTTGAACATTGGGACAATATGACCTCAGGAGTGACTGAGTAAAGCTGCCTTCCAGAGCAAAGATTCATGAGTCATCCTAATGGGAGATTTAGTCTGAATGTCCTCAGTCTGTGTGTCACTGGGGGTGTGGGGGTGTGGGGACGACACTTCAGCATGGGCAGGTGGCTCTGCATAGCAGACTGTGTCATCTGAAGTATTGTGTTCTTCCCTGAACAGCTCTGTGTCAACCTGACCAATGAAAAGATGCATCACTACATCCAAGAAGTACTTTTCCTACAAGAGCAAACAGAGTGTGTACAAGAGGGGGTTGCCATGGAAACTGCCTGTTCTCCTGGTAACCAAGCTGGAGTTTTGGATTTCTTCTTCCAGGTACTTATATAACATAATTAGAAATGTAACAGGAGGCCTGCATTCAGGTGCCCTGAAGAGAGAGAATTTTCTTTCGGAAGGTCTTGTTTGTGCGGTATCCTTGTTTATGAGATTCTGCAATCCCTTTATAATCCCCCCAATAGTTTGTTTTTTGTTTGTTTGTTTGTTTGTTTTTTGAGAAGCACAAATTGCCCTTGCCTGAAGGGGCATTGGAAAGCTCACAACTTCATTGAAAGGAAAAGACATATCAGAACATGCTGATATAAGGATACACACCATTTTACTAAGCAAACCTAAAAGTCTCATTGGCCAGTTACAAGAGGCCAATGCACAAAATGGGCTCCATAGACTAATGTCTAAGACTGAGAGACCATGAAATATATTGTTTGTTGCATATTGGTCTTTAAAAGTTCTGAAATTTATATTTTGAAAGGTTGGAAGGAAAAAATATACAATCTTTTGGTTAAGTTAATCTTTGATTAAAATGAATCCTGAGGGCATCCGCGTGTGATTATGCCCATATGCTTTATTTTCGTGTACACTGAAAGCTCTGACTCAGTGCCTTTTCTGAATCAATAATGATCTATTATATGAGGCAGCAAGATGTCTCAGTGGTAAAGGCACCTATTGTTCTGGACCTACTGGGTAGGAGGAAGCAGCCAACTACTGCAAGTTGTCCTCAGACCTGCATAGGAATGCCCTGGCATGTAAACATGTGGATGTGCACACATACACATACTTGAACACACATGGTGGGGGAAGATAATAAACTCGTGTGAGAACATGTTTTATCAGGCTTGTCAACAGTAACTTCTGTTTCCTCTCATGAGATGCTGTATAGAGTCACCCACCACCTCCAATGTTTGACTAGTGTT
Source organism: Micromys minutus (assembly GCF_963924665.1). Classification (NCBI taxonomy): domain Eukaryota; kingdom Metazoa; phylum Chordata; class Mammalia; order Rodentia; family Muridae; genus Micromys; species Micromys minutus. Next base: position 54,389,218 of record NC_137983.1, on the reverse strand, counting down.
TCAAGTGGGCAACATCTAGATTTTTTTTTGAAAGCTTGAGATATCATTTTCCACCTTCTGTGTCTCTCTACAATGGTAGATTTCTCACAAACCATTTGTGTTTTCCTAACACTGTAGCATAGAAATCTACTACCTATTACCCAGTTATTAGGATAAGAGTTATGTCTGGGAGATCCAAAGTGGCTGAGTACAGCCATGGGTAGTCATAGACATGTGTTAAAATTCAAGACACTCCCATTCTGGTTTTCTGTGTGAATATGATAAATTTGGAGAGCATGTATCAAGGTTGCCAAGTGGAATAACAGAAGCAAACATATGACTTTTGCTGACTTTCAGAAACCATCAGGATTCTTCTCGCTACTGGATGAGGAGAGTCAAGTGATTTGGTCTGTAGAGTCAAACCTTCCCAGAAAGCTGCAGGGTCTCCTGGAATCGTCAAACACAAATGCAGTCTGTTCCCCTCTAAAGGACGGCAATGGGAATGTTGCTCTCAAAGGCCAAGGCGCAGCGTTCACTGTCATGCACTACGCAGGAAGGGTGAGTGGACGGCTCACGTGGCGGTGTGCTCTGGGTACTGATGCACCAGAGGGAAGGGAGCTTCGGAGCGTGGGGTTCCAGGATGTGCTATTCCACACTCAAAGGCCACGTGAACATCTCATAGTCATCAACTTTTGCAAGCTTCTTGCCTTTGCTTTGAGGCTGAGCTCATGTCTCAGAACAGTGTGTGCTGGGCAGGAGAGCAATCTCACTGCATGTATAGACTCGATTTTAACATGAGTGGAAGAGCCTCAAGTTTATCATAAATATCTTTCCTCCACATTTTGGGGACATGTTTCTTATAGAGACTTTGGGTTTCTGAATGCACTTGGCCTGAATGTGAGCTTAGTATTGAAGTATCTCTCTCTTAGAACCTAAGAAAGCAAGCCCTCCAGCCTTTCCCTGGATTCTAGTTGGGTTTGTAAAACTGGTTTCCTTCCTTCAGAGTCTAACCCGTCTGTAGGGGTGTCCCCATGATCCTTTGCTGTCTCCCATTAGAATGCTCCAAATGAATGCATCGTTGCCCCATGGTTTACCTGCCATAACTCTGAGGTGTCTTCTCTTCAGGCCAGGGGTTCTAATCCTCTCATTTTTCTTGGGTCCCTCTTACTCCAATAAACTCATTCCTAGGTACAGTAGAAACATCCTTCAAGCCTACTTAACAACACATTTACCTGCCTCTTAATTAAATAATCTCTGTTCTTCTCTACCCACCTCTTGTTTATTATTGATGCCTTCCACGTTCAGGATTATAACCATACACAGACAGGGACATGCACACACACGGGGGGGGGGGGGGATAGACAGACAAACACAGGCACACACACACAGACACAGGCACACACACACAGATACAGGCAGACACACATAGGCACATGCACACAAACACACACTCACACCCATACTTTGATCTACCATTTAGGGACTTATGAAGTATTCCATTTGATCACTTCCCTTGTTTACTGAGACTTCACTGTCCACCAAAAGAAGATGAGAGATGAGTCGGGAATAGCACACACTTAACAGTCCAATGGTGAAAGAAGTAACAAAATTAATATGCTATGTAAGGATGCAGTTGTTTGACTCATATAAGTATATAGATATTCTCCAGAGGCACTTGTTAACTGTGAGGGAAAGGGATTTCAGTTGACATTTGAACTCTGGAAGTATGTGTCACACAGAACTCAGCTGCACAAGACAGAAACTAATCTCATTGTCTGCACAGGAAACAACTCAGCTTAGAAGAAATTTGAGAAGGTCTGAGATGAAATTTCAGGGGTGCTCCTAAAGGATGTCATGAGCCAGCTTGTTGTCAGCTCTTGTACGGACACCACATCCCCTGCAGAACAGCAGCAAGCCCACCCTCACACTCAGTACTGGAAGAACCAGGACTAGACTCAGGGTTCTCCAACTGCCACAGCAAAGAGAAGCTGGTGTGTGGTGGGCTTACCTGGTGACATATCAGAAAGCCCAGAGGTACAGCCTCGGTCACTTCCACCTTCTAAGAAGGGCAGTCACAGTGGACAGATGGTAGCCAGAGAACATTGAACTCTCTGGTGCAAAGTAGAGTCAGTCACAGAAAGCAGTGAGGGTGAGTGGGCGGGCCTCTACCCACCCATGTATTGGGGAAAGGGTGCAAGTCCCATTGACTGTGCAAGGAGTGTTGACAGCTGAAACACCTAATATTGTTGCTTTTGGCTATTCCGTGGATATTTGTGTACAGCCTCCTAATGGCTCCATCCTCTCAAGCCCTGGCATTTTCAAAGGAGTTGAGATGAGGCTTTACTACGGAGATGGTGTTAGACATACTGGGGGAAAGGCAGAGCATGCCTTGGTGTGATCGCCCAGCATCCACATTTGAGCAGTAGCAAGGGAGAAGGAGGGAAGGCAGTGAGGGAAAGGATAGTCAGAGCTATGAATCAGGGCCAGTAGGACCCCACTGTCCTCATGTGGCTGATAAACAAGGACTACGACCCAAGGTCTGTATCCCAGAAAGGGGAACACTGAAGATGCCAGGCTCAGGTCTTCTAAGCTGGTAGTGTGGAGATTTAATGCAAACTCTGACTGGATGGTGAGCATCCTGACTGACCCAATCATCTAAGAACAGCATGGAGAGAAACCACTATGGACAAGAGAGGCCTCTCAGGAGCCCAGGGAGGAGACGAGGAAGCCCTGATAAGGTGGATGTTAGGCAGAAGATGCCCCTGTGAGAAGTTGAGTTGACTGAGATCATTAGACGCTTGAAGAGGCTTGTGGGACGTGGAGAGAGTTTGGAGCAAGGCTCTGTATTTTAGTCCCTGAATACTGCCCACTTGTAACTCTCCTCCGTCTTCAAACTCTACCATCTTCATGTGATACACTGACTTTGGAGAAAACATGTATAAAGCTACAGTTGGGTATCATGACTTCTTCTAATTTAGGAAATTACTTTCTCAGGAGCTTCCTAGAGTCTCTGTTCGGCCTGCATCTGAACACCCTTATTCATAAGTCTGTGGCATTGTGCCTTACAGACATAGCAGACCCATAAGAAGTGCTGAGCATTAAAAATCAACAACAGTGTTTGGTTCGGCAGCTTAGCCTGATTATTTTGAGTTGAGTTGTAATTATTTCTAAGTACCTAATAGCATTTCAATTTTAATTTTGTTTTTGAGACTTTAAGGGGAAAACAACTGACAGTTTAAATTACTAGGGAATTGTTCACCAAGTTCTTAGAGAAATTAAAGAACACAGGACAGCCTGATGATTAGTTGGTACAGAGCCAAAGCCCCCCATGGAATCGTGCATTTTCCTTTAACAGCATCTTTGTTTTTAAAGAGAGTTTTCCATAATTGGAGTCAATTTTGTGGCTTTACAGAAATCTTTCATTTTGCTGAGATGTACTAATGAGTTGTAGCCAAAGGAGTCCCCAAGGCCCTGTTCACGTGCCACAGCGTAGATTCTATGTGATTTCGAGCAATATGTCAGCCCATATGCCTTTTGAATTGTCAGATGTAGCCACAGGCATTTATGTGTTGGACTGCTGCATCAGAAAACAAAACTATCAGGAAGGTTTTCCGTTTTGTTGATTAAGTGATCCGGGGCGGGAAGCTCGCCCACTGAAAGGCAGCGTGTACTCTATAGAATGAGTAACCTTTGACCCCAGAGCTGACTCCCAGGAAGCTGACTCCATGTGCTCTTGAGCCTCTTCATGGCGTCTCCTTGACCAGATGGATGGTGTAAACATCCCGCATCATGCTGTGCTCCTGCCTGGTGGGCTGGCTCGGTTGTTTTAATGGAATATCAGAGGGATAGCTCTCTGCAGAGCTGAAACTAACACAGTTCCCCGTCCTTGTCTGGATGGGTTCTAGATGAACTTCCCCAACTTGGAAACTGCAAAGAGGAGCTTCTGCCCGGCTTAGGGAGCTTCCTGAGGCAGAAGCTCGCAGGTCCTTTTAGGAATGTTTAAGCACCATTATCTGAATTACGTCTGATGATTCTTCCTAAACACATCTGAATGTTTCATTACCCCCAGGAGCGTAGTGAAGCTTCCTGTCTCCATTACAGAAATATTTTAAAGTAAATGGGAAGAGGCTGTGCATGAAATATTAACGAGACCTCATTAACGAGTGTACGTTTGAATTAAAGAAAGCTTTCAGGGGCTTGGGGGCTTGGCTTCATTTTGTTTGATTATTTGTTTCCGCCAGTTTTAAATCACATGCGAAGTTACCTGCTTTAGAATTTGCTCTTAACCTGATGATTTAAGTGGCAGGTAAGTGTCAAACCCACACACGTGTCTGCATTTATTGGTTAGAATTCAGGATCCTGAAGCAAAGAGGCATCACAGCTTGACAACACCAGCTCTTAGGAGAGGTGGATTTCCATTAAGACAATGCTAAACGAACTCTACTCAGAAACTGTACTTCAGAGCTTCTAAATTCTGCAGTGAGAAAAGGTGAATAGATTATGAGGTTGTAAAGATTAAGTCAGAGAAATTTAAATAAAGATTCCGTTGTGAAATGCACATCCCATACACACATGAACAGATACTCCTGTGTTCAACCTCTGAACAGCCTTGCTCAGAGCAAATGTCTTAGTGTATGTCTCAGGGCTACGGTGTATGGTGGTCGCCTGGGACTGGGTCATCTGAGAGAGACCATGGGCCAGTAGGACATGAGCCACCCAGGACGGATCTGCCCGGAATCCCCCAGAGCTCCAGGCACTCCTCTCTCCAGAATCACAGGAGCCCAGACCTCTCTTTTGCAGCTGCCCAAACTATTTACAGGTTCCAGCAGCAGCCTGAGGAAGAGAACACAAACATTCACTGTTTCTTGTCACTTTGCATACAAGGAATGTGGAACACATGGACATATAACATTTTACAGTCTCTTCCTCATTGGTAATCTGTCTTGAGCTAACCCCTGCACTTCTAGATCTCTTTGTCTCCCGTGCTTTTCCTCAGCTGGATGTCCTGCGTCCTCTGTTCTAGATCTGTGCTATCTCTCTGAACATCATGCTCCTGAGCTAATCTACGATACTTTGCACCTTACTGTCCCCGTGACACCTGACACTTGCACAGTGACCACATCCTTGTACATAGAGCACCATGTCAGTTTCTAAGTAGGCCTTTGGTCAGCGTCTACAGTTCATCACCGTCGTGCACTTATGAGCACAGTTTGTTAGATCTCTTGCTACAGATGAACAAAAACTGGCTGGCTTCACCCCCCCCCCGCCCCCCTGCAATGCATCTTCCTAGTTATGAAAGGTTGTCTGATCTAATGGTAGTATGCAGAGAGGGTTGAGGAGTCATGTGACCCCAGCAGGCATGATCAGAAGGATAGAGACCATGGGCCAGTAGGACTAGTAGGGTAGCATCTGCAGGTTCCTCCTGGCCTCTCTGCTCACAGGATAGTCAGTCCATGAGTTGTGAGTACATTTCTCCCAGCTCTGTCTCACGGCTCATTTCCTCTTCCCCTATGAGTTTTGGGATAATATGTCTCCCTCTGAGTCTAACAAATTATACATCTTTTAAAAAACATTGCAAATTACAGTCTATAAGACTTGGTGAACATGAATTTGGGAGAGACCACTCACACAGGAGTTTCTCGTGGGTGGCAGGCCTCTTTCTCATTTCACAAGGCTCTCTGTCTTCATCTTCCTCCACATACTGGGTCAGCAGGCATGATGCTTTATGGTCCACATGCTGCAGAATCCACATGTGTAGGGGAGAAAAAGAGGCAATGCTTTACCTAAGCAAGTTTGAGTTTCATTCCATAGCTATATGACTGTGAAGACAAGGGCCCTCAGTTGCACATCCATGAAATTAAAAATTGAGGAGAATATCATCATGAGTCTCATGGTTTCTCCTGGGGATTTAGGAGTAGGCGGGCAGTACATTCAGGCATGTTTATTTTTACATATTTCCTCAAATATATCGATCAAAGCCCCTGCACAGTAACCTAAGGCCTTCAATATAGGCAGGCCACCAGGCTAATCAAAAATTTGAATAGGCAGAGAGATCAAACTAAATAAACCAAGGCATCATCTGTCAGTTTGTTATTTTTGTACAGATGAGAATATTGGTAGGCCAAGGGACCTACCATATTTAAGTGTTAAAGTATCTGGTCTGGTTTGACAGAACTTGTACAGTCTTGCATCTCATAAATGTTGCATGTGTTGGGAGGCAGAGCCGGGATTAGTAACAATGTAACAATACTTGCCTTTTTCCTAGCACAAGTTGGTCAACATTAGGACATCTGTGACCACTCTGATTGTACTATGGTCTCTTCCTATCTTCCTACCAAGCTTTATAGATTTCCCTGAACAATAAGTGGAGACAATTCAGTGATTTCTCTATCTGGGGGAGCCATAAAACCTGTGCTAAAAGTATGTAGATGACTGCTTTGACTTATGCTAATGTGACATTCTCTTTCTCATTGGCTGGACCCATCCCGTGGGGCGAGTAGCTATGCCTTGATTAAAAAGAATTCTGCAAAACTATTAGATTCTTTAGCACTTGGGATTGTGCCTAACAGTGCGAACCCACAGGTGTGTGGGGCTTTACTGTACATTCAGTGACATCCGTTCAATATTATCTTTAAGAAAATTAAAACCTTGCAATTGGCGTATGCACTTAGCATAGTAATTTTTACGATGAGATAAAAATTTATAGCCCCCGACTACAGTGTACTTATGGTTTTGAAAGCACGCATCAGCATTCTTCCCCAACCTCCCCCCACTATATCCATAAAGAAGGAGTTGTCATCCCAGACACGCAAGCCTGAGTCCTGTACTATTTGTTATTGTGATTTGCCAGGCAGTTGCTAGAATCTGTTACTAGCACATTGATGATGGGTACTGAATGAGGATAAAAAGCTGTTATTGATACAGGGCCATCTGTGAAATACCTGGATGCTTTTCTTCTCCTCACAATGGAGCCTCACAATGGATGTGTTCCCTCCCTGAATAAGCTGGAGTCTGAAAATTACCCCTTATTGAGAATTATGCTGGCACCTGGATCTTCCCGCAGAGAAAAGTCTTTGCTCCACTGATAATCCTGGTGTGTTCTAGGTGGCATACTGATTAAAATCAACCTCTGCACTCTTGACCCATTGTCATGGGTAGATCATGGGGACCCTTCAACCTGTTCAGCCTTGCAAGTGCACCTGTGCCCAGAGTGACATTTATAGCTTGTGCCCTGGGTTTTGTCTCTCTGAAGATTTGTGGGAGACAATGTGTACCCAGGAAAACTCTGGAAGTGAATCTGTAAATCAAACGACAGAGGAGACAGACAAATAGATGGGTGGCTACTGCATTTTTTTTTTCCCTCCTTACTTTTTCTCCAGGCAAAAATTCCAGACACAACAATCAACTCTGTCTGGTCTCAGCAAAACTGATGCTATTAAAGGTTATTTGATGAAAACATTTTGACCCATGTGGAAAGAGCTTAATTTACAATCTACATTTGTTCCCCCTCTTGGTCAGATGTTTTTAAAAATAAACATTAGCCTCAGCTGGACCCTGCTGTCTTCCTCCTACGTCAAATTTTCTTTTGAAGGTTGTCCTTGAAGATGTAGTGGTTTGCTGCTGTTGTAAGAGATGCTCCCTCCCCACCTCCCCTCCCTCCCTCCTCTCCTCCTTCTTCTCCCTCCCTCTCTTCCTTTCTCTCTCTTCCTCTCTCCTCCCTCTCCTCTTTCTTCCTATCTCCCTCTCTCCTGCTCCTCCTCTATCTCTCTGTGCGTCTCTCTGTCTCTCTGTGTGTCTCTGTCTCTCTTTCTCCCTCCCTCACTGGTGGATAAGAGTGCAGAGATCTCTGGGCTTTCTTTCTAAGTTCAGCACATCCTCTTACTTTTATGGCCAGATAAAAAGTTATAAATATGACGCTTTGCATCTCCTAAAATTTCGACAGTTTCCTGTCAATACCATCTCCCCAAGAGAAGCAAATGAACTGAGCTCATGCACCTCAGCTGTGCCAGCTTCACCAACCGGGACTCTTGTCATCAAGACGATGACTCTTCACGTTGCCGTTGCCCAGTGTTGGCTGTGCCCATCATGAATTGGAACCGAAAGGAAAGGAAATACTAAAAACTATCAGAAGTCATTTCTTGGAAAAATAACCAAGTGTGTCATTTTCACTATTTTTCTCAGTGCTGTAACCAAAAAGCTGACAAGAAGTGACTTTGGGAAAGAGGGGATGATGTAAGCTCATTAATTAAGGGTGCAGTTGCTCACCCTCAGAAAGGTGAGATGGCATCTGTACTTTGTAGGCATGGGAGCTGGCTTACATCCAGGAGAATCAAAAAGTGGAGAGAACAAGAAATGGAAGCAGATAAAATACCTCAAGCCCTGTCCGTATCCGGGCAGCATCCCCCTCCCCACACCTATCCAAGCTGTTGTACCAGCTGCGCACACGTGTTCTGAGAGACCATTTGCAGACACCTTATATGCAAACCCTCAGTGCCCTGCTTATAATTTTGATGATAAACAGAACAAACTCAGCAGTCCACAGGGGTCAAGATCCTTGAGACAGACTGGGTGTGGAGCTGCAGCCTTGTATGAGAAGCAGCCAGGCATATTTGCATTTCCTGAAAATGATCATTTATTTATTTTGCTAAACCAGTCTTCGCATATATTCTGGTGTGATATATTGAATTCACAAGTATGTCTGCAAAGATTCTGCATTTTTATCATCTGTTAATCCTAACCACTTCTCTGAGGATATTTTGCATCTCATAAATAGCAGGATGCAGGCGGGGAGTGGGGACGTAAAGGATGGTGCAGATTTACTTCTGTCCCATAAATATTGATGATCTTCTGAGTGCCAAGCTGGTGGGCACTTATGACTTGGTGTCCTGGGAAGATGGCTACTCAGATATGTGATCTAGTTATCTCTCTTGGGAGCTCCAGATTTTCGCAGGACTCCCTGCCACCTTCTAAATACCCACTTTCTCTCAGCTCATTCTAAAAACAAAATCAATTAAAAAATAACTTCCATGTTTATACCACATTTAACTTTTAGCAAAGCAAGAAAACCTAAGGCTAAGTTGAATATCCCTCATCCAAAAGGCTTGAGGTCAAAGTGTTTCTAATTTAATAGATATTTCAGCTTCAGATTTTAAAATTGCTCCTAGAAGTATTAGTTGAGAAACTGTGATGTCAAACCTCAAAATCTAAAGTGTTTTAATTTTTCGTAATTCTTGATATTTTTGTACAATGTATATTGATCAAATTCACTCTTACCCATCCAACTTATGTTCTCTCTCTCTCTCTCTCTCCTCTCTCTCTCTCTCTCTCTCTCTCTCTCTCTCTCTCTCTCTCTCTCTCTGTCTCTCTCTCTCTCTCTCTGTCTCTGTCTCTCTCTCCCTTTCTCTCCCTCTCCATCTCCTTCTCCCTTTTCCATATCCAATAGAGTCTTGTTATGTTAGCTAACTATTCTTAGCTGTGGGGTCTGCCCTGGAGTGTGATAGACAGATTGGAGATCAATAGCCTTGAGGAAAACTGCTTCTTGTTATTCTTGGTCCTTCGGCATCCATCAAATATCAATAGCTCCCCAGTTAGGAGGAGCCACAGGTAAGGCATCTCCAAGAGCCTTACAAGAGTTTGCTCCTAATGAGGGAAGCTCATTAGAGACCCTCTGCCCTCCAAGTTAGACTCTGGACTGAGCTAGCACAGATCTTACACGTAGTCTGTCACAACTGCCATGAGTTTGTCTGTGCAACCTATCCATCATAATATGGAAGCACTGCCTCCTGTGTTTTTTTCTGTTCCCTCTTACTAGAAGATCCCTGAGCCCTGAAGTGAAGGGTGTGATATAGATGTCCTTCTTAGGCCTGTATATTATCAAGCGCCTTTTTTTTTCATATCAACTAGTTGTGAATCTCTGTGTGAGTCGCCTTCTACAACCAAAAGAAGTTCATCTGATGAGACCTGAGCAGCGCATTCGTTTATGAGTGTAGCGTTATGTCATTATGAGTCATTTGAGTATTGTTTCCATTTACCAGAATAAGAGTGGTAGGGTTTCCCCTAGAGCCCATGACCTATCTAGTCTCAGGTTCTTGCCCTAATTAACGGTGCCAAGTAAAAGTTCCATCCTGTGGAATAGTCCTTACACATAATCAGAAAATGGTCAGTTACCCTGTAACCTTTGTGCTACCATTACTTGGAGAGCGCATATTTCCAGGCAGTAATGTAGCCCTTCACTACTGCAGTTCATGGAATCCACGGTGGCTGAGACTGATGGATACCTTTCTCCCCTGGTAGCAGACATAACACTTCCAACACTATGATAGCTAACCAGGAGAGATAAGGCCTCAAGGTAAGTAACAGCCTGGTTTCTCTACGTTCTGTGACTCAAGCCAATGGTGTCTTCAGCAACAGGACCTGACTGTCAAGTTCCCGAGGGTAACTAAGAAGGGTGGGAACAGCCTGTGATCTTTTGGGGGCCTGTTGGATCCTTTTGGCCAACAACCCACAAAGCTCCTAAAGAGGTAAGCCATTCCTGGCACTGAGCCTCTGAATTTGGGACGATAATAGTCCATAAAAGAACAAAGGACTGTTTTCCCTCGAAGGCTTATCAATGTATTGCCTTTGAGGCCCCTGCCTGCTGTGCTTCTCTGTTAACACTGCTGTTAGCTCGTTAGGAGCAGACATAAGCTGTTGTTCTTGTAGATGCTTTACCTATGACATGCAAGCTGCCCTTTTGGCCAGTCTGCCCCTAAGTTTGTTGAATATAAAGTAACCTATGCTTTTCATTCTAGGGCAGATGTTCCAGATGTTTTCAGAGTTCTTCTTCTCCATGGCATGGTTTTAGTTTAATTTAATTTAATTTTTCTTTCTGGCACTGCCTTTTCCAGTGCATTTGGAAAGTGTGGGTCTTCCGTACGACTAGATATAAATGTGGGCAGCTCCAAACGCTCTACTTTGGCTTTCACTTACTAAGTTTAATTTTTCATAATCAAACAGCAAACATCCACAAAAGCTGAGCTGTCCAAAGGCCTTAAGTACAGAAATGCTTATGACGGTTCTGTGCATCTATTCCTGGATTTCCCTGGCACACTCCCCTTCCTGCAGATTGACTTCTGTGGTCGCAGTGGGGTTCCTGCACACAGACCTTCAGACAGCCCAGATTAACCTGCATTTCTGTATTGTCAGCTCTCCGATGGTCAAGGCTGACACCTGCGGTAGCTGCTTTATCTGCTCCCACAGTAAACACGTGCGTTCAGGAGTCTTTTTGGTTCAATGCTATGGTTCCATTTAGATATATACACACAGTAATGGGATGGACATGCCATAGGGCAGTCGAATTTTTAGCTTTTGAAGGGACTCTCCATCTTGATTTCAATACTTCCGGTCTTAATTTAGGTTCCCACCAGCAGGGAGCAAAGGGCCTGCCTCAGCTTCTGGATGATTTTTGAGTTGATCCACCTGGAGTGAGGTGACGTCACAGCTGTGGTCTGACTCGCATGTATCCAGTGTGAATAAGACTGAACCTTTGTTTCTGTTGGCTGTGGCTTTTCTTCCATGACATCAAAGGGGCGATGGCTCTGTGACACACTGGAAGAAAAATTAGAGAACAATGAGGACACAAACAAATGCACACACACACACACACACACACACACACACACACACACGTGTGCGTATTGAGCACAGAACAGACAGACTTGTGCACATGCAGAACTGTAACGTGGACTGTGACAGCCGTGCATGTCAGTCTTCCAAGGTTTAAGGTGACATGTCCTCACACGCCTAAGCTGTCATTGCAGGGGACTTTGTAGAGAAACTTTTGATTTGATTTTCAGCACTTCAACCACATGGAAATGTCGCTCTCCAGCTCAGGAACACTGCATAATGATGCAATTATCAACTTGGCTTGGCCATGTTGACTTATAAAGCAGAGCAGGAAGGCAGTAGACAAATGATCATTTAGCCCAGTGTCTGTTATGAGACATCTCCCCAGTGAGGAGACTGTAACGGAATGGAGATTAAGAGAGCTGATGTGTGATTGGAGAATCTACAGGAAACCCAGAATTTCCCTAGAAGCCGGTGCATGTGGTGATGTCAGTGCCCAGAGGAAGCCATCTCCATCCTGAGTGTGGCCAGGGCTGAGGATGTACACGGCAGTTAAATGCAGTGTCCGAAGCTCTTGGCCCCTGGCTGTTTCTTCTTTCATCCTTTGGTTTAGGTCTCTTTGCCCACATGATTGAGTTCAGGGGATGGTCAGGATCTCCTGCCATGGGGTCTCTCAAAAAATGAATCTATCAGCCTTCCTGCACCCTGATTTTGATTTTTACCTTCAAGAGGCCCAACATTTTTGCTAGAGCAATTGACTGACATGGCCGCATTCTTGGCTTCACTTTTTCTGTGAGCTACACGGCTGCTACAAAGAGATGAACTGTTGGCACCAAGACCAGCAAAGACAAAACCACCTTGGGAACTGTCAAATTAGGGCACAGCGTGTGTGTGTGTGTGTGTGTGTGTGTGTGTGTGTGTGTATTATACATATATAAATTTTGAAGAGAGCCACATGATTTGGGGGATCTATTGTACAAGAAATGTCAACAATCTGAGATGGCTAAGAGATTTACAGAACAGGAGCAGCCACCACCCAGATGTCACCCAGCAGGAAATATGGGAAGAAAAGGCACCGTGGGCCTCGGGAATTTGGGGCAGATGCTGGAAGGTGGAGCCATGGGTCCTGTGACCATTTGTTTGAGCAGCAGGTTCTGCTTGGCTGGAGAGGACGGTGGTGACCAGAGGTGCTGTGACCCCCTCTTTTCCCATCCTATCCCAGATGAGGGCTTCAGGTAGCACTAAGACCACAGGGCATCTCTAGGAGGTCAGCATCTAGAACTGAGTAGACCAGTGGATGGCTGGAGACAAACCTACATCCGAGAGGACAAGATGATGTCCTGGAGAAGCAAGGGGAACATGTGCAGAGGCCGAGCTCTTGAAAAGGCAAAACAGCAAAGCTGATGTTAGAGAGATCGAGAGAAGTTAAAGACTAGCAATCTCTAGAAGAAGGAACTGTGGTAATGCCAAAGTTTAGCTACTCAATGTTTCCCAAATTTTATAAATATGTGCTTTATGAGAGCACTCAGCTATTTAATAGAACTTAAAACAAGTTTTATTTTTAATTCAGATAATCTCAGTCCAGGTACATTTTTGTCGTTACTAATTTTTTTTTAAACAGAGTCTCACACTGTAGCCTCCAAGGCTGGTCTAGAACTCACTACATAACCAAAGTTGGTCTGGATCTGTCTATATAGCCAAAGTTGGCTTTGAACTCATAACAGTCCCACTGCCCCAGCCTTCTGTCTGAGCACTGGATCTCAAGTGTAAGCCACCACACCCAGGTGCCGATTTTATCTTAATAGACTTTGCTCTCAGCCACACTAAAGACAAATTGAAAATCTCAATATCTGAGGTCCACTCATGCCCACTTACCATGCCCACAGAAGGCCTCCTCTCGGTCTCTGCAAACACCACACTTATCCGTGGTCCGTGCTAACAGAACTGAGGCATGGGGAGTGACTGTGGACTGACCGTGGGACTCCCTTGGGAGTCCTCCCTTCCTAACGCTCGCTTGAACTTGCTCACACCCTCTGCTTTCATGGTCTAGCCTGCATCTCTGACTTTGCATAAGAACCGCCCAGGGAGGAAGCTGCAACTGTGTGCTTCTGGCTTGCCTCCCAGAAATGGCAACTGGGAGTTTGGGTGAGATCTGGAAGATTTGCCTTCACATGAATAATTGTAAATGAAGACTTTGGAGGATGGGGAATCTGGAAGCCCTATTTTCAGAAACGCTGACTGTACCAGCCCCGTAGTTGGCAGTTAGGTTGGGCTGTAACCCCATCTTTGCACCCCTCTCCCACTGGTCCCATGCAGGCAAAGGAGGTTTCCCCTGCCTGGGAAGTACTGGCTGACCCCTGCCCAAACTTCCTCACCAATCAAAGCAACCAGCTGCTCTTAAGTTAAGTTCAGGGAACTGTATCTGTGTGAGCCAAGGGAGCTGCGGCTAAGGCTCCATCTTGCCTTGCGTTCCTGTCTCCTTGGTGATGAGCCAAGCTCCAGCCTGACCCTAACCCTGACATTGCTTAGGAAAAAAGCACACACGTGTGCTTTCGTGTTCCATGACTTTTATTTTCCTTGTGGATCCAGGAACCCAGGCAACATGGCGAGTTGTGATTCACAGCCCCGGGAAGATTCCCCCACCTCCCTGTTTTAGTGTATGGCTCACATAATTTATCTCTTAATTGTATCTATTGTGACACATCAGGAGTATTGCAGGGAGTACACCCACCAAAGCAGCCCCCTGCCCCCCACTCTCCCCCTCCCAACCCCTCTGTGCCTGTCACCAACACAGCAAGGCCTAGCGACTGTTGGACTGTTGCTTGCCCACGAAGCTGAAGCGGAATGCTAAGTTTTCTTTTGAGTAATTTTATTGAGCAGAATCATTCCAAAGAGAAATTTTTGAATACGCGGCGATTTCCTCAAAGATTTTTTTGTTCTGGGCTGTGTGCATATAAATTTCTCTATTACATGCATGAGGAGTACTGCTACTCACAGCATGAAGCTTGTTGTTCAGGGTCTAAGGAGGGGGAAGTAGGAAGGCTTGAGGACCCATTATAGGAGGACATGAAGGGAAATGAAGGAATTAACCTGGCCTCCCTCTTCTGCGTTTCCCATCTCTCTCCTTTATCTACCAGAGGAACAGAGCCCCGGGCAGAGGAGCTACCTTAATGGCCCAAGAAAGCCTTCTGACTAAAACCTGTTCTCTGCTTCCCCAGGTGGATGCTGCCATAGGAGAACAGATGGTTTTCTGTTCCCCTGACAACCAGTCGGTGAGCTATGGGTGGTTTCTATGACAGATTTTTTATCTGCATAGAAACCTGTCCACTTTACTAGGCTTTGAGGCTGCCTGCTTTTATACTGTCTGAAAGCCAGTGGCCGGATCTCCGCAGGCTCCCTAGTCTTCGAGGCCTCAGTACCGTCCTACTCGCTGCAGATTCACTTTGTGTCTTTTTCCTGTGAATGTGTTGCTGATAGGGGTTCTGGCCAGTGACACTGCTCTTGGTGAGCCACAATGCCGGATGCCTTCCTGGGAGGTTTGTTCTGTTTAGATACAGTTCTGTCACAAAGTTGTAAATGAGTTTCAACTGATACAATTTAAAGACGTGTGAGTGTGAGTCTTCTTGTTGGTCAGGCAGCTTGGGGTAATGCCTGATGGGGAGCCAGGAGAAGGGCAAACAGGATTAATGAAGTTTCACTTCAAAGATGTCCAGGGAGAGCTAGGCTGATGCCCGGTGGGTAGGTTCTGAGGCCGTGCCTGCCTCCCTACTCAGTTATTAGAGGAAAACAGGACTGAGAAGACCAAGTCCAGGGACCGGCTCGCCCTTCTCAGTGCCTGAAAGAAGAAGGGCACACCAAGAGGCATCTGAAGAGCTCAGGAGCCAGCAGGGCGCAAGGGTTTTTAGGACAGCCAGGACACCTGAAACACAGCTCACGTCTTCTAAGACCTGGAGAAAAATGCATCAGTGTGGACCATGTGCTGGGTAGACCCAGCCCAAACTCAGGGAATCCTAAATCATGGGGGACAGAGAGGAGGTTACCCCACTGTGATGCAAGTCAACTGGCAACAAACTGAAAAGAATGGAAAGAAAACCACCAGATACAGTGTTCCCCAAACACCCTGGCCTTAACCAACTCCCCTTAGATACCCTGCCACAGACAACATCTTTTGGATACCCTGCCACTAAACATCTAAATAACATATTAGGCAAAAACGACAGAGGAGAATCTGAAGAGAATTTGTATATATGTACATATGTACTTTCATCTGCACACATATGAATATGTACATGAGAATTGATTCATAGAAATATAGATGTATGTCTATATGGCTGGCTAAATGTGAAAGCACATCAACAGTCAACACAGTAGAGAGGTCTTTGGATAACATCATATGCTCACCTGTCAGGGAATACAGAAATTCTGAAATCTAAGTTTCAGTCTCAATCAAGAATGGAGAAATTAGCTTTTTTATTAGATATTTCATTTATTTACATTTCAAATGCTATCCCCTATCCCAGTTTCCCCTCTGGAAACCCCCTATCCCATCCTCCCTTTCCCTGCTTCTGTGAGGGTGCTCCCCCACCCACCCTGCCCTGGCATTTCCCTACACTGGGGCATCGAGCCTTCCCAGGACCAAGGGCCTCTCTTCCCACTGATGTCCAACAATGCTACATATGCAGCTGGAGCCATGGGTCCCTCCATGTGTACTCTGCTGGGTGGTTTAGTCTCTGGAAGCTCTGGGGGGAGGGGGTTCTGGTTGGTTGATATTGCTTTTCTCCCTATGGGCTGCACACCCCTTCAGCTCCTTCAGTCCTTTCTCTAACTCCTCCATTGGGAAGCCCTTGCTCTTTTGTTTTTGCTTGTTTTGTTTTTGAGAAAGAGACAAGATCATGAAGTTAGGTGGGTGAGGAGGTAGGAAGGACCAGAGTTAAGGGGGGGAGAAACATGATCAAAAAATAAATGAAGAGTGAAAATCTGAAGTAAACGTATGGCAGCCAGGAATAAGACTGAGCAGTTAAGAGCACTTGCTGATCCTCCAAAGGATGTGAGTTTGATATCCCAGCACCCATGTGAGGGGGCTTACAACTGTCTATAACCAGGTCCAGAGCATCCATCCAATGCCTCTGGCCTCAGTGAGTACCTGCACTCACATGCACACACACAGCAGTTAAAAATAATCAAGATAAACACTTTTATTAAAAATGACTGTTCTTTGATACATGGATAAAATGAAAAACTTCTAGTAAAGCTGACCAAAAATACATACGTGTGTATGTGTGTGTGTGTGTGTGTGTGTGTGTGTGTGTGTGTGTGTGTGTATGTGTGTGTGTGTATACATATGACCAATTTCAAGAAAAAGACAGAAAGTATGTTTGTGGCCTGGCCAGCAGTCAGATCAGGCACAGAAGTAACCCCACATGGTGGGATGGTGGGGCTAACATGGACTGATTCCTCAGAGAGCTCAGCTACCTCACCTCACCCCGGGGAAGGAGATCGTCCAAACAGGCCAGTCAGGGAAAGAGTTTGAAAATTCAAAATCCCCAAAAAAGAAACCTTCTTCCAGATGGCTTAACTGGAGAATTCTACCAAATGTTTCAAAGAAAATCAGTACCAACTCCATGCAGTCGCATCCAGAAAACAGAAGACAGAACGCTTTCTGATCTGTTTTACAAGGCTAGCATCACTCTCCTCCCCAAATCAGACAAGAGCTAGAACACATACACGTGCACACACATACACATAAATACACACATATGCACACACACACAAACACACACAGTCACACACGTACAAACACACACAAACATATAGTCACACATGCGCAAACACACAAACACACACACACACCACAAATCAGTCCTTCAAGAACAAAATTAGATAGGCATTCAATAAAATATAGCAGACTGGGTTCATATATATGAATATATAATAACATAATAATATAGTATAATGTATATTATGATCATGGTCAGTTAATGCTTTCCAAAAATGTAAGTACTTTCAATATTTGAAAATTATTCAGGACAATCCAAAATACTAATAAGCTAAGGGAAGAAATATGTAATTTATTAATGGATGCAGAAAAAACATTGGATAAAATTCAACATATATCCACAACAAGCATTCCAAGAAAACAGCTGTGGACGACATGCTACTGCCCCAGGAAGAGCACTGGCAGCAGCCTATTGCTGTAAGTAACCCTGGAAACCAGGTGTGTCACTCTTAAGGCCAAGAGTTTGGCAAAGATGCTGGCTGCTGTCACTCTGTGCCATGTGACCTTGTAGGTTCTAGTGAATCTAATGAGGATAGAAAGGAAATAAAAGCCTGACAGATTGTGGGAGAAAAAAAAATCCCTGCTTATACATGACATACATGTCAGTGTACAAAACCACAAGGAATCCATTCAAGAGAAAGACAACCATAGCAGAACCAAGGCATTCAGACAGGACGTTCAGCATAGCAATACTAACGGTGAGCCCCTGCTGACCACAGAGGTGTCGGGAGGAACACGGGAAGGGGGGGATGGGCGGAAATAATACAAACAGTGCCCATGCATGAAATCCTCAAAAAATTAAAACTTTAAGAAAGATCCAGGAAAACATAAAAATGTGTTGTATCTTAATGTCAGTCACGGACAGGGAAATTAAGCATGATAGCATTCATAACCACTCAGGAACAGCACAGTGGTCAGGTCTGGTATAAGCCAGTCTCGCTAAACATATATAGAAAGAGTGTGTCAAAAACACAGGTGAGAGTGGAAGAAGCATGTGTGTGTGTGTGTGTGTGTATGTGTGGTGTGGTGTGTGTGACAGAGCATGCCGGTAATAATTCCACTGCTGAGGAAGCAGAAGCAGAAGAAATATGAGTTGGGGAGACCTCGCATCAAAACAATTATTTTTGTAGTTGTGGAAGCATTGTCCATCTCACTGTAAATGTATATGGGAAGACACGGTCACTAATGTGGCTACAGTGATGTCTATAGAATACAGTGGGAAGGGTCATCTGACTATCTCACGACATGGTGAAGCTTTGTATTCAAGACAGTGGCAGAAGGCAGTGGACTTCACCGAACAAAGAAGCCGAGAGCACACACGTGGACTGAGCAGTCCCCACGCAGGGGTTAATAGTCTATATGCTCACCTCATTGGTCAGTCTCACAGTTTTGATTATGTTATAGGATCTTCCTATGAAAGGAAACTGATCATGGGCAAATAGAACTTTCCTGTATCATTTCTTACAAGATTTATGGGTTCTGAGGTATCCTAGATTTGAAGTAGTAAGTTGTAATATTTAAAAGGCAGAATGGGACGCTGTTCACACCACAGAAACTGGCATTAATGGATGCCTGTATTTAGACTTTTGTTTTTAACAGGATCATCTTATTCACGAGGCAAACAATCACAGTCACCTCTGATACCCTTGTTAATCCTCCTCACCCTAGTCAGCCCCCTTCTTACCAGCTGATCTCTGTCCTACCCCATCTTTTCCCTTACCTTTCTCTCTTTCTCCTTCCTCTCTTCCTTCCTTCCTCTCTTCCTCTCTTCCTCCTTCCTTCCTCTCTTCCTTCCTTCCTGCCTTTCTATCTTTTCTTCTTTTCCATTCTTTTTAAATTTCAGGCCCTACTCGGAAGTCTTGCTGCTGTATGTCTGTGACTGTAAAGACCATATCATAAATTGAATTTGCAATGCTAGTACAAGAGCAAACTCGTGTTTGTGTGTGTGTGTGTGTGTGCACGCATGCATGTTTCATTTGGAGTCATTATGAGAATTCTCATGCAGACTGGTATTATAGCCTAGAACCATACAATGAACATTCCTACACACCAGCATCCCAGTGGTTCTGTGTAAATGACATTCCCATCTAACAGTGGAGTTGCCTTGAATTCAGATGAAAATATAGAAGTCAGAAATTAAATTTTGGTCTTTTTCTTATTTTAGTAATAATAGTATTTTGTATTACTAATAATTAATAGGATGAATAACATGTAAAAAAGTGGAGACAGAAGAAGCAAGCTCGGGGCTGTAGCCACCATCAGATGGCAGGGACAATCTTAGCAGGGAAGCCATCTTGGTCATACCAAGCACTCCACCATAATAGAGCACAAACAATGGGAAAAAGCTATTTGGAAAGGAAATAAGAGCCCAGAAATGTTACTGCATAAGAGTCTTAGCTTTACCCTGAAAGCAAGAAATATTGCCAGCTACCAAGAAGGAGTGGAATTAGAAATTGTGCTGGGAACTGGAAGACCAGGAGCATTTTGACAATTCCTAAGTATGTGCCCACTGATGAGCTGTCATGAGGAGATGCACTGGGAAACTCTTAGCAGACTGAGCCGAAAGCTTAGCATGAGATGCAGGGTGCAGAGGGTCTCTCCCCATGTCAAGGCTTGAGGACTACCCTGTCCCTGTTTCCTTAGTCAGGAATGTGGAACCCCAGCACCTGCTGCTCTTGTGTTCAGCCTGAGGTTCAAGACCTCAAAGACTCTGAGTGAAGCAGCTTCCCAGAGTTCTGGGAGAGGCGAGAGTTTGAGGAGAGTTGGAGGTAAATTGAGAGACAGCACGAAGATGTCATAGGCTGTTGGGGATGAGGACTGTGGTTTAAATACCCAGTGTTGGGAAACTGCCAAGTGTGTGCAGCTGGAGCACATGAAGCCAGGAAGAGGGTGTCGGAAGAGGAAAATGTAGATACAATCTTCACAAAAACATCAGGGGTATCTGGAAGGGACCCTAGGGAATCTAGAAAGAAAACACAAAGCTGCACCTGTTTCTCAGTGATGATGGAGGTTGTGCCAAGAGAAGGTGAGCTCAGCTGATGTTCGTTTCCTTAAAATGGGTGGAAGAGGTCACCAGCAATGTCCTGTGGGCTGGCCAGATGCTCCAACAGCACCTCAGACTTCCTGTCTAACTTTTGGAAGATCTGCGGAGAAGTTCCCGTGCGTTCCATTACAGACTTAGCAACACAGGATGCCACCTACTACTACCTTGAAAATTTAAAATTAGAACTTGGGGACATTAAAGGGGTTATCAAAGTCTATATGGATGAACCCAGGTGGCTGTAAAGACGAGGTGACCTAGCTTGCACGATGTCACTGAGCTGCGCTCCCTCACACAGGAAGAATCTAGCCCAGACCAGTTTACGCCCACACTGAGGAGTTACAGGTTGTGTGATCTTGCACCATGGCTGGGAACTTGCACTGTGTGCACCACGGGATGTTCAGAAGTGTGGTCCACTGTGTCAGAAAAAGAAAAAAAAAAAATGTGTTCAGGTTCTGATGAGAGACTTGATCAGGTCGTGACCAGCCCTGCTGAGAGCAGCTTCTGTGATTCAGAGGAAGCTATGGTGATGAGCCATGGCTGTCTACGGACTGCAGCGTGGTACCTGACTCACACTGCAGTGTGCTAACACCTGCTCTGGAGTGGGCAACTGGACAGCCAGCTTTGCCCTACATGATATGTGAACTCAGAAACCTGAAGATGCTTCTTCCAGGGACCTTTAAAGGGACCAAATAAATCATGTTTTTTTTTAAGAATTTTTCACACTCACCTTTTATCCTTAACCATTTTTGCTATTTTTGTCTCATTTCAGGTAATGTATGAAATTGGAGGGGCAGCTGAAAGAAACAAGGACTCTCTGTCACAGAACCTCCTATTTGTAATGAAAAGTAAGTTGATTTCTCTCCCCGCACTGATTTCTTGATCTTGGGACAATATCCTGTAAAATGCACTCTGCTCTGCCTAGAGGGCAGGTGCTCAACCATTTCCTGCCAACTTTCCGGATGGCAAGGGGTGTGTCACCACACGGAGCGTTGCAGCCTAACTGGGAGTCCAGTGGAAATGCAATTTTGACTAAGCTTCTCTCAGACAGGCATGTAATAAAACAGCTTTACTACACCTGTGTATGAACACGGAAGAGCTTGTCCGTGAAGACGAATGAAGATGAAATCAGCTTCTGAACTTACTTAGGCCACAGCACCGTGAATTCTATCACTAGAGATGACTCAGGAGCAAAACTTGTGTGGCATTTTGTTTTCATGTACCTTTAGTTATGAACTACTGATGCTCACTAAGTAGAAAGCTGATCGATGTATATGCGTATACACATGTGCAGAGATATATAGTTACATATAGTTATTGGCTCCTACTTAGTGGATATTAATATTTTATATGCATATGCCAACTATGATTCTATTTAATTTGGAACACTATACTCTAACATATTTATCATAATCAGATATATGTGATTCTGTCTGTTCTTAGTAATAATTTTCTTAATAGAGTCCCTGGTGATTCACGTATTTCTGGTAGCCTCTGACGGAACAGGCTGAGTTTTCAGTGAGGCAGAGCCATTTGTCTTTCCTGGAAAGACAATCCAGGCTTCGTGAAGTGGTCAGGTGCTTTGAAGTGAAGGTCAGATATCTGCGTC
This sequence comes from Micromys minutus, assembly GCF_963924665.1. Taxonomy (NCBI): domain Eukaryota; kingdom Metazoa; phylum Chordata; class Mammalia; order Rodentia; family Muridae; genus Micromys; species Micromys minutus. The sequence goes on along the minus strand of NC_137983.1, from coordinate 54,367,210 downwards.
ACCACGCACACCACAGCCTCGTGGTCATGATGCATTGTTTACACAGCGGCCCTCTCTCAGCCCCTCAGTCACGCAGCTTTTGTGAGTTCTCTTGGCTGAGACGCTGCAGGGGAACAGGAGCCGGGTGAAATCACAAAGAGCTGGAGACTGGAAATGCTCAGCCTTGCTCGCCCTGTAGGGTAGCGGCCTCCCCACTAAGGTTACTTGAACTTGCTCTGTTCTGCTGGTCTCTGTGTGAAGGTCTGACAAGCAGAGCATGTCATAGACATTGTCCCTTTGTTTTATTCGTGTTGTCCCTGGTGGCAGGACCCCCGTGTACATAGAATGAGAAAGCAGTGTCGAGAGATGTTTTAATCTTGCTTGTCTATAGAATGCCAGTATCTTAAAGCCTTTCTTCTGTTTTAACTCACTAACAAGTTAATCCGATGTCAAGAAAACATGGGTAACTATTGCTTAGTCCTCAGCAGGAGCACTGAGTTTACAATTTGCTCTGGCATACTCAGGATTCACTCACTGACGTGAGGCACTGACATGCTTTCTGTGGCGGGCACAGAGCTGTCTCCTTAGGGTCTTCTTACAGCTACTTAGCTCTGCTGGGACAAAAGAACAGCCACTGTAGACCGTGGGCAAGCCTCACTGTCTGTCTGGACAAATGAATGCTGGTGGAAATACCATAGACGGTGCTTCCATGTAGTGTGAGCCCTGCCCCGGCCGTGACTTTAAGTTTACAATGTTCATATATTTCTCTCCTAGCAAGTGAAAATGTTGTGATCAGCCATTTGTTCCAGTCAAAACTCTCTCAGACGGGATCGCTCCTATCTTCCTACCCATCCCTCAAATTCGGAGGACACAAATCCACCCTGCTCAGTAAGAGAACTGCATCCTCGACGGTTGGAGTGAACAAGAATTACCTAGAACTTAGCAAGGTAGGGGGTTCCTTGCTCTCACTTCTGTTGTAGTTTACTCTGCTTAGGTATGGTCTCTGCCCTCCTTAAAGGCACAATTTTTAATACAACATAAAGATAGATGTTCATGGCCTAGCGGAAGGAATTAAAGATAAAATGCCGGGTTTTAGTACAATGAGAAGATATTCATGTTCCAGCAGAAGGAATTAAAAGGAAAACTGCAGGGCTGGTTGCCTTTCTGCTGCAGGGGCGGAGAGAGCTGGGCATGCAGGACAGGAACTCAAGGCAGGAACTCAAGGCAGGAACTCAAGGCAGGAACTCAAGGCAGGAACTCAAGGCAGGAACTCAAGGCAGGAACTCAAGGCAGGAACTCAAGGCAGGAACCTGAAGCACAGACCACAAATGAATGCTGCTTGCTCACTCTCTGGCTGGCTCACTGGCTTGTGCTTAGCTAGTCTTGTACAGCAGAGCCCAGGGCCACTTGCCTGGACTCTCCTGCACTAAATAAGACAGTCCCTCAGAGACCAACCCAATAACAACAATCACTTGTACCTTCGTTTGTTTGTTTTCTTTGTTTTGTTTTTGTTTTCAGGCACCTCTAGGCTGTTTCAGGTTAACAGATAAGCTGCCCGAAGACAGGTAGTGTTTTATGTTATAACTATGCAGGAGGACACGGAAGGCTCAGTATACTGACAACTCAGTCTGACTGGTTTCAATGTCATCGTTGTCTCTGTGACATCCTGTTCCTTTTTTATCTCAGCCATCTTTTTGGATGGGTGTGAAAGAACTTCAGGGCAATTGGATTCGAAGAGATAAACGTAGTACCCTATCCTTTGACCTGATTGCTTCCAAGGTTTGGTTCTGGAAATGATAAATTGTCATTTCTTTCATTTTCCCAGGGTTGGAACATTTCCACTGTGTGTGTAGACCTTGGGCTTGCTTTTGTGTTTCCTCAGTTGCCAGTGTGTTTCATCCACACGTGTTGGATTTGTGACTAAAGGCTCTATTTCTAAAGGAGAACTCAAGCCCCCATACCGAGCTATTTCAAATGCTATGGAAATGTCCCTGCACTGCTCTGTTTCTTTAGAACACAAGAGCAAACTGCTTTAACGAATCTCTTCATTATGTCTACCAAAATATGGGGGTGGTGCGTAATCTGGAAGGGGTTGAGAACAATTGGTTTTGAAAATGGAGTTACTGAGGCAGGTTGAAGCTTAGCTCTCCAGTTCAAAGGAAAGCATGGTTTAAGAGGCTGCCCTTTGAAAAATGACAGGTGTGCGGGAATGTGTGTATGCCCTTGTGTATATGTGCATACGTGTATGTGTTCTGTGCATAGACCATATGTACATGTATATATGAATGGATACATGCATATTATTGTGAATATTTCGTAAGTTTATATGTAAGTAGGTAAATGTGTGCATATGTGTGTTTGTGTTTCTGTATGTGTCTCTGTCTCTGCACATGTTTGTATGTGCGCGTGTATGTATATCTATGTGTGCATATATATTTATAGGTACTAATGTGCATACATGGGTATGCTTTGTGTAAATGTGCATATGTATGTCCACTGTGGGCATGTACCTATATGCATGTATATGTGTGTGCCTGTCTGTGTATATGTGTATTTGTGTATGTGTGCATATGTACTTATATTTGTATGTATCTGCCTATGTGTATGTGTGTACCTGTGCATATGTGCCTGTTTATGTATGTATGTATGTATGTATGTGCAAGCATACTTGTGTGTATGTGTGTCTCTGAAAATGTATATGCTTATGGGTGCCTGTATATATGTATATGTGTGTTTGTATATGTATGTGCTTCTGTGTGTGTGCAGGTAGACATGCTCACGTGTGCATTTGCCATTAGTCAGCAGACCCTAGGATCACTGACCCTTAGTCATGTTGTAGAATTAGATGTGGCAGGAATCCCTTCTCACAGCCTAGTAAATGCCATTAGCCAAGGGTGCCCTTGTGGAGAGCACTTGATTCTGAGGGGCATTTTATTCAGATAGTATATCAGAAGTAAGAAATTTCCATACACCTAATCTAAACACACATTTTAACCTCGGTCATTAAGCATCTGAAACCTGGGCACCTTTAGACTTTTCCCTGAAGGACTGGAGAGGATAGATAATTTATAGTAGCAAGCTACCCAGAACAAGAAACTTTGTGCCCACCTGTAGGGATGGAGATTTACTTTCATCACAAATCCTTAAGTGCTTTGCTCCCCACTGCCCTTGCTTTTCCCTTCAACCTTCCCCGGTCCTTGTCCTTATACATCTATCCCTGGGCCAGAAACATGAAATTTTACCCATTCCTTAAATGGACATGACAGTGGGCATTGAATTTGTGGAGATGGGTAGGTGCTGGCCCTTCAGTATGTATTCCCTTGTGGACACAGTGAATCACTCCCCTGCATAGCTCATCTTTAATGAAAGGAAATGAGCTGCTGTCCTCATGGTACTAAACAGATGATTTTCTCATTAACTACTGTCCTCACAGTGCTACCAACCAGATTTGTGTTTCATCAGAATTTTCTCTTCCATGGTGTTAAGAGAAATTGCTTTAGAGCAGTGGGTATGTTAGTCTGCCCCGTCATAGTTCTGTGCAATGCTGTGTGGCATTGTTCACCCCTGGTGGGGTTTAATTAATTACCACTTGCCCTTTAATTCCTCACTCAATGGCACCATTCTCAGTCTTTTCCGTTTTCCTTTCCTATTAGCAATTAACACTTGTTGTTTTTCTTTAAAGAGCTGCTTTTATCTGTATTGAAGACAGCCTTCTGTCTGTTTTCAAGAAGTTCCTACCCAACCTATTCCTTTCAGCAGTTAAAAGGAAGTAATAAAGGAAAGAAAGAAAACCCAAGAATAAGTCGAACCCACACTCCTGTGTTATAAACAGAGTAACAACTAAAATAACAAAACTATAACAAAGTAGCTACATTTCATGATTAATGCCAAGGACTAGTAAACAGGCAGGACACTGCACGGAAGCGCTATCTACTGGTCCAACCTAAGTTTACTATGAGCTCAAGATGGGGAGAGGCAGGTGGTGAGTCTGCTTTGAGTAAGAAAGTGTGAAATGTCAGCAGCAGTGACTGTTACCTTACCCACAGCTGCCATTTCCCAAAATCTGTGGTAACTAAACAACAAAAAACAAACAGTAGTTCTGACTTTTTATGACCTCTTGCTTGTGTATTTGTCTGGAAATGTATTAACATGAGAAAAAAGTTTAGTTTCTCTTTTTTTCCTCCTAAACCAAAAGTTAATAAGATAAACCTGTCCTCCTTGCCCCCCTACAGTTATTAAAAAAGAAGGGAACGTCCACATTCCTACAAAGACTGGAACGGGGAGACCCAGCCACCACTGCGTCACAACTCACGGTGAGTGACCTCCTTCTTCAAAAGCTCCCTGTTTGTTTCAGTTGTAATATGTATATGTGACAGGTTCTTTTGCATTTTTAAAACCTTGAGTACCTTGAGAAGAAAGGACACACACACACACACACACACACACACACACAAACACACACTAAAACAATGCATTACACACAGACACCTCATGGAATGCATCCAGAGACCCCTGTTTGTTTGTTTGTTGATTGGTTTGTTTGTTTTAATTTGTCCTCCCACCCACTGCCTGTGTGTCCTGGGAGTCAGCTGCCTTCTGCTCTCTCCGTAGAAGTCTCTGGCAGACATCACTGTGAAGCTGCAGAGGGGCAGTCCACACTTCATCCTTTGCATCAAGCCCAATACCTCGCAGCTGCCTGGTGTGTTCGATCACTTCTACGTGTCTGCCCAACTGCAGTACCTCGGTGTCCTGGGGCTGGTGAGGCTGTTCCGATATGGGTACCCAGTGCGCCCTTCCTTCGAGGACTTCCTTTCCAGGTTAGTCTGGAACTGTTGCTCTGCCGTCCGTGGAGATGCTGTGCTGATACCGTCTCAGCTTCCATTTGGAGCGTGATGCTCAGTGGTTCTGCTGTCATGAAACAGGAGAATCTGGGAGGCAGTGGAAGGTGTCAGCAGAGTTTATATAAAAAGTGACCAACATAGCTGAAGACAGGACTTTGAAAACCATTCAGTCCCCATCATGTGTGGCTGTCCATGGACTTATGACATACACAGTATTTGCATAACATTCATTACAATGATTGGTGTAAATGTGGTAATCTTTTCATTGTCTTGTATGAAAAAAAAGTAGAGTTTAGATGAAGGTTACCAAACAACACAGTCGGGCCCTTCTTTGTATAAACGGAACTTGACTGGAATGTATCAGGAGCATCTATCTGCTTGCTGTTTGTGGTCTTATTTCCCCTTAGGATGGTCACAGAGATGACAGTGCAGAATACAGCTAAGGCATTTTTATTATTTGCCCCTATAGGAAAATGCATCGACCCCTCCCCTATATTAGATCATTTCAACTCAAAGCCTATGTGCCCAGAACAGTGCACAGACAAGGGGCATGTTGGGGAACAGAGCCTTGTCTCTTCTCGAACGCATCTTTACCACAGCAGCTAGGCCGGAGTATTCAACCCCAAGGCTGCACCAGGCTTTCAGACTATGTATCTGCCTAGGTATTATGTGGCGTTTATTTCTGTTGTGTTGGGGGAGCATATGTCTGTTTATATGTCCCAGTGGTACGTAAGTGCATTTGCACACAACACGTTGACACCAGGTGACTTTCCTCTTCCCTCCATCTCTTCCCACCCTACTCTGTGAGACAGGGCATCACAGTGAACATGTGATTCGGAAACACTGGCTAGCTGGCCATCATTCTCCAGGGGTCCCTCTGTTCCTTCTCCCCAGCCATAGGATTGGACAATCCTCCTTCTTTGTCTGGCTTTTTCTCATGGATGTTGGTGACCACACTTGAGAAGTGTGGTAGTTTAGATGAGAAATGTCCCCATCGGCTCATGAATTTGGTCAGTTGCTCTCCAGCTGGTGGTGCTGTTTAGGAAGACTATGAAGCCAGTAGGAGACAGAGCCTCTCAGAAGGCAGTGTGTCACTAGGGGCAGGCTTTGAAGTTTGTAACCACAGCCCACTTCCAGTTCCTGCTCTCTGCCTTCTGTCCCCATCACTGCGGGAATCTAACTGTGCCATAAGCAAAAACAGACTCTTAAGTTGTTTCTCTGGCGCCTTACTATGGCAACAGAAGGTAACTAAACCCAGAGGTGAGTTTCAGTTTAAGAAAATCAAAAATCTAAATGAATCTGCTTTAAAGAAAGTAGTTAATGAATATTCATTTAGCTTACAAATGTATGCTAATGTCACTCTTCAGTCTGGAGATCTCGTCTCCTGCCTTCCTCTGACTCTGTATCTCAGAGATGCACAGCAGACAGCTACCTGCACACACGGGTAAAGAGCAGACAGAGCCGGGTAGATAGAACATGTTCCTGCAGTGCAGAAGCACAGGAGAGAGGCCACAGGGAGCTGGCTTTCAGGTGAAGTCAGTATTAATCTTGGTAAAGATAATACCAGCACTAATAACTGCTTATAGACACAACAATGGTGCCATAATTCATAGCGGGTAGTTGTAAAGTTGGTAACTAGATAGGAGTACAGTAAGCCTGGACAGGAGTAAGGTTTATGAGGCTGCGATAGCAGTGGGAGGGCATATTATTGGTTATTGCATACATCTCCATCCATCTTTGTCTGTTTCATCAGCAGAAATCAAATCAGTCTTCATGGATGTATAACATAAAATGGGTCTATGGCTTTTTGTTTTGTTTGTTTGTTTCATGCATCTAGTTGGCTTTTTAGAGGCCAGCCCTTCTGTACCGTTAAGTTCAAGTGGTCTTTGGGTAAATGAGTTGTAAACTGGCCCATAAGCAACCAGTGAGTTCACATGGAGAGACCCATGGCTCCAGGTGCACATGCAGCACAGGACGGCATTATCTGTCATCAGTGGGACGAGAGGCCTTTGGTCCAGTGATGGTGTGTTTCTCCAGTGTAGGGGAATGCCAAGGCGCTGAGGTGGGAGAAGATGGTTGGGAGAGGGAGCACCTTCACAGAGGCAAGGGGAGTGAGAGGGCAGATGGGAGTGGGGATAAAGGAATAACATCTGAAATGTAAATACAGAGAACATCCAATAAAAAAAAGGAAAAATAAATAAAATTTAAAAGTAAAATATAAATAAATAAATAAAAGATGAAATGTAGCAGTAAATGTTTTTAAAAATATATGGTTCTGGCGTGTTCTGCTCTCTGGACCCCTTCTCACTGACCTGGGTGGTCTGCAAGCCGCTCCAGTGTGGCACCCGCCACGCCACTTTCACTCCCTGCTCCCTTGGTGGGTTGTTAGCACACCAGGCATACACAGGCAGGTTTGGTGAGCCAGCCACTGAACTTTCTCTGAAACTACATGAATGAACATATTACACAATATCTCTGATCCAACTGATAAGATAAATTTTCCATATAGACAACACAAAATCCTATCTACACACACCCATCCCTTAAGAATATTTATAATAGCCTGTATCTATGTGTAGGGAAGAATTTTAACCAGAGTATCCATTTGCAAGCTTAAAACTAAGAGACCTCACAAATGTATCTTAACCTTCAGGATGGGACCAACAGGGGCCGCAATTCTAAGCTTTGGGTTATATTTCCATCAATGGCTCATTATCAAAGGCTATAGATGAAGGAAATCATATTCCAGCCATGGGTATAGATACATCATAGTTTGATCCATGGGACTAATTTTATTTCCAGCTCATAAGAGGCCCACGCCATGCACATCAGAGGTAGACCAAATCGGGGCTTCAAATCCTTCATATTCTGGGGCTTGAGGTGAATCTTGTCAATGATTGTTTCCAAAAGCTGGCCAGAAATGTTGAAGTTAATGAAGGATAGACATCATTCTGAGGTAATCTCTTAGGGAATTTTTGTTTTGTTTTGTTTTGATATCACCCTTGCAAAGCCAATTCCGTGTGTGTGTGTGTGTGTGTGTGTGTGTGTGTGTGTGTGTGTGTGTGTGTGTGTGTGTAAAATGTAAAGTATTCAGCTCCACCAATTTCAAATGTCAATTTGCCAAACTTCTTAAGGAGTCTTCCCCCACGTTTGGGATACTCTGTGGCCCAAACAGCAGGACCCATCTGCCAACAGTGACAGTACATCTCTGGCATCGACTAGTTTGTTTAGTGAGGCTGTCTTAGGAACACAATGTCGATCAAGCTCTGTGTGAAGGCATCCCTCAGGAATTCTCCAGGCACCTTTATTCTCCCCCTAATGCTTATCACAACAAGCAGACATCTTGAATTGCTGTGTCCCTACAGAATAGTGGGGGTGGGGGTCATGACTCTGTGTGGTATTATACATTGAGGTGATTTGAAAGGACTTTCATCTTGCCTTTTATATGACTTTCTGTCAGAGCCTACCTTAATGAAAACAGATTATGCAATTAACCTTTTGAAATTAAGTACAGGTTTTTCACATCTATACTTCTCTTAAGATAATAGCTTCTCGGCAGGGACCATTTCTACTAACAACCCTTGTAGGCACTAAATAAATATCTTCAGGATCCAGACATATAAGTTGATGGTGTTTGTGTAGCATGTTTGAAGCCCCTGGTTCAATTCCTAACACACACACACACACACACACACACACACACCCCTTCAGACAAAATCAGCCATAGGATATTAACTGAATCTCAACTTAGAATGAAAACGTTTGAATAACAAAATAAAAACCATACTTTTGAATTTATGTTAGACAAAGAATTTGAGTGTGGGAACTGTCACGTGAGTTTGTCCCTGTATTCCTTTTAGCATTTTCTTATCTGAAAGGGATGTGATTTCCTCTTGTCTTTATTTTGAATGGCTAGGCAGAAATTAAACTATCAATTTATTTTAGCAGAAATGTGTCACCATCTCTCTGAATGTGACAAAAAACATTGATCTATGGAGAGATTGCCTGTCTCTGTGAAACGTGACTAAATCACAATCAAAACAGTGCTGTCAGAGAGCCATTGTGAGTTAATACTCTGTGCATATTCAGAATCTCACCTGCACTCTGAAATGACCCCATGCTAGGAAGCGCCACCATCTAAACCAAAGCCTGGAGGTAGAATTTAATAGAAATCATTTTCTGCTGAAATTCCAGATAGCAGCTTACCTCTCCCAAGTAAAACAGAACTTGTGTTCTACTTAATGCCATCATAAAATACCTCTCCTCAGGTCACAGCTAACTTGAAAATTAGAGAGGTAAAAACCCATCAAAGCAAAAGGCTTACCATGTATGAAATCTATGCTCACCCCAAAGTTACAGATAAAAACATTGTCCAGTTTTACAGTAAAGTAAACAGCCTTTTGAATGCAGTTTGAATGTATAACATTCATTTACACTGAATTCAGCATGATGGTAGGTTGGCAAAAACAGATGAGAAAGTCCTAGAATGTGGGGTTGAAAACACAGTGCTCAGTTTGCTTTTTATTGCTGTAAAAAAAAAAAAATGCCGCCATCAGAAGCTAGCTGAGGAGGAAAGGGTCATTCATGCTATAGCTGGCGGCTCATCATGAAGGGGAATCAGGGCAGGAACCTAGAGACCAAAGCCAAAGCCCAGGTCATAAAGCAACGCTGCTTATGAGCTTTCTTCAAGCTTTTCTCTGCTTGCGTTTTCATACAACCCACACTTGCCTGGGGACAGCACCACACACAATGGACTAGGTCTTCCCATGTTAATTATTATATTGAGAAAATGCCCTCAGACGGTCTTACAGGCCATTCTGATGAAAGCGTAGCATCTAATGTGTTGTCCAAAAAGCTTACCTTCAATTTCAGGCTCTTTATGGAGGGTTTTCTTGTCACTGCTTTGCCCTAAGGGGCCTGGGTGTGTGCCTCGTCTGTATCAAGAGTGACTGATCTGAGTCTCTATTTCAAGCACTTTCTCTGTTGACATCATCGATTACTTCAATTTGTGTGACATCCTAGCATGGCTTTGTAAGTCAGTTCTCACCAGCCTGTTCTATAGACCACGGGCAGCAAACTACCAACAACCCAAACTGTGCACTTCATAATAGCAAAGCTTTTGTTACTGATGAGCTGGGGCTTAGCAGCAGTAGGGTTCAGCTCAAATCAGCTGTGAGTTTGGTCTTTACTTCATGACAGAATCAGAACCCGCCCTTGGTAAGTAAGAAGGGGAAAGTGGGCCCATTGTTCTCTCAAATCCCCTGAAGCAGCACCCACAGGTGGAACAAGACTAGACCCACAGGAGGGGTATGGAAAGCACGCAGAAGAGGATGAGCATCAGAGCTCAGTCATCATCACCTTGTTAGTCCCTCCCAAAACTTAGTGTTGCAAAACAAAAACTTACTCTTCCTCCAGCCTCCCTGTCCAATCAGCTGGGACGGGTGAGTTCTTTCCTGTAGGTCTGGACAGACAGCAGGACAGCTGGTACTGCAGCAAGCCTGCGTGTTCCTCACCCACATGTCTGGTACCTTGCAGCCCCACTATGGGCAACCCCTCCAGCAGAGCAGCTCAGAGTTCCTACCTTGGAAAAAGCTTCCAAGGGGCTCCTACTCAGCTAGGTACAGCAAGTTCTCCATCTGTTCTGCGAGGCACAATGGTTGCAGCTGGTATGGACCCTTCTCTTAGAATACAGGCAACTGGTGTGGTAACACTGGGGCAAGGTGCTATATACCTTTAAGGGGAGACAGGGGTGCGTATATATGGAAGCAAAGGAAAGCCCCCTACAGCCAGACCTCAGGTGTAAACTGGCTGGCTCTCATCACTTCTCAGTGTGTATATATACAGTTAACTCCATGGGCTGGAAAACATCGAGTTAACATGTGTTTAGGAAATTATAGAGGAATTATCAAAGGTGATGTCCACCCACCCAAAAAATGGGAATGGTAAGTCATGCTTGTAACACCAGCTCTGGAGGGGCAGACAGGCACACACTTGGGACTCAACATAGCCTACTTAGCTCGGGGTTCTGTAAGAAGCTGTCTCATGTTTCCTGGGGAATGATATCCAAAGATGACCTCTGTACCACAGACTCCCACATGTGTGTATAACCAAAAGAACATAGGAGCCAGCACGCACACACACATCCTGACACACGGTTTAAGAACGTAACTTGTCTGGCCCTGGCCATCCTCCTCAGCGATCTCTTCAATCCTCTGCATACTCATGATGTTGTGATCCTCGATGGTTTACGGTGTGCTATGCCTTCCCGAGAGATCCTGCCCCCTCTTCTTTTTCTTCTCCTCAGTTTCTGTCCTGTTTGGGGATCAAGAATCTTTGGTGGTACGTGCCCAGGTGGTGTGGGGTGGCAGGCTTTTACAGGGAATTGTTTATGTTTGGAGGTGAGTGCCATCTATTGTCATTGAAGAGAGAGGCTTATACTTAATGAGGTCACTGTATTTGGGAAGGACAGAGGATTTGACCAGCAAGAGCCCCAGGATGACTATATTATGTTTGGCCAAAGGATCACCCAGAGCTCTGTTTTCAGATCAACACTAGGAAAGATCCCGCCTGCAAATAACATGAATCCTTCAGCTTGTCTAAGCCACATAGGCTGATCAAAGGCTTTGCTGTGAAGGAAAAGAGCCACAGCAGCGCACAGGGCAGGGGAAAGGACAGAAGGAAAACATACAGAAGTTGGTGGATTCAAAGCCCGGGGTGGCAACTACACAGTAAAGCAGGCAGTCTGTGCCAAAACCTTCTCAAAGTGTCCTTGTGGCACCCTGAAGATGCCAGCCCTGTCCAACACTTCTTTAAAAGAACTGAGATTTATAAGGTCAGGGGATATTAAACCTGAAAGTTTGAATTGGCAAAGGATACATTTTCTTACAAGGCAGTATTGCCAAATCTGTTGTGCTTATGTAAGACTTGGTGTAATTGGGAATAAGGAAGGCCTTTAATTTTTGAAATGTGAACTAACAGAAGCTTATGTTATGGCTGGAAGGTCATTTCGACAAAAGTCTAATCCTGTGAATTGATGTTAAAGTGATATATGGTTGGACATGGGAGAGGTAGGCAGGGAAAAGATAGGGAAACGGAAGAGGAACAGAGAGATGGAGGAGATCAAGATGGAACTGGAGGAAGCAGACCTGGATCCTGGTGGCTGTAATTGGCATTAGGTAGGATTGAATATTTTTAATGGATTTTATAGGTCTTTTATCTCTTATAGAAAGGCAGTTTGTATCCTTGTCTATTGGATGTAATCTGTGGTATAGAGGGTTTGTGGATTGAGAATTTGATATATAAACCTGTATGAAAAGCTGTCGGGCCTTAAAGTCATGTTTGTGCCTGGCAGTGGGGTAAAGAAACACGCAGGGGCAGAAGCACCAGGGCGGGCAGAGTGAACCTCCTGGGAAGGGAATCTTGTGGAAAGTGTAACTCAAGGACCCAGTGACAGAGTCCGCGAGTTCATCTCCACACTAGAGTGATGTCCGAGGGTGAGACCACAGGGGCCGATGAAGAGATAAGCATTTAGATATTTAATATTTACTGCAACATAATCCCGTGTATCTTTATTCATAGCGTGGTTCACTGCTTGGGATTGTGGGTCAGCAGCTCCTCTATAATCTGCTTCAACTGTCTGCAGAGACCCCAAAAGTAAGCACCGAGATCCCACAGACCATGTGCTGTGCTCGGCTGTGGCACAGGCAGTGTGGAGGCAGACAGGGGCGAGGCGTTCAGAACCCATCCTCACCCAAGCAGGACATGTGGGCATGGCCTAAGGACAGCTAACAATCCGTATAGATTCTGTCTCCTTTCCAGACGGTGTTGTGCGCAGTGCCCTTTATACAGTGAAAGGGCAATGACGGTGGCTCTCTCGTTGCTGCTTGCTTTCGGCACCAAGGCTGGAGTTTGAGGCCTTGGCGTGCTTAGAGGACGGATGCCCTGCCACAGAGCTATAGCCGAGCCCATGAGGAGAGGCTTCAGCACTCACTCTTGAAATCTGGCTCAGACCCCAATGTCTACTCTTTCAAGTTTTTATTATCCCGCTGGGACAGTGCTCATTCATTCATTCATCATTCATTTCTTCATTACTTATTCATTCATTCTTTCTCTGTCCAAACTTTTCCTGAGTCAGGGTGCTGCTGTAACTTGGACTCAGTACAAGCTGTGTCACTGGATTTCAGGGAGAAGCCCTCTTGGGTAATTATTAACATTATGAAGATAATCGGTATATGTAACTACTAATCATCATTACAGGAGTCAGAGATGAAGCTCAGTAGTAGAGCACTTGTCTAGCAAGGCCTATGTCATGGGTTCAGTCCCCAGTACTGCCAGAAAAGTAATAAAGGAAACCATTGACTTGAGGCTCTGACAACAGTCTCCTGTGCTGCAGGAGTGGTTCGGTGGATAAAGTGCTTTCTGTAAAAGTGTAAGGAGCTGAGTTTGCATCTACAGCACCCACGTGAAAGCTAGGCATGGTAACACGTATCCATAACGGCTCCAGAGAAAGAGGGAAAGACCGGAAGACCCCAGGGGCTCACTGTCAAGCCACTTGAGAGGAATCTATGAGATTGGGTGGCCTCAACGGGCATTATTTGGAAACATAAGGTGATGAACAGTGGAGGGAGATGCCTGGAATTGACCTCTGACCCCTACATACACGCCCACCACAAGCATAAACACACACGTAAATAATGAAATATAATTGCCATGTGTTTGTCCCTAAATAAGAGTAATCTACAGTCGCCCCTCATTCATCAGCAGCAGTCCCCTGCCTCACCGGGCAGCCACCGGGTAACATGGGTAAGCAATGTAGAGTTTGCAGACTAGTCCTCAGGTGGTCAACAATCCAGAATAAATGCAAAAGTCACAATGAAACAAAAGAGCAGCTCTGACAAGAGAGGGTCGTTTCCCAGGGATTCCCCATAACTGACTCTTCAGTCTCTAAGGTTCCCGTGGGAAAAGGAAAATTCAAAGATTAGCACACCTTGTAAAGTGCACAGGTGCTCAGCTCCAGAGGAAGTAAAATTCCAAGCCTTACTGCTCTGAAGTGAGCACGCAGAGCCGGGCATGCAAGGCTGAGCTCTTGTCTCAGCATCCCCTCTCTCTTTGTCTTTGGACCACTCTTAGTTCACCCAGCTCCAGGCGTCATGGCCAAGCAGGGGGGTTGGAAGTCTCATCTATGTCTCTGCTCATTTCTCCAGTTTCTGCCATACCCAGCAGACAGTTTGCTGTTAGAAAAAGGCTGCTCAATGCCAGTCACAAGGCAGCTGACAGGTTGACAACAAAAACCCTCTGTGTGGACTACATACACTTGAATAGCTGATGTAATTTTCTATGCAGTTTCCTTGTGGAGCCCTGTATCTTGTGTTTGAAACATAGTACTTGTTGATACGTCATAATGGATGTACTAATGGGGGCATGCTGATTATTGCCTGAATAGTTTCAAAATGTTTACTTTGGTTCTCATTATCACCTCCCCCCATAGAAGTGTTTGTTAGGTGTTGTAGGTCCTAATGGTCCTGTTGTATCTGTGGTTTATTTAGCAATATTCCTACTTTGAAACATATGTCTTTATCCATTATCCGAGACTTCTGATCACATAGTAACTAGACAGGCATTTATAAATTCACACTTCCATTCCGTATGGAAAAGAAGGCTGCATTTTCTGTTTCTCGGCTTTTTTTTTTAAATGCTTAATCAACTAAATGCATTCTCGGCTACACTGTGAGGTTAGAGATTAATTTGTGCATCAGAAATATTTTTAACAATAAAAACATTACATCACAAGAGATATTGTATTGATCTCACATTTATGTAAAAGACTATTTTTAACGTATGGAAAGATCACAAGCAGAGCTGACCCACTTTATAGGAAACCACAAATACAGAGTACTCTGAACTCCTGAAAGTCCCACCTCCTAAACCTAAAACCTTACTTCCATGACAGCTCAGCTAGTAAATGTTCATATTATAGGAATGATAGTCATCCACTTCTAGGAGTAAGTTTAGAGTAAAACAAAGTTGTTTTCTTATCAAGAAATCCATGATCTTACAAAAACATATTGTTTCAAAATAAGATGATTTTATTTGTAAACTTCTGCCTTTTTTCAAAGATCATCCATTTATGACAAAATTATTTAGACCTCTGTAGAAACTGAATCTATGGCAATCAAACGTTTAATAATTTAAAACAACCTTTAATCAGCTCAAAATAATAGCATTAGCAGGACAGTGAATTGTATTAGAGAGACCTGAGAATGATATGTAGATTATAGACAGACAGATAGACAGACAGACAGACAAGTCGCACAAATAGCCTCAAGTGGTGAGTGGATAGAGAGAAGGCCAGGGTGACCTTTCTCAACTGTGATGGTCAGGACACGGTCAAGCAAAATGTCAAAGGAAACATGGAGGAAAGACGTCTGCTTTATTTTAAGGAGATGTCTGTGAAGCCATCCCAAGAGTAGGAAGTAGAATCTGACATTTATTCATTAGAGATAATAAAAGAATGATGATCTACTCATACAGGAAAACAAGATTGCACCTTTGCTGTCTTGTTTTCATTAATGATGACCTGCACGTCATTTCGAGTCTGACTTTTATGAAATTACCAGGAAGAATCTTTGAAAAGTTAGCCATCACATAGGGAAAAAATGAATCTGCTGAGCTTGCACTTGAGGCAGGCACACTTCTAGAACAATCCTTTCTAACCCAACATACTCTGCTGTCAGGACAACATCCTTGCAATAAGTCCGCTCCCACCCTTGAACTAAACAGCTCAGAACACAATGAGGCACAGCTACTTCTGATCCTTGATGGTGCTTTGGTTATGACTCCCAATGAAGAGAACACACTCTGATCACACTCCAAATGATTTAATTATTTTTCCATTGCTGTGACAAAAAAAGCCTGGCAATGAGAATTAAGGACACAAAGATTCACTTGGCTCTCCCGGGGCCGGGGTGGAGTGGGGGGAGTCCATTGTGGCCGGCTTTCCTGGGACTTGAGTCCACCTTGGGCGGCTCTCCCAGGGGTGGAGCCCACCGTGGGCAGGTAAGCACACAGGTGGGAAGTGGGGCAGCTGGTGACATTGTGTCTGGAAGCAGAGGTGACACCTGTACTCATCTCTCTTTGTTTCTCTCTCAGCCTTTAGGATAGTACTGTTCCACTAAGGTGGGTCATCTCATCTTGGTCAAGTCTCTGGGAATACCCTACCTGTGTTTGTCTCCAGTTGGATTAAAATCCAATCAGGTTGACACCAAACTGACCCATGACACTGCCCAAGGCCTCCTCTGGCAATTGCTTCTGTGCCCTTTGTTTTGTCTCATGGGCTTGCTGAGTATCTTATGGCTGCATGTAGAGAATGGTTAACCCTCGTGGCCCACATTAGACTGTTTCCTCAGGAGAGGGATGATAAAGAGTCCTTTTCCTAACCTGGCTCTTTCTTGTTAGAATAGAAAAAACGAATGTTGCTCTTCCAGTGATACAGCCACAAGGTGAATCTGATTTCGTTGTGATATTCTGGAGGATACACTGTTGTTTTGTGAGTTTGTATTCTCCTGATTTCTAAGGCCAGTTCACATCCATCCACGGGCTTAACTCAGTATCCACATGTCTTCGCTGAACTTTGGTCCCAATGTCTTGCCTGACTTTGTGTTGGGTTCATCATCCAGTGAGGTTCTCTCAATCTTCTAACGATCCGTTCACACAAGCTACTTCCTTGACAAATAGTTCCTGCAGCGCTGTCCTGTGTGAGAAAACACTGATCTGTTCACAGAGTTTGCTGGTGAGTTCGTTCAGGTCTGCAGAAGTGTTTGAGAGGTCATTCAGTATGAATTCAGTTTATTATAATTTTTCAATCTTTTTCTTCGTGGTTACTTTTGTAGTTGTACTTTCAACTGAGTTTTTATGTTTTCTTTGTCTTGTCAACTTTGCATAAAAAACAAAAACAACAGCAACGACAACAACAACAAAAAAGTAGAAAAGGGGATCCCAGTTGAGAAATTGCCTTCCTTAGATTGCCCTCACAAAAGTTTAAGGGGGCATTGTGTGTGTGTGTGTGTGTTTCTGTTTCTGCTTATTTTTTTTTCAGAAATTTCCTCCCCCAATTCCTTCCAGATCCTTCCTTATCACCATACTTACCCAACTTCATGATTTTTTTTCTCTATTTTTTAAAAAAACATTTTATCATATTTACATTTCAGATGTTATCCCCTTTTCCCCGCTCCCATCCTCCCTCCCCCCTTCACTTGCCTCCATGAAGGTGCTCCCTCTCCCAGCCTCCCTCTCCCACCTCAGTGCCTTGGCATTTCCCTACACTAGGAAAACGTGCCTTCACTGGACCAAAGGCCTCTCCTCCCATTGATGCCAGACAATGCTATCCTCTGCTGCATATGCACCTGGAGCCATGGATTTCTCCATGTGTGTTCAATGTTTGGTGTTTTAGTCCATGGGAGCTGTGGAGGGCCTGGTTGGTTGATAATGTTGTTCTTCCCATGAGGTCTCAAACCCCTTCAGCTCCTTCAGTCCTTTCTCTAGCTCTTTCATTGGGGTCTCTGTGTTCAGTCCAATGGTTAGCTGCAGGCGTCCTCAGCTGTATCTGTATGACTCTGGCAGGGGCTAAGAAACAAAAAATAAAGCTCACACATAACAGTGAGAGTCTGAATTGTGTTGGGCAACTACTGAACAAGGGCTTTGTCCTGGGTTAATATAGCTAGTTCCACTCAACTGAAGAATACTCCTCTCTCTCTCTTTCTCTCTCTCTCTCTCTCTCTCTCTCTCTCTCTCTCTCTCTCTGTGTGTGTGTGTGTGTGTGTGTGTGTGTGTGTCTGTCTGTCTGTCTGTCTGTCTGTCTCCCTCTCTCCCTCCCTCCCTCACTC
This sequence comes from Micromys minutus, assembly GCF_963924665.1. Classification (NCBI taxonomy): domain Eukaryota; kingdom Metazoa; phylum Chordata; class Mammalia; order Rodentia; family Muridae; genus Micromys; species Micromys minutus. The sequence goes on along the minus strand of NC_137983.1, from coordinate 54,349,509 downwards.
TCTGCCACTATCAGTTGCAAACAGCCTCTTGGCTAAGGATAGGACCCTTTCGATGAGCCTTCTGCCTGTGGTTCCCAAGTGCCAGTTTGCAGGTGTAAGCCACCATGCCTGCATTTTGTACCCATATTGTCACGAGGATCCAAGTTACCCAGACTCTTTCCTTATCACCCTTTTCCTGTCTGCAGGGTGTGTGGTCACCCTATACCTGTACTTCGTTCCTGATGTGGGGACTGGAGCTCTTAAGGAAGAAGCCTCAACAAGTTGGGTTGGCTACAGAGCCTAACACACAGAGGACATTTATTCCTGGTGGCTACAGGGAAAGACGAGCAAATTGAAGCAAGCTAGTGACCTCGAGCTCATTTTCGGGTTGCCGACAACACGGAGTTTAGTTAACAGCAGGACTGTGGAAAGAGCCAGTGTGTAAGCAGACTGAGACCATCCTGGCCAGCGCTGGCTCGGCTGCTCATGGCTCAGCCCCAGTTCTATCCCGTGATCAGAGCGAGTCCTTACTGGCTGAGGGGGCACGCTGGTTCTCAGTAGGCCTTTCTCCCATTCTACCAAGCAGCCTCACATTCTTGTACAACCGCTCCCATCTGGGGTGGTTTGGTTTTGCCCAGGGTGGTTCGGCTCTTCCTAAAATCCAAAATGATGACAGGGGAGGCAAATGAGCTGTCTGTGAGCCATCAGCGCTCAAGGAGGGTAAACCGGGTTAGACAGGCTCCCTGGGTAGGAAACACACCTACATTTAGAAATGAGGAAGGCACCCAATGTAGAGGAGACAGACATGGTGGAATCAGAGGTGCCTGCCCAGTGCTCACCCTGCCTTCGGTCCCTGTGGGCCTAAGGGAAGAGTCAACATGCCTCAGCCAATCAGCTTCTGAGCACCTGTCAGTACTGACCTGGTTTTCCTTATTTGTCGCCCAGCTAGGGTCTGGTCACCGATGTTATCTCTGTTTCCTGTCAAATAACCTCACAGCCACATTAACCTCTCTAAGTCCAGTAGCTCCTTCCAGCTCTCTGTGGGTTTATTTTAGCTCTGTGTCTTCTGTCATAAGGTGGGCCCCTGGCTACCAGTGCTGGTCTGTTTCAACCTCGGTTTCAATGCAGAATTTTTTCCCAGTTCGATGAAATAGCACAGACTTGAGGGTCAGTTCATCATCGCCCCAGGATCCTGAGCAGCAGTGACTCAGGTGTAGACACTTGGTAAATGGAACACGTTCTCAGGAAGCCTCTGCTTCCGGCTCAAGGATCAGGACCGGAAGCTGCTGTGTCCTGCTGTGGAACTGCCACACACCCCACAGAAAGTTCTGTAGATGCCAAATTCTGTTCTGCAGTGCAGCCTTCCATACAGGCCGGGCCCAGGGACAATGATGTCCCCTTTCCCTGTCAATATGCAACATGACTGCTAGGTAGGACCCAGGGAATGGGGTGAGGAATCCCACCCTGCAGCCTGGAAGACAGGATAGACCTGGGAACAGGCTGCCCCTGGTGAGGTGGGCTAAGAGAGGAAGACTAGGAAATCACTCAGTGGTTTTCTTTCCTAATGAACTCATGGGCTGAGCTTCAAGCTGCAGGTGTAGTTTACTTGTTTGTAATAGTGTGTTTGTTAGAGCAGAGTGTCTCAGCAAACTTCAGCCTAAGTCCCAGAGCTTTGTCAGAGTCTGTGCTTGCCCAATAACTCGGTAGCTGTGCCATCCCTTCTGCGCGCTCCTCGGAGTTACAGTATCACACTCGGCATCGTGCACAACTGTCCCTGAACAGCCTGTGCTCTGCCCACCTGCTTTGAGTTGCCTTTATTCCCTGGCAGCCATGGCTGCCTTCTAGTGGACTTCCCGTTTCTGAGCTAAAGCAACCTGTGCTTTCCCCCTCCCCCGCCCTGCTCTCAGTTTTTAGAATTTTCATTTCCATATGCCCAAGCCAAGGTCTTTTTTTCAACTCTTCACCCTTCAGTGTAGTGTCTATTCCTTGTTCCTTATCTATGTTGCTTCTAGGTCAGTGTTAGTGGATAATTTTCCCCCATTGTTTAGATGTCATGGTTTGGTGTCTCTCCTGGGATGTGTATTTGGGACAGACTTTCGGGCGTTAAGAAAGTTTTCAATAATCTTGATTCTGCTCTTCTCTTTCTTCAGATCTGGTAGAGTTTAGTTATAGGGAATAATTAAAGAGCTTTACTGTTCTATCTATGTATCAATCTATGTATCTATGTACCTATGTATGTGTGTATGTATCTATCTATCTTCACATCTATCTATCCATCCATCCCTCCTTCCCTTCCTCCCCCTCCCTTCCCACTACCTCTCTCTCTTCTCTCTCCTCCCCATCTCCTCCCCTCTCTGCTCTCCTCTCTGACCCTCAAAAGTGCTAAGCTGCCTGCCCATTCTCACCTTCACTTTGATCTCTCCATTTTGGAAATACTGTGGGGTTCCAATTGGCCTCCCCTCCCCTCTCCAGAAAGAAGGCTGAAAACTTTCCCATGGTGCAAGCTAAGACAGCACTAGAACTGAACTTTCTTGTTTGTCTGTAGATCATTGGCTTCAGGGACTAGCATCTTTGAGGGACACTGCTTGGCATGTTTTATTTAGTTGTGTGCCTTGTAGATTAGAGAGCGTGTGCTTGGCTTTGTTGGGTGTAATCCAGGAGACACACCTTGGCGACTTATGAAGGTATTTCCAGATATGTTTAACTGAGCATGGGGACCCCCTGAATGTAGGTAGCACCTCCTGTGGGCTGGGGTCATATACTTAAACAAAATGGGAAAAAGAGGAAGACACCATTTCCATTTCTCTCCTCCCCCCTCTCTTTGTCTCTGTCTCTCTGTCTCTCTCCCTCCTCCCCCACTCCTAACTGTAGATACAACGTAACCTATTGCTGCCAGGTTCCTGACATCTTGCCTTCCTCAGCATGGCTCTGAACTATGGGCCCAAATAAACCCTTGATTCCTCAAGTTGTGTATTGTCAGGTTACAACAGTGAGACATTAATTAATCAGAGGTTAATCTTGATGGCTGCAGGCCCATCCTTGTGATGTTACCAGGGCATCGATCCTGGGCTATGCTCTGAGCCCCTGAAACCTACTCCTACAGAAGACCTCCCAAAACTAGAGCTTTTGTTTGAACATTTGCACTGAGTTGGTTTTGGTGAGTGTGCGTAATTCACTACTCTGCTCTGATTATTCAGATTATATACCCTAGCATTTTCTAAACAGATTGATGTCTCTGTATAGAAATTAACACAGAGCATCTGGTATTTCATAGGCTTTGGATAGGAAGTGGAGGCAAACATGGGATTTGTTTAAATGTGCACGGGTTTTAATTAAGTTAAAAGTAAGCTGACTAGACATTGTTCATGTAGCCCATGACTGTCAGCCTATTCTTGGAGAAATCTGGGTTGAGGGTTTCAGTCACCAAATGGTCAAAATTGTATTCTTCTATGCAAGTGTCTGAACAGAATTCTGAGCATTCTGAGTCCCTCCCTAAATCTCCCTCACAGAGTGCCTTGGCTCAAAAAAAAAAAAAAAAAAAAAAAAAAAAAAAAAAAAAATGTACCACCTGCTTTGTTCACAATAGAACTTAATGACAGGGGAATTTCCCTTCCCTTACTGATGGCACGCACTGTTGCAGCTCAGGGAATCCCGAGATGTTAACATGTTTTAAGGACCTTCAGAATGTATAAGTAAATAAAGTAGGACATTGCTCTTTTACTAAAAAGTTTTATCGTTTGAAGATCCCATACACAGATGCCACGTGGTATGGAAACAAGCCCGGCTCCACTCTCTCCCATCCGGTGGCTCCCCAACACCACTTGAAATCCTTTTCCTTCCCAAATTAATGTTCTTTTAGCATCAATGCTCAAAAGACCACTGTTAACACAAAACCCCTCTGACCGTTGTTATACAGCGTTGGCGTTTAATGTCAGTGATCAGGGAAACTGTATAAAATGACGTACTAGCATTTATTTGTGTCTCAGAGAAATAGATGCATCTTGATCGTGCTCGCACAGAATTCCTTTCTCTAATGTTGTAGTGAGGGTTCCTGTTGCTATGATTAAAGGCCATAAGCAGAAGCAACAAGAGGAGGAAAGGGTGTGATTCACCTCACACCCACAGTCTGTTACTGAAGGAAGTCAGAGCAAGCACTCAAGACAGGAATCTGAGGAAGGAAATGAAGTAGAAGCCAGAGAGGATCACTCCTTACCGGCTTTGTCCCCATGGCTTGGTCAGCCTGTTTTCTTGTACACTGTAAAACCATCCAATGAGCTGTGCCCTCCCAGATCAATCATCAATCAAGAAGACGCACCTTCGGGTTTGCACACAGACCAATCTGGTGGGAGCATTTTCTCAGTTAGAGGGTCTGTCTTCCCAGATTATTGTCGCTTGTGTCAAGTGGACAAAAACTGACTAGGATGTAGAGCACACAAAACCGTCACATGACAGTGTAGGGATACTTTCTCAACGTGGAATTCACTGGAGCATTTATCCGTCATAGCACCAATCATAAAGAAAACCAGGCGACATGTAACACTATCGAGATTCTTCTCCTTCACATCCTTCATAAAGGTCTTCCATTTCTTGCCTGAGCCTTACCCCAGTAGTCTCTTAAGACCTGAAAGTTTGAAACTTCCGTCATTGCTGCATTTCTTAGTGCGAATGCTGCTCCTAAATGTGACCAGTACTGCTGTCGGTACAGAAGAGGCAGCAATGAATCTGGCTGGTGATGTAGACTTGAGAGGCCAATTAACTTCCGGTAGGGAAGAAACTAGGCTTCAGATATGGTAGAGTGGAATCCAGCGCCAGGATTCACAGGAAAACAGGGATATGCGACTTGGTGGTTCTCAGATCTAACCTGTGCTGCTCGTGGGCTTTCTCAGTATCACGGAGTATGAGAAATGCGCATCATGTCTGCCATGCACACATTACGTCCTGGGTTTTTATGTGGCTGCTTCAGCCTGGCATGTGTCTGAGGTGCTGAGAAAAGACTGAAGGAGAATCAAAAAAGCAGAGGGTGAAGCAACCGACCCAGCTGAGCCTCCCAAGGGCTGGTGTGTTGAACATTTGCTTTCCAGTTAGGGACAGGATTTTGGCAGGATCTGCAAACACTAGGAGGTGTGACTCAGCTAGAGGAAGGGGGTCAATAGGGAATATCTTTGTGGGATTTATTTTGCCCTGACCTCTTCCTGGATTCCTTCTCAGTGTTTCCTGGCTGCATTGTGTGACAAACCTTCTCCACCACACATGTCCACTGCCATGCCTGTGGGGCCAAGCAGCCACGAACTGAGCCTCTGAAGCCAGGCATTGAGAAATAGCCTTCATGCTGAATACTGTTTGTGCCAGATACTTTGCCACGGTGTCAAGAACCCTGGCTGATAGGAACATACATCTATAGCATGGGAAAGGAGGGATGGCGCCTATGAGGAAAAGAATGTAGGAGGTAGAGAGGCAGGGAAAGTTAAGAACCAGGAGGTGTTCTGGAAGAAGACAAGAGTGACAGAAACACCAAGTTTTACGGGGGTGGAATTGTGTGACAGGGACCCTGGAATGCTGTTACTATCTTGACTTAGAGAAGAAAGGCTCCTGCTCTGTAGATCTGAGGTATTTTGGTGAAGGAGTCTGCAGTAACAGTGGGGTGTTCCGACAGAGGGACCTGAATGTTGGATGTTGGTTGAATGCCTGGTCAGAATCCCTCCCTTGTTGGGTCTCCATTCCCACAGGCTGACCAACTAAGGTGTGATTTCAACCAGATAAAATCATGACCGACATAGGAATGGGTTAGAAACACATCCTAACAATTTTTTTGTAAAGGGGAAGGAAACAAGTGAGATGTTTATGCCAGTTCAAATGAAAATTTAACTTACAAAGGCTTGTATTTGCTGATGACAGAATTTATTGGCCTTACCCAGGGAGGTGTCACATGCATTGTGTGGACAGGGCTTACTTGACCTTCATAGGTTTTCCACAACTCAAGTTCTCTGCAAAAGATTTGTGAAAGGACCTCGTCAAAAGCAATCAAACTCACACCTCCACAGTGCTCCTTAACACCCAGAGGGACCCCAGAGACCCAGCTTTCAGCTGAAAAGTTCCGGAGTAGGCCAGTCTTATTCACTGTTATTTGTAACCTCCAGAAGTTTTAGTCCTAAGGAATAACTTCAAAGAAATAGCATAGGAACAGTGGCAACAGGGCTAGGCTTTTAGGTTTGACAAAGAGGTGGGGTAGTTAATGAGCAAAAGACTTCTTATATATTTAATTCTTTCAGGGATCTAGTTAAATGAAATTTTCTTCTTTTGTTTAAGACTTCCATTTAAGGGCTGAGGAGGTGGCTCAACCCACTTTAAAGTACTTGTCTCCCAGGCATGGGGGCCCAAGTTCCATCTCCAGAACCCATATTATAAAAGGCTGGGTATCATATGCATTAGTAACCTAGGTATTAAGGCTGGATGTGATATGTATTAGTAACCCAGGCATTGGAGACGTAGAAGAGGAGGGCCCCAGAGGGTTGCCCACCAGTCAGCCTAACCAGGGGCTTGCTGGCCAGTTAGCCTGGCCTATTGTAGACTTTGGTGAGAACCACTTGTATCAGGTGGTTCTCGGGTCTTCACTCAAGCGTGAACATGCACCTGCACCAGCCACGCACTCACAAATACACATGTCACCAGCTTTTGTCCTGTAAACTTTTCTGCCCAG